>NC_085138.1:81021237-81621237 GCF_035046485.1 Aedes albopictus | reverse complement strand
GCTCCCGTTGATAACGTCGCATAAAAAAGTATTATACATTCCTTTATAATATTTCATGTTTTCGTTCGCATATGGGTTTCCGCATAAATTTGTTAAATGTTCTATTTTGAAAATCATACTGGAGGTTTGCTAGAAAGTTAGCCATAATTTTCCATCCGCGAGAAAAAAAAAGCCAACGAATAGCAAATAGAAAGAAAATTTACTGAATGTTTATTTCTGACGTCATCTTGCAAAATAAAAAATTAAAGTTTTTATCTTCACGCACCTTTATTTTAGTACCTTGTGCATGTATACCAGCTGGACTAAAATGCTGTATAAAAATCTGAAATTTTCCGTGTAAAATGCGTGATTTCAACCCTCAACCCAATTTGTGAGTTCTTCCGGAAGTACCTTGGGAATTCTTCCAGCAGTTCCTTAATTCTTCCAGAAGTTCCTCGGAAATTCTTCCATATTTTCCTCCGAAATTCTTCCTGAAGTTCCTCGGGAATTCTTCCAGAAGTTCCTCGGGAATTCTTCCAGAAGTTTCTCGGGAAATCTTCCAGAAGTTTCTCGGGAAATCTTCCAGAAGTTCCTCGGGAATTCTTCCAGAAGTTCCTCGGGAATTATTTCAAAAGCTCCTCGGGAATTCTTCCAAAAGTTCCTCGGTAATTCTTTCAAAAGTTCCTCGGGAATTATTTGAAAAGCTCCTCGGGAATTCTTCAAGAAGTTCCTCGGGAATTGATTGATTGATTTGTCTTTATTAAAGAGACTTTCAGCCCTTGGCGGGTTCGTCTCTCAATTCCTCGGGAATTCCACCTCATATTCCAACGGAATCCTTCCAGAAGTTCTCAGAAATTCCTAGCCATCTGGGATGTATCCTATGAATTCAAGAAAATATTCTCCATCATTTATGTTAATCAAAAGCATCCCGGAAAATATTTAAATAATTTCTGAAAATCCCTAGGGATTCTCAGAAATTCCCAGTCATCTGGGATGTATCCTACGATTGTAAGAAAATATGCTCAATCATTTATGTGAGTCGGAAGCATCCCGGCAAATATTTAAATAATTTCTGAAAATTCCTAAGGATTCTCAGAAATTCCCAGTCATCTGGGATGTATTCTACGAATTTAAGAAAATACTCTCAATCATTTATGTGAGTTAAAAGCAACTCGGAAAATATTTGAATAATTCCTGAAAATTCCTAAGGATTCTCAGAAATTCCCAGTCATCTGGAATGTATTCTACGAATTTAAGAAAATATTCTCAATCATTTATGTGAGTCAAAAGCATCTCGGAAAATATTTAAATAATTACTGAAAATCCCAAGGGAAATCAGAAATTCCTAGCCATCTGGGATGTATCCTATGAATTTAAGAAAATATTCACAATCATTTATGTGAGTTAAAAGCATCTCGGAAAATATTTGAATAATTCCTGAAAATTCCTAAGGATTCTCAGAAATTCCCAGTCATCTGGAATGTATTCTACGAATTTAAGAAAATATTCTCAATTATTTATGTTAGTCAAAAGCATCCCGGAAAATATTTAAATAATTCCTGAAAATTACTAAGGATTCTCAGAAATTCCCAGTCATCTGGAATGTATTCTACGAATTTAAGAAAATATTCACAATCATTTATGTGAGTTAAAAGCAACTCGGAAAATATTTGAATAATTCCTGAAAATTCCTAAAGATTCTCAGAAATTCCCAGTCATCTGGAATGTATTCTACGAATTTAAGAAAATATTCTCAATCATTTATGTTAGTCAAAAGCATCCCGGAAAATATTTAAATAATTACTGAAAATCCTAAGGTTTCTCAGAAATTCCTAGCCATCTGGGATGTATCCTATGAATTTAAGAAATATTCTCCATCATTTATGTTAGTCAAAAGCATCCCGGAAAATATTTAAATAATTCCTGAAAATTACTAAGGATTCTCAGAAATTCCCAGTCATCTGGAATGTATTCTACGAATTTTAGAAAATATTCACAATCATTTATGTGAGTTAAAAGCAACTCGGAAAATATTTGAATAATTCCTGAAAATTCCTAAGGATTCTCAGAAATTCCCAGTCATCTGGAATGTATTCTACGAGTTTAAGAAAATATTCTCAATCATTTATGTTAGTCAAAAGCATTCCGGAAAATATTTAATTAATTACTGAAAATCCCAAGAATAATCAGAAATTCCTAGCCATCTGGGATGTATCCTATGAATTTAAGAAAATATTCTCAATCATTTATGTTAGCATCCCGGAAAATATTTAAATAATTACTGAAAATCCCAAGGATAATCAGAAATTCCTAGCCATCTGGGATGTATCCTATGAATTTAAGAAAATATTCTCAATCATTTATGTTAGTCAAAAGCATCCCGGAAAATATTTAAATAATTACTGAAAATTCCTACGGATTCTCAGAAATTCCCAGTCATCTGGAATGTATTCTACGAGTTTAAGAAAATATTCTCAATCATTTATGTTAGTCAAAAGCATCCCGGAAAATATTTAAATAATTACTGAAAATCCCAAGAATAATCAGAAATTCCTAGCCATCTGGGATGTATCCTATGAATTTAAGAAAATATTCTCAATCATTTATGTTAGTCAAAAGCATCCCGGAAAATATTTAAATAATTCCTGAAAATTCCTAAGGATTCTCAGAAATTCCCAGTCATCTGGAATGTATTCTACGAGTTTAAGAAAATATTCTCAATCATTTATTTGAGTTAAAAGCAACTCGGAAAATATTTGAATAATTCCTGAAAATTCCTAAGGATTTTCAGAAATTCCCAGGCATCTGGGATGTATTCTACGAATTTAAGAAAATATTCTCAATTATTTATGTTAGTCTAAAGCATCCCGGAAAATATTTAAATAATTACTGAAAATTCCAAGGATTCTCAGAAATTCCTAGCCATCTGGGATGTATCCTATGAATTTAGGAAATATTCTCCATCATTTATGTTAGTCAAAAGCATCCCGGAAAATATTTAAATAATTACTGAAAATCCCAAGGATTCTCAGAAATTCCCAGCCATCTGGGATGTATTCTACGAATTTGAAAAAATATTCTCTATAACTTATGTGAGTCAAAAGCATCCCGGCAAATATTTAAATAATTTCTGAAAATTCCTAAGGATTCTCAGAAATTCCCAGTCATCTGGGATGTATTCTACGAATTTAGGAAAATATTCTCTATCATTTATCTGTTTCAAAAGCATCTCGGAAAATATTTGAATAATTCCTGAAAATCCCTAGGGATTCGCTGAAATTCCCAGTCATCTGGGATGTATCCTACGGATTTAAGAAAATATTCTCAATCATTTATGTGAGTCAAAAGCATCTAGGAAAATATTTGAATAATTCCTGAAAACCCCTAGGGATTCGCAGAAATTCCTAGTCATCTGGGATGTATTCTACGAATTTAAGAAAATATTCTCAATCATTTATGTTAGTCAAAAGCATCCCGGAAAATATTAAAATAATTCCTGAAAATTACTAAGGATTCTCAGAAATTCCCAGTCATCTGGAATGTACACGGTGTTCAATAAGTTCGGATACACAGTAAAATTGAATTTATTTCCCATCTGTAATTCAGATTTGCAAAGTGAATGTGTTAATTGAAAGATCTCATAATACTGATCAAATACAGTATATGTTTTGAAATAAACTGTCCTTTATCCTTTTGTAATAATTGCAAATGTGTCTCAAGTTCCTTTCGGCCGGCACGCACGTCTGTCATTGGTATTCCGTCTAGTTTTTATTGAGTAATGGTATTAATTTAAATCAAATTAGGTTATTGTCCTCAGCATAAGTGGTAGCAACTATGGCCATACGAAATAATCTATAAGATTCAGATTGGGTGAAGTACGGGCTCATTTTATTTAGATCTTTAAAATTGCTAAAATTGCCGCTGTACCTGTTCCAATGATTTTTGTTTTGTCAAAAAGCAAGGGTGCGTTATATCTCAGTTTAATCCATAATTATCTTTTCCACAACTTGATTATATCCCTATTGTGGCAAATTTTAACCAAGATTGGCTTTATATAATGTATTTATGCCTTTTCATAGATTTAAGCACATTTTGACTAAACTTGCAAATTTATCACCATATCATCACTGAAATAGAAGTGTTAAGCTTTTTTCTATTAATTTAGATATTTTAATTTAGTATAGTGAGATGTAAATTTAAAAGTCAACGTTTTAGACTTCTGTAGCTTGAGCAACTTTTCGAAAATTATTCCAGCGTGCCGGAGCTAACAAACTTTAGATACATCTAAGGCTTATATAAAAAAGTAGAAAAAGACTTTATTCAAAACCATATGCTATATTTGACCAGTGTTATATGACCTTTCAATAAATACATTTACTTTGAAAATCTGAATTACAGTTGTGTAGTTAATTCAAGTTATATGGTGTATCCGAACTTATTGAACACCCTGTATTCTACGAATTTAAGAAAATATTCACAATCATTTATGTGAGTTAAAAGCAACTCGAAAAATATTTGAATAATTCCTGAAAATTCCTAAGGATTCTCAGAAATTCCCAGTCATCTGGAATGTATTCTACGAATTTAAGAAAATATTCTCAATCATTTATGTTAGTCAAAAGCATCCTGGAAAATATTTAAATAATTACTGAAAATCCCAAGGATTCTCAGAAATTCCTAGCCATCTGGGATGTATCCTATGAATTTAGGAAATATTCTCAATCATTTATATTAGTCAAAAGCATCCCGGAAAATATTTAAATAATTACTGAAAATCCCTAGGGATTCTCAGAAATTCCCAGCCATCTGGGATGTATTCTACGAATTTAGGAAAATATTCTCTATCATTTAGCTGTGTCAAAAGCATCTCGGAAAATATTTGAATAATTTCTGAAAATCCCTTAGGATTCTAAGAAATTTCGAACTGTCTGGAATGTATTATAAGAACTATGAACACAATTCATAATTACTTATAGGGGTCAACAGCTACATGCATTTTTTTTTAATAATTACTGAAAATCACTAGAGATTTTCAAAAATTGCCAGTCATCTGGGATGTATTCAACGAATAAAAGAAAATATCCTCCATCATTTATCGTCAGTTAGTCAGTTAGAGATATCATTGGAGGAATCTCAAAGGGAATCTTGCGAATCTTATCTTAACCTTTTTCTTCTCACGATTTTCAACAACTATTTCTATGCCAAAAAGCATTTATAAAATAAGCGCACCAACAAAAGTCAATGCAACTTGGTTCAATTTATCAAAATAAGAACTTGGAAAAGACGTTTATTTGCATTTGCAAAAATATAATCTTTTTTATCATCGGATATGCACAATATGCATGACGACACAGATGAGGATTCGTTTAAATATTACGTAACGCTAAGAGGAGAGGGAGGGGATTCAGCGCTGCGTTACTCTTCATAAAAAAAATTCCATACAAAAGTTGTTACGTGGAAAACGAAGGGGGTCTAAAACTGGCTAATTTTGCGTTACGTAATATTTGAATGAACCCTGAATATTTCCAAAAATATTGCTGCATACTCTTTTATTTTTATTCCGTTTGTCCCGAGTTCGTCGAAAATCGATGAAGCTCTAGAGCAAGCATGGGAAGTAGAGAGTTGAAGCTCGAAATACCTTTAGAAATCTTTTGCGAATATCGGGACGAATCCCTGAAAGAATTTTTGAAAGGAAATCTTTGGAAGAATTCCGGGAGTATTAACAATACAAATTTCAAAAGAAATAATCTCTTATTTATCCCGGAGATAATACATGGAGAACTTCCTATGGAAATGCTAGGAGAAAATACTATAAGGAATACTGGGACAAATCCCGGCAAGAATTCTCGGAGGAATCCCTTGGGAAATCATTAGAAGAATCACTTCATAAAAAAAAAATGCCACAAATTTTGCTTCCTAAAAGAAGTTTCGCCCTGCCGCACCAATAAACCATGAAAGCAGAAGTGCAATTATTCATGGTTTTTTGAATCCAAATAGGGAAAGTGACGTATTCCCGGCAAATTTGATTTCTTCGTCATCTTTTTATATCGATTAAACTCAAAGTTGGCGTCAAATCTTCCTAACCAAGCTGAATTGTACAATCAAGTTTCAAGAAATTTGGCCTGCAAAAACCCCCCTTGATGAAGAAAACAAACATGCCGATAATACCCTTAGTCACCCTACATAATGTACTGTCCCATGCATACCATTTCTTCAATACGTACGTTTAAAATACTTATTCTAAAGCCTCCTTCCTACTTCTCGATGATCGAGATTTTCATCGCATGCGTCAGCGTAAACGTGAAGCCCTGTTGCATCGCAGGCGGCCCCGTTGCAAATTCCACAAATGCATATCATGCCGGTTGGGCACCATAGTACTGGCCGCTTCATCGGCATCGGAATTCTTCTTTCAAGATTTCTTGTCCTACGGGTGGACCGGCTTGGATGCCCTTCGGCTGTTCATTTGTTTTGGCAATCACTTTGGTCACTGTCGATCTTGGTCTGTCGCTGTCCAGCTGGTTGATGCGCAATCGTAGTTCATAGAACGGGAAGGTTGCATGGTTCGCGTTGCGTTTGTGGCTCTTGCGATTTTCTTGAAGACGAGGCGATGATGTCAAGAATTTGACCGAACTGACAAAAAGAAAGCATAAAGCAACTTGTTTAACTTTGGTGCATCATAATCATCAGTAATCTTTATCCGACAATCCAGAGGAAACGGATATTGCTCCTTCGGCTTGGCGGGCGCTTTTGGTTTCAGTTTTTTGTAAATTGTTTCACCACCTACCTTTTCATTCGGCCCGGAGGCAACTTTCCATTCGGGTTGCGCCGCATCAGAGGGAATCGCATATGTGGAGACATCACCGTTTCCCGCATGTGTGGCATTGGCCAAGGCATCATCGACATCGGACCTATTGGTGGACCTCCGAATCGGCCATCCAGTTGCAGTCCCGACTTGAGGGCCTACAGCTCCCTTACGACGACCGGCCAGCCGGATTAGAAATTTATTATTTTCCTTGACCTGAAAAAAAAATAGTTTAACTGCTAGGCTTACGTTAAATCTAATAAATACAATACAACTTACCCTTCTTTAGGGTCTTGCGGATATTGCACTTGTGGTTACGGAAGTTGTTCTAATACCGGTACTCGTACGGATGTACCTACTTCTAAAACCGGTTATTTGTCTCCACTTGGCACCGCCGATCTTCTTCACAACTAGGCAGAAAATTTTTTCGCACGTACTGCTTTCGCTGCCGATGCCCTACATCCGACAGGGACTTTCCGGCGGATTTTTTTTCACAATTGGGTTTTTAAGTTAAGAAAAATGTATTGATTTTATGATTTTATACGAAAGAGCACCTTTTTCTGAACCACCATGATTTTTTTCAGATTTTTAGAACTTCATTTTGGTACCTAAAATCGATTTCGAATAGATTTTTTGAAAGCACCTTTTGACAGCTGGCCAACTGCTTGACAGCTCCATCCAGTATAAAATGCGACGAGGGGTGATTCGACAAATCGCTCCCATACAAACTTCAAACTGATTTTTAAATAGGTTCCCGGGCACCAAAATTCATGAAAATTTGGATTTCGGCTCAGTTTTGCATGCAGATTCTGAATATGGAATTATCTCAACACCACTAAAGAAGCCAATTTGTTCACCTTTTGGGACCACAGCGGTGAATATTTTATTACACAAATTCGCGGAAATTGAAAAAATTAATCAAACAAAATCTGGAGCTCGATTTGAAAAGGTCGTATGTGCTTTTGTCGATTAAAAATTCGATCAGTTGGATTCGCTTATTATAGCAAAAACCGTTGAAATTGGACAAAGTTGATACAAACAGCTGAATCATAACAAAACAGGCTTTCCGTTCCATCATTATAAGTCTCCAAAATATCTTCCCTATTGCTACAATAACTAAAATAAACTGATCGAATTTTATATCGACAAATGTACATACGACCTATTTAAATCGAGCTCCAGAAATATAATTTTCCTTTTGTTTCCTTTTGTTGCAGCAGCGACGCACCCAGCACGGAGGAAGTTAGGCGTTCGACAATGTTAGGCATTTGTTAGTTATGTTGCTCATCGAAAATTTTTGGAGAGCATAAATCATAACCCCGAATTTATGCTGAATGTTCGATTTTTTCGCGCATCATTGACAGTTGAGCAAATGGCAGTGGAAAAACACTTTGTTAGTTGCGGCAGCTTAAAAATCGCGTTCGTCGGTCCAAGGGCGTAGCCAGCTTTTCGGCCAGGGGGGGGGGGGGGGGGGGCAAGCACCCTTACACTGAAAACCACTTTGCAGTAACAAGGAGTTCAAATACTTGATCATTTAAAAAAAAATAAAAGTGAAGTATGAAATATGGATGATTAACAGGAATGGTTCAATGGAAGAATCATATATGATTATAATCCTGAGGAATTTCCTAACAAATGCCATCATGAGTTATAATTTATCCAGCAGTTTCTCCAGAAATTTCTTTAATATTTTTCCAGGTTATTTCAATGTAGATATTCCAGCAGAAACTACCGTCGGAAAACTTGCAGTAATTCCTTTGGGAATACTTTCAGAAATTTATTCAATAATTCCTCCAGAAGTTTTATTACGCATTTCACCATGCATTCTTTTGAGAATTTCCCCAGTAATTCTTAACAAATCTCTCTCTCTCTTCTTGGCGTAACGTCCTCATTGGGACAAAGCCTGCTTCTCAGCTTAGTGTTCTATGAGCACTTCCACAGTTATTAACTGAGAGCTTCCTCTGCCAATGACCATTTTGCATGCGTATATCGTGTGGCAGGCACGAAGATACTCTATGCCCAAGGAAGTCAAGGAAATTTCCTTTACGAAAAGATCCTGGACCGACCGGGAATCGAACCCGTCACCCTCAGCATGGTCATGCTGAATACCCGTGCGTTTACCGCCTCGGCTATATGGGCCCTATCAAATATGGGCCCTTAACAAATATCTTTCTTAATTCCACCAGAAATCCGTTTGAGAAGCTCCAGAAAATACTTTAAGAATTTCTCCGGGAATTCTTTCAAAAATTCCAATCAAACTAAGATTCCTTTCCTTGAGGAAAACCCTAAGAAATTTTTGGATGAATTTCTTCGAAAAATCCTTTAATGAATTCCTTCGGAATTACCGGAAAAAAAATCTTTGAAAATTTCTAAAGGAATTCATTCGGAAATTCCTGGAGGAATATCTTTGGAAATTGCTAGAGGAATGCATTCGGAAATTTTTAAAGGAATCAATTAAAAAAAAATTCAGGAATTTATTTCGAAAATCCTTGAGGAATTCCACCGGAAATTCCTTGAAAAATTCTTCAGAAATTCCTTGAGGAATTCCTTCATTTCTAAAGCTCCTTGAGAAATTCCATAAGACATTCCTCGAGAGTTCTTCTACGATTTCCTTTAGAAGATTCTTCGGGAATTCCTTGAGGAATTTCTTTGAAATAGATTTAGAATATTCCTTGAGGAACTCCTTCGGAGTTTCCTCGAGGAATTTCTTCGGAAATTCGTGGAGGGATTCCGTCGGAAAATTTCTGGAAGAATTCCTTTGGAAATTCACGTAGGAATTCCTTCGGAAAATTATTTAGAAATTCCTTCGCAAAATTCCTGGAGGAATTCATTCGGAAATTCATGGAGGAATTCCTTCGGACATTCATGGAGGAATTCCTTCGGAAATTCCAGGAGGACATCCTTTAAAAATTCCAAGAGGAATTCCTTTGAAAATTCCTAGAAGAATTTCTTCGGAAATTCTTGGAGGATTTACTCCGGAAAATCTTCGGAAATTCGTAGAGGAATTCCGTCGGAAAATTTCTGGAGGAATTCATTCGGAAATTCATGGAGGCATTCATTTGGAAAATCCTTTAGAAATTCCTTGACAAAATTCCTGGAGGAATTTGTTCGGGTTTTCGTGAGGAATTCTTCCGAAAATTCCTTGAGGAATACCTTCAAAAATTCTTGGAGGAATTCATCCGGAAATTTCTGTGAGAATTCCTTCCCAAATTCCTGAAGCAATTCTTTCGAAAATATTGAAAAAAATTCACTAAAAGTCTCATGAGATATCCCTTCTGAAATTCCACAAGGAATTTCTTTAAAAATCTTTCAAAACTTTCTTGAAAAAATATTTCGGAAATTCCTGAAGAAATGCTTTTTGTGATTTTTATTTCCTAGAGGAACTCATTCGGAAATTTTTTGAAGAATTCCTTTAAAAATGCCTTGATGAGGAAAATTCGGAAATTGTTAAAGGAGTTCGTTTGGAAATTTTTTTGACATGTGTCTGAAATGTCTTATGGACAACCTTTGGAAATTTCGTAAGAAATTGTTTGATAAGTTCGTTGAGGATTTTTTTCGGTTTTTTTATAAATCTTTACGAAATTCCTCAAGGAATTCCAACGAAAGATCCTTGAGGAGTTTCTTCGGAAATTCCTCAAGAAATTCCTTCAAAAATGTATTTCGGAACTCCTGTGAAAATTTGAGAAACTTCTCCAAACATTCCTTCAGAAACACGTTTGGGGATTATGTGAGAAAATCCTAAGGAAATTTTTTGAGGACAACCGTCAAAAATTTTTGGAGGAATTCATTCGGAAATTTTTGGAGGTATTTCAAGTCAAATCCATAAGAAATTTCTTTGGAAATTCCGGGAGGGATTTCTTTGGAAATTCGTAGAGGAATTCCTTCGGAAATTCAGGAGAAAATCCTTTGAAAATTCCAGGAGAAATTACTTTGAAAATTCCTGGAGGAATTCCTACGGAAATTGCTGGACAAACTCCTCCGGAAACTGATGGAGAAATTCTTCGGGAAAATCCTGGAGGTATTCCTCGGAAAATCCTGAAGGAATTCCCTCGGAAATTCTTGGAGGAATTCCTTCTAGAATTCGTGGAGGATTTCTTTCGGTAATTCCTTGTGGAATTTCTTCGGAAATACCTGGTGAAATTCATTTGAAAATCCCTGGAGGAATTCCACCGGAAACTACTGCAGGAATGCCCTCGGAAATTCCAGGAGGAATTCCTTCGGAAATTGCTGGAAGATTTCCTTCGGAAATTCCTGAAGGAATTCCTTCGAAAATTTATGAAGGAATTCCTTCGGAAATTCCAGGAGGAGTTCCTTCGGAAATTGCAGAAAGAATTTCTTTGAAAATTCCTGGAGGATCTCCTTCGGAAATTCCTGGAGGATTTCCTCCGGAAATTTGTGATGAAATTCATCCCGAAATTCATGGAGGAATTTCTAAGGAAATTCCTGGAGGAATTCCTTTGAAAATTCGTGGAGGAATTTCTTCAGAAATTCGTGAATGAATTCTTTCGGAAAATTTCTGGAGCAATTCCTTCGGAAATTCATGGAGGAACTCCTTCGGAAAATGCTTTAGGATTTCCTTCGCAAAATTCCTGGGGGAATTCCTTCGGAAATTCATGGAGGATTTCCTTCGGTATTTCCTGGAGGAATTCCTGCGGAAATTCCTCGAGGAATTTCTTCGGAAATTCGTGGAGGGATTCCGTCGGAAAATTTCTGGAAGAATTCCTTTGGAAATTCACGTAGGAATTCCTTCGGAAAATTCTTTAGAAATTCCTTCGTAAAATTCCTGGAGGATTTCATTCGGAAATTCATGGAGGAATTCCTTCGGACATTCATGAAGGAATTCCTTCGGAAATTCCAAGAGGACATCCTTTAAAAATTCCAAGAGGAATTCCTTTGAAAATTCCTAGAAGAATTTCTTCGGAAATTCTTGGAGGATTTCCTCCGTAAATTCGTAGAGGAATTCCGTCGGAAAATTTCTGGATGAATTCATTCGGCAATTCATGGAGGCATTCATTCGGAAAATCATTTAGAAATTCCTTGGCAAAATTCCTGGAGGAATTTGTTCGGGTTTTCGTGAGGAATTTCTTCGAAAATTCATGGAGAGATTTCTTCGGACATTCATTGTTTGGGGCTCCGCAGTGCCTCAAACGGGGATTTTCTTTCCTCGGAAAGAAAACACAGGTTTACACTTGAACCACTTTATTTACTTCACTTGGCGTTGTCCAAGCCACGCCAACGCTTGTAAGTACACTTCACTTGTAACTTATCACTTCACACTACTTGACCGTTAGCCGGGTCAAATGATACTATTTTCGCAGTACGTCGGTCCATGTTCGCTTTTATAGCGCTCAAAAATGTTGCACGACAAGAATTCGAAAACTCCAGAACAATCCGGAAATCTGGTGTCACTGCAACACACGCGGTCGGCGCGATGACGGCGATGATGATGATGACGCTGAGTTCCCGACGGTGGCGGTGGCGGCAGCGCGCGTGGTCACTCACGAGCGCGTGTTTACATTGATGAGTGACGATGATCGTGGTGCTGGCGGCGGGTGAGCAACTTGCTGCTGTGCTCCCGCGTTTGACGTTTTCCATCTTCTCTTGCGTGATAGGGGAAAGTGGGGCACATTTTCCACCGGAGCGTACTTGTCGGTAGCGAACATGCACCCCCGGGCTGGAAGTCATCTGAAGCACTGCAATGTGGATTGCAGTTGTCTTCGATCGGTAAAGTTTGGAGATTTCTCGTATGTAGGTTGTTCCGCCAATCCTCACGTCGACAGCTCGCATCACTCCTTTGCGATGGCTGGGATGCAGCACATTGATCCGCTGGCATAGCTCGTTGGCTTCCATGCGATGAATTTCATCCGCTAGCGTCTCATGCTGGATAACCTTCACGATGAGTTCCAGAGAATCTCGTAACTCTGGAATCGATGGACGATGACTGGTAACGCGCTGTGAGGCGTTCTTTAGTCGGCAGTTCCGAATAAATCGCTGAACTAGAGCAGTTACACGCTGTAATTTACGAAATGAGCTGTACTTTGAAAATAGAGGCAGCTCATCTTGGTTGATTTCGGATGCAGTGACGATCGGTGTTGCTCGTATCTCCGAGATAGCATCGTCAGGAAGGTCTGCTGGAATCTCCACATCGTAATCTGCACATTGAAGAAACTTGGGCTCAGTCCACCACAACTCGCCGGTACGCAGTGCTTCTGGCAGCCATCCTCGCGAGACGACGTCAGCCGGGTGTTCCTTCATTGAAATGTACCTCCATTGTACACTCGACGATCCCATGAGCAGCTGTATTTTCTCAATACGGTTCCGCACGAAGGCCTGCAGGGATACCAGCTTGGCGATGTTGATAACCGGAGAAAGAAGGCCAATCAGGTCGAAGAGCTTCCTGATTTCGGGTAGCACAGATCGCTTGGACGGAGGTTTCAAATAGTCGGTAAGATTATTCGCGTCGAATGCAAACTCATCCCGCTGCGGACTCCAGGTCAAAACTAGAGTTTTCAGGACTCCTTCGCAGCCGTCAGTCAGATGCACCAACTCCCCACGGTCTGATTCAGGGATGCGTTCAAGCAACTTTGGAGAGTTGGAGCTCCACTTATGGACAGGGAACCCAGCGGATTTCAGCATTCCAATAAGCTGGGTCTGGCATTCGATGGCTTCGGCTACGGTATCAGCTCCAGATAAGATGTCTTCGACGTAGCAATCTTCTCGGATGATGTTCGCAGCGATGGGGAAGGAGTCGGCCTCGTCGATACTCAGCTGCAACAAACACCTTGTTGCGAGGAATGGGGCGCACGCTGTTCCATACGTCACCGTTGTCAACTCCAGTACCCGAAGAGGTTGCGCAGGATCATCTCGCCAGAAGATCCTTTGGAAGCATGAATGGGCTGGAACTACCTTGATCTGCCGATACATCTTCGAAATATCAGCCGTGAACACAACGAAGTGCTTCCGGAAGCGAACGAGGATGACGAAGATGTCGTTCTGCACTGTTGCTCCCACCAGAAGAGCTTGATTGAGAGCAACGTCAGATGGCGAAGCCTTGGCTGATGCATCGAACACCACACGAAGCTTTGTACTGGAGCTCGATGGACGAAGTACCGCATGATGGGGCATGTAGTACCGGGGTTGACTCGGTGCATTGCAATCCTCGATGATCTCTCGGCAGTGTCCCAGGGCTTCGTAGTCGTCGATGAACTTGCTGTACTGGAGTTTGAGAGCAGGATCCTTCTTCATCCGCCTTTCAAGGGAAAAGAAGCGACGCAGGGCTAACTCTCGGTTGTCCTTCAGCTGGGGAGGATATTCTCGGAAAGGCAGCGACACAACATATCTGCCGTCCACGTCTCGATAGTGGGTATCCTGAAACTTCTTTTCGCATTCCTCCTGGTCCGTAGGTTGATCAGCATCGTTGACTTCTTCGACTTCCCAAAACCTTTTCATGGTCTCGGAGAGTGTGCTGGCTGTGGATACGTAGCACTGCTGATCGTTCTGCTCTTCCTCGATGTCACCAGCGACCACCCATCCAAACTGCGTCTCCTGGAGGTCGGGCAAGTCCTCTCGCAGCTGGATTCTTCCCAATTTGAGCAGTCGGAGGAAATGGGATACGCCAAGCAGCATATCGATTTGGCCAGGCGTATTGAACTCGGGATCAGCCAGAAACACGGATGTCGGAATCGGCCACTTCGATATATCCAGCTGGGTCGTGGGGATGACTCCTGTCACCTTGGGAATCACCAAGCATTCGACCATCGTTGAGAAGTCAGTGTACCTGGATTCGACTGCCACTGTCAACTTCTCATGAGCGCAAGTCCTGGCTGCACCTACTCCCGTAATTGGTACAAGCGTTGGAGCCCGGTGTACCGCAAGACGATCTGCCATACTCCGTGAAATAAAGCTCATCTGCGATCCAGAATCCAGAAGCACACGACAGGGTACCTTCCTGTTGCAGAGGTCTCGCAAATTCACCAGAGCTGTCATGAGCATCACCGTCTTCTGTTCCAATGGTTGGTTGTTCGGAACAGCCGTGTTTGACGATGATCGAGAAGGTAACTGCGATGGCGACGCCGGTTGGTTCACTGCAGCCGGTTGAGCGAGCTTCTCTGGTGATGGCCTCGGGATCTCATGCAGAAGCGTGTGGTGCCTTCGCTGGCACTCCGCACAAGTCTTCCTGGATGGGCACTTGGCGGATCGATGTCCTGGACTTAGGCAGTTGAAGCATAGGTTCAACTCCTTTACCTTCTCTGTACGTTGCGCGGTGGTCCACTTGTTGAACGTAGGGCACTCGAAGTGGCGATGATCCTCGTTACACAGAAGACAACGCTGGGGTTTGCTCGTCGGGGTTGCAGCGTGCACTTTCTGGCTTGTAGACTTCGTGTTGGATAGCCTGATGCTTCCTTCCTTCGTTGTAGATGCTTGGTGTTGACGGTTCTGGAATCGCTCCAACACCTGACACTCGTTCTGCAGGAATTGCATTGTCTTGTCGAAGTCAGGCAGCTTACCGTGCTCCTGGGTCCTTTCCCACAGCTGAAGTGTCTGGTCATCCAGTCGGGCCGTGACGATCTTTGTCAGCAAGAGGCCAGACATCGCGTCGACCTTTACGCCTTGGTACTCTAGTCCTCCGATGTGCCGGTTGACCGCCTTGACCAGCTCCAGCAGGTCCTTGTGGTTCCTCTTCGCAATCGGCTTCAGCTCCAAGAGACCCGCCAGATGGGTGTCAACGATCACACGAGGATTTTCGAATTGGTCTTGAAGCTGCTTCCAGGTTTGCTGGAAGTTATTCTCCTGGATCATCTTTGCTGTAATCCATCCGGACGCTTCGCTTATCAGGGCCTTGTCCAGATGGTGCAGCTTCATGGCGTCGGATTCATTGCTGCGCACGACGATGTCCTCAAACATCGCTCGAAACTTCGGCCAATTCTCCACTTTCCCATCGAAGCTGGGAATCGGAGCTCGCAACGGTTGTTGCTGGATGATGACCTGTGGGTTGCCGGTTGCCATTGCAGGAGCACCACCGGCAGTCAGCTTCGTGGAGAGCCGCTCGAGTCGATCCGTCGCTTCGATATGCAGCATGTCGAAAGCCATCTGCACTTCACCCTGCTCCTCGAATTTGGACGGCGGTGTAGCATCCAGCACTTCTCGGTGAGCTGCTTCGTACTCCTGGTAGTGCAGCTCCAGCCTCTTCGCGAAGACCTTCAGCAGTGAAGGCGTAATCTTCGTCGGATCGTCCTCTGCTTCCTCCAGGGTTTGGTTAATCATTGTGACCTTCCTCTTGATTTGGCCACGGTGATAGATGAGGGTCTTGACGTCATCCATCTCTTCCTCCTGCTTGCCCTTTTTCTTACTCGCCGACTTCGGTGTGTGATTCAGAGGCGACATTTCTCTTCGTCACACGCACTTCGTTTGGGTGAGGGGTTACGACCGACGGTAGGTCGAAGTTCTCCTCTTCGGTGTTCTCGCAGGTTGTCACCGACAGTGCCGATCTCTTCTGACCGACGGGGATCCTCGGCTGGTCTCCTTGTTGACCAGGGGAACCACTCACTTGTGCCGATCTCCTCGCTGACCGGCGGAAAATCCTCCTGGGGAAAGGGTCCCGTTTCCACTGATCGCTTCTCGACCAGCAGAAAGCTTCGCTGAGACCGACCGACTCGTCGATCGGTAGAAATCCTTCGACGGGATGGTGTCTTTGCCGGCGGCAAAGAAGACACCGTTGGTGCCGATCGTCCACAGACCGGCAGAGATTCCTTAGCTGGTCGCTTCGTTGACCAGGGGAACTAATCACTGTACCGATCCCTTGTTGACCGGCGGTCTCCAGGGATAGGGTCCTGCTTCCACTGATTGTTCCTTAAATCAGCAGAAGGCCTCGCTGACACCGACCGCCTCGTCGATCGGTATAAGTCCTCCGATGGGATGGTGTCTTTGCCGGCGGCAAAGAAGACACCGTTGGTGCCGATCGTCCACAGACCGGCAGGGATCCTCGGCTGGTCGCCTCGTTGACCAGGGGAACTACTCACTTGTGCCGATCCCTTGTTGACCGGCGTTCTCCAGGGATAGGGTCCTTCTTCCACTGATTGCTCCTCAAATCAGCAGAAGGCCTCGACGGGTTGGTATCCTTGCCGGCGGCAAGGTGTCGTTAGCTCCGGTCGGCTCGCTGACCGGCAGAGATGGCATCCCGGATAAAAACTAACCATAGGGTGTATGGTGAAAACCATTCCTGCACCATACAGTGTACCAGCTACAATAAAGTGTATTGTAATGAAATGGTTCGCTATACTATACATTTACATTGGATTTTTATGTAACAATATTTTATACTGTTTTTCTTACGTTTGAACCATTCACTTTTCCGAAACATTATTTTTCCGTGAATTTTTAATTATTTCTGGTGTTCGATTTGAATAGATCGTATGTTTGCTGTGATTCCTATGCAGATTCGACCTATTCTAATCGAACACCAGATTTATTCAGTTTAAGATTTTTTCCATGCTTTGTTTTGTTGATGTTTGTGACTTTTTTGATGCAAAGGAAAGGAAAGAGAAAAAAGTGAATAAGTTGAAACATCAATTTAACCTTTTGGAATCGATTTTTTTTTCGCCGCTGTCGACGCAACCTCGCTGGTGTCGAACACGTTTGTTATGCTCGGTTTCATCGCCGTAACCCGTAACGTGGGTAGATCACCTTGGAATGGTGCGTTACGGTGTAAGATCTACCATTACCAAGACCATTACAAGTTTGGATCTTGCTATTTTCCAGCCAGGTTTATTTAAATGCAGGAACATTCCAGGATCAAGATTTTGTGTACTTTTTTACACTATGTATTTATTTATTTTTTTTATTCTATTTATTTTTCACTGCTAATATACCGTTTGTTTCAGAGGGATGGAGGTAAATTATATAAATAACGATTTACAAAATTATAACAGTGGAGAACGTATCACAATTTAATACTTTTTTCTATTTCAGATTTACAAGCAGGCAATCAGCGATAAAAACGGCGAAGTATCTCTTTCTTTGAAAAGGTCAACATTACCGTACGATACAGTGACAAGTAGACCACGTTTTCCGCGTCGATTTATTCGTGCCGAGTTCCATAATTTCGATTTCTTTTTCGAACATTTACGATAATGTATTTCTGTTCATCACATTTTCAACTTATATTACGCGTTGTGAACGTTCGCGGATAATAAATATGTACAACGGTTTTATTATCTGCAATCTTATTAACACGGGAACGCGAAAAAAAAGTAATACAAGAACATAGATGAAACTCAAAAGCAACGATTCTAGTTGTTTAGTTGTCCAGTTTTCTCGTAATGCTACGGTGCGGGTTTCGGTTTTTCAGCATTGGCAGCAACACTAAACGGAATTGCATATAGTTTATTTTCTGACTGAGAAACGATAAGCTTAAAACGTGCGTTATAACGAGTTGATCCGACATAAGCGTGGTTTAAAAAAATATTCATACCCGGTATATAATTAAATTTAATAAACAAACATACAATAAAATAATTGTATTCTTCCGACAGCCGGCTGGCGGAAGACTAAATCATATCAAGGGTTGCATAGCTCACATCACTTACCAATGTGAATCCAGATCTATGTAACTTTCTATCCCTTCCCTTCCCACTAACAAACGTCCTTCCTGTGACAACCGTGGGGATGCGGAGGTACACACGGTCTCTAGTAGCAACGGATGTCACACCAACATTCCTTCCCTTCCCCGATGACCGTAAGGACGTGGCCGGCGCCGGTACTGACAATATAAAGTTTTGAACCTTCAAAATTGCACATTGAGGATGGAAAGCTACACCCAGGCCCCATCCATTTGGTTCCCTGTGCAATGTTGACTGTTCTGGTTAGTAACGGAGTAGCAACTACGAATTGTACGGTCATCTCATGCTCATGCTCATGCTTTAGTCAAACTGGTGCCTCAATATTGCAATAACGGTTAAGCACGCTGTAATGATACTTATGTACCTCGTCACCCACTTCATGCATTAGGGTTCATTCAAATATTACGTAACGCAATATTCGACAATTTAAGACCCCCAACCTCCCCCACGTAACAAATTTTGTATGAGAAGTTTTCAAAATTTGTATGAAGCCTAACACAGCGCAAGACCCCTTCCCGCCCCTCTTAGCGTTACGTAATATTTGAACGAACCCTTAGTGGTCTAATAACACTTAGCGCGCTCGGCATAGTTCCATCATGCCGCTCAAAGTGTTGCCACAAATAATGCTAAGTTTGCAAAACACGGTTATCTGGCTGGTGGGGCATGGGAGCCTAAGCTTCAACTGTTAATGCAATCAGAGACTACTCAGACTTAGACGTGGGCGATCCTATATATGAAGGGTTATCCAAAACGCTCTAGGAATTCCCAAAGCGCATTCTAATAAATCTAATAAGCCTAAGATGCCATTAACAGGAGGAAAATGGCAAGATAATAAAACAATATATGGTTTATGTAATGTAAAACAATTCAACATAACAAAAGAGAACCATTCCAAAACCATTTGATTAAATGTATAACCAGTAGTGAAATTACAATTAAAAACAATTTATTTACGGTATATTTTATTGTTTGAAACCATTCATGTACCATATAATGTACGGTATATTTAAACCCACGTATCAGTATTTTGAACAATTCATTAACAATAAAATGTATGGTTTTGCAAAAAAATATATATGGAGAAAAATATTTTTTCATATTGTTACGATACTTAACAACCTGTATAATATATTGTAAAAATCTTATTTACAATTCACGGTATGGTGTCCTACATTACATCTTATTGTTTTTGTATTTTTATTTTTACAGTGGTGTCTATTGTAAAAATATGGTTCTAAATAGTACTGTTACAATATAACGTTCGGTTTTTCTACTGTATTTTTTATTCGGGATACTCCTCAGTGCGAAACGTGAGAAGAGAAAACATACACTCTACACACGACTTTCAACGAGAGCGAGTGTGAACTACGCAACTTTTTTCACACACAAACCACCCGCTCACTCTCTGGCATCCATCGCGGCACCCTCAAAATGAGTGCTCAAACAAATGTTAGAACAAACATGTTTTTTCAGTTTCTGCGTGCACATTTTGCGCGCGCAGAAAATGTGCACACAAAAATTCGTGTTGAGAGCGCACTCAGTCGCGCTTCCAGTGCAATACTGTGTGTACCACAGGAGTATGAAAGTACTTACATGTAAGTACATGTACATGTGACACTAAAGAAATTTCAATCTAATATATCTCATGATCCTGATTACTTAGAAAGTTGGTGTCTTCGGCAAAGTTGTTTGGCTGATCAAGGACTAACCGATAATAAGATTAAAGATTCAAAATTCCACCGCTAGGCAGTGCTAGTGAGCTAACAAATTTTGTTTTTCATAAATATCAGGAAAATTTGCAAAAAAATGCAACTAGCGCCGCCTAGCTGCAGAAACTTGAACCAAACGGTAATTATTCTGAAAGCCCTTGATCTACCAAACAATGTTGCCGAAGACACCATCTTTCTACAAAATAAGGATGCTGAGATATGTGAAATTTAAAATTTGTTTGCTCTCTAGCGCCGCCTAGCGGTAGAATTTTGAATCTTAAGTCTTATTATCGGTTAGTCCTTGACCACACTGAAATAAATTTTGTTGTCGTTTCCACTGAATCCATGGTAGAATTAAGAACTGTACCAACAATTTTCAACCGAATGCAAAATTCTGTTAATTGTACTGAAACATTGTCAATATTACCATGCGTGTATTACTGTTGACTAAAAACATTCTTGGTTCTACTATTTGGGCATTGTAATTTCGACCATGTAGACTTGAATGTTGCGCGTCTTAGATAAACATTGTCAAAACTACAATGTCAAAATAGTAATATCAAGAATGTTTTTAGTCAATGGTACTTCACGCATGGTAATATTGACAATGTTTCCGTACAATTAACAGAATTTTGCATTCGGTTGAAAATTGTTGGTACAGTTCTTAATATTACCATGGATTCGGTGGAAACAACAACAAAATTTATTTCAGTGCAGCCAAACAACTTTGCCGAAGACACCAACTCTCTAAGTAATCGGGATCATGAGATATATGAGATTGAAATTTCGCTAGAGTCACATCTACTTGTCTGTGATTTATATGATATCTTAGACAAGCAGATGCAACACTGACAAAATTTACATCCCATATATCTCAGGAACCTGATTACTTAGAGAGTTGGTTTCTTCTGCAAAGTTGTTCAGTTGGTCAAGGGCTTTTAGAATATGAGCCGTGTGATTCGTGATTTCACCGCTAGGCGGCGCTAGATAGCGTACAAATTTTACATTTCACATATCTCAGCATTCTGATTCTTTAGAAAGATGGTGTCTTCGGCAAAATTGTTTGGTAGATCAAGGGCTTTCAGAATAATTATCGTTTGGTTCGAGTATCTGCAGCTAGGTGGCGCTAGTTGCAATTTTTTGCAAATTTTCCTGATATATATGAAAAACGAAATTTGTTAGCTCACTAGCACCGCCTGTTGGTGGAATTTGGAACCAAAATATTCATCAATTGTAAGTCCTTGACCAGCTTAAGACGTCTGCTTGTCTCTGATATCACAGGATTTGATACTCCTTAGCGGATTTTAGACTCACTGGCATGCTTTCGGTTCACCAAATGCTCAAACAACACTGACCCCTTTGAACACACTGCGTGTGCACTGAGTTCTGTTTTTTCTGCGTGCGCGCAGAAATTGCGCACTGGGGTTATGATCTGCGGGCTCTCATTGCTCTCACGCAGCACTCTAATCACCCGCACAAAAACTCTGCGTGAGAGAAATTATGTACATTTTATTGTGCGTTTTTTCTCTTTCTCTTTGGTAAGGTAAGTGAAACTGAGAAGTTCAGTGAAAGATGAGCGTAAATGGGCACAATTTCTGCGTGACATGCCATCCCTGCTGACCGGCAGGGGTTCCTCGCTTCGATAAAGAACCGGGACTGTAGGCCGGTTCCACTCCACAGGTACGGTATCCGGTTCGAAGGACCAAAATGTTTGGGGCTCCGCAGTGCCTCAAACGGGGATTTTCTTTCCTCGGAAAGAAAACACAGGTTTACACTTGAACCACTTTATTTACTTCACTTGGCGTTGTCCAAGCCACGCCAACGCTTGTAAGTACACTTCACTTGTAACTTATCACTTCACACTACTTGACCGTTAAGGCTGGTTTACAGTTCGGAAAACGTGTCACGGGATTTGGTCCCCTGTGTATTTTAAATGGAGCGCGGAATTTCAAATCCCGCGACGGAAAACATGGATGACAATTTTTCCGAAGTGTAAACCCGGTCACGGATTTTGGCGCGGAAAGGGAAAAAATCTCTACACACATTTTTCCCGCCGGAAAGAATTCACTTCGAATTGTTTCCGCGCGTATTTTGATCTGTTTGAGTCGCTACAAAGTTGAAGTGCGCTAAGAATGATTCAATCGCTGTTTTTGGACATCCAATTAAATTGCGTTTTCCCCTTTTTCTAAGAATTTCGTCTATTTGTAAGAAATACTAGAACTATACTGCCCCCACTCGCAAAACAGTCCCATATGAATAGGAAACCCAGCAAAGATGGGACTGTTATGCGAGTGGCGGCAGTATAGTTCCTTGTCGATATTTTCTACGATCAGGAGTGTACTGTTTTTTCGGGATTTGTGGGATTTTTTTTAGTTCTTCCTAATGATTTTATTTCCAAAAGTACCATCGTTAGTTTTTTATCCGAAAGCTTTTCCTTAGGAATTCAATCCAAAAGTTACCAGTAGGAATTATTCTTCTAGGGGTTCTGCCTGGAGATCTACCAGGAGTTCTGCTTGCCAATATTCGTCCATTTTTTCTTCCTATTTTCCTCTAAGTATTTTAACTTTATATTTTTTTTTTTAAATAGTTATTCCTGGGGATTTTTGCTGGAGTACCTGCTGGGATGTGATTTTTCCATAGGATCCTCCTGAATGCTCTTTCTGAGGATTCTGAGAAGTTCTAGTTTTTCAAGAAGTTCTTCCTAGGGATTTATCTTTAGGAGCCCTGGGCATTTTTCGCTAGATTTTCCTCCTGAGAAGTTTATTCTGAGATTTTTCCCTTTTTTTTCGTTGAGGAGTTACACTACTTTTGGTCATTTTTCATAGCATTCATTTATTTATTTAGTATTACATTTTACAATAAAACTGATTCAACAATTCCTTTGCGTTCTACATTTGCCAGATCGTTCTGCACCTGATCTTGCATGCTACCCTCCAGGTCTCCTTGTACTATACGGATCTCTTGCGAACACCAGCTTTGTAGGCTTGTTGTCCGGCATTCTCACGACATGCCCTGTCCATCGTTTCATTCCAGCTTTCGCCGCCTCATATAGTTCTCCTGCACACCGCCAACGGTTGTTCTTAGCACCCGACGCTCGAACACTTGCTATTCTCCTTGAGCATAGTCCAGATCTCATGCCCGTAGAATACCACCAGTCCTATCAGGGTCCTGTACATGGTGTATTTAGTGCGGGAGTGAAAATTTTTTATAGCACTGGAAGACGGCTGCGCTGTCACTCTGAAATATACGAACATTCATTAGCATTGTTTTAATAAATACTTTACAATTCCTCTAAATGTTTTTTTTTTGCAAAAGATACTCAAAGGGGTTCTTATAAATAAGTTTAACGGGTGTTCTTTTAAAGGATTTTTTATATAGGGAGTTCCTCGGAAATTCCTCCACGACATCCTCTGGAATTCCTCCAGAAGTTCCTCGGGGATTCCTCGAGAAGTTTATCGGGAATTCCTCCAGGAGTTCCCGAAATAGTTCCTCGGGAATTCTTGCTGGAGTTTATCGGGAATTTCTTCAAGAGTTCCTCGGGAATTTCTCCAGAAGTTCTTCGGGAATTCCTCCTAAAGTTCTTCAAAGAGTTTCTCGCGAAGTCCTCAATAAGTTTCTCGGGAATTCCTCCGGGAACTCCTCGGGAATAAATCCAGGATTTCATTGGGGATTCCTCGGGATTTCCTCGGGAAGTCCTCCACGAGATCCTCGGGAATTCATCCAGAAGATCTTAAAAGATGTTGGAAGGGGAATGGCGTTCAGTCTTTGGAGGAATAACGCAAAAACGGATTCTTAAGCTTAAGAATCCGTTTTTGAGTTATTCCTCCAAAGACTGAACGCCATTCCCCTTCCAACATAATCACCAACAGTCGAAATTCGAAGAATTCGAAGAATTCGGGAAGTCCTCCACGAGATCCTCGGGAATTCATCCAGAAGATCTTAAAAGATGTTGGAAGGGGAATGGCGTTCAGTCTTTGGAGGAATAACGCAAAAACGGATTCTTAAGCTTAAGAATCCGTTTTTGAGTTATTCCTCCAAAGACTGAACGCCATTCCCCTTCCAACATAATCACCAACAGTCGAAATTCGAAGAAAGGATTTTAAAAGAGTTCCTCGAGAATTCCTCTAGGAGTTCCTCGGGAATTTCTCAAAAAGTTTATCGGGAATTCCTTAAGAAGTTCCTCGGAAATTCTTTCAGGAGTTCCTCGGAAAATCCTTCAGGAGTTCCTCGGGAATTCCTTCAGGAGTTCCTCGGGAATTCCTTCAGGAGTTCCTCGGGAATTCCTTCAGGAGTTCCTCGGGAATTCCTTCAGGAGTTCCTCGGGAATTCCTTCAGGAGTTCCTCGGGAATTCCTTCAGGAGTTCCTCGGGAATTCCTTCAGGAGTTCCTCGGGAATTCCTTCAGGAGTTCCTCGGGAATTCCTTCAGGAGTTCCTCGGGAATTCCTTCAGGAGTTCCTTGGGAATTCCTTCAGGAGTTCCTTGGGAATTCCTTCAGGAGTTCCTCGGGAATTCCTTCAGGAGTTCCTCGGGAATTCCTTCAGGAGTTCCTCGGGAATTCCTTCAGGAGTTCCTCGGGAATTCCTTCAGGAGTTCCTCGGGAATTCCTTCAGGAGTTCCTCGGGAATTCCTTCAGGAGTTCCTCGGGAATTCCTTCAGGAGTTCCTCGGGAATTCCTTCAGGAGTTCCTCGGGAATTCCTTCAGGAGTTCCTCGGGAATTCCTTCAGGAGTTCCTCGGGAATTCCTTCAGGAGTTCCTCGGAAATTGCTTCAGGAGTTCCTTGGGAATTCCTTCAGGAGTTCCTCGGGAATTCCTTCAGGAGTTCCTCGGGAATTCCTTTAGGAGTTCCTCGGGAATTCCTTCAGGAGTTCCTCGGGAATTCCTTTAGGAGTTCCTCGGGAATTCCTTCAGGAGTCCCTCGGGAATTCCTTCAGGAGTTCCTCGGGAATTCCTTCAGGAGTTCCTCGGGAATTCCTTCAGGAGTTCCTCGGGAATTTCTTCAGGAGATCCTCGGGAATTCCTTCAGGAGTTCCTCGGTAAGTGCATCAGGAGTTCCTCGGTAAATCCTTCACGAGTTCCTCGGGAATTCGGGAGTTCCAGGAAATCCTAAAAGAGTTCTTCGAGAATTCTTCCAGGAGTTCCTCGGGAATTCCTCCTGGAGTTCATCGGGAATTCCTTCAGGAGTTCCTCGGGAAGTCCTTCACCTGTTCCTCGGGAATTCGGGAGTTCCAGGAGATCCTAAAAGAGTTCCTCGAGAATTCTTCCAGGAATTCCTCGAGGAATTCCCTCAAGAGTTCCTCGTGAATTCCTTCAGGAGTTCCTCGGGAATTTCTTCAGGGGTTCCTGTGGAACTCCTACAGGAGTTCCTCGGGAATTCCTTCAAGAGTTCCTCGGGAATTCCTTCAGGAGTTCCTCGGGAATTTCTTCAGGAGTTCCTCGGGAATTCCTTCAGGAGTTCCTCGGGAATTCCTTCAGGAGTTCCTCGGGAATTCCTTCAGGAGTTCCTCGGGAATTCTTTCAGGAATTCCTCGAGGAATTCCCTCAAGAGTTCCTCGTGAATTCCTTCAGGAGTTCCTCGGGAATTTCTTCAGGGGTTCCTGGGGAACTCCTACAGGAGTTCCTCGGGAATTCCTTCAAGAGTTCCTCGGGAATTCCTTCAGGAGTTCCTCGGGAATTCCTTCAGGAGTTCCTCGGGAATTCCTTCAGGAGTTCCTCGGGAATTCCTTCAGGAGTTCCTCGGGAATTCCTTCAGGAGTTCCTCGGGAATTCCTTCAGGAGTTCCTCGGGAATTCCTTCAGGAGTTCCTCGGGAATTCCTTCAGGAGTTCCTCGGGAATTCCTTCAGGAGTTCCTCGAGAATTCCTTCAGGAGTTCCTCGGGAATTCCTTCAGGAGTTCCTCGGGAATTCCTTCAGGACCCAAGTAACCACAAGCATTATATCATAACATTATTTCAATCGTATTATAGTTTAGCTAATGCAACATAACTTTTATTTTACATCTGTCAAGTAATGAAGCGTTTAATCTACATTATGAAAGCATTGAAGCATTACGAGATGTTGACAGTTCTGTATAGTTCTATAGAGCCGTTGTTAAATGCTTCATTGCATTACCATGTTAAAAGCTTTATAGCAATCAATAATGCAAGCATTTATTACTTTATATATGCCTCTACTAAAGCTTCCATCGTTGTAAACAGAAAAAAATATCGCTCAGTTCGAAAAAAAAACTGTAAAGCACTTTTAGAAACAGAACCATTCAAAACAAAAGAAAAACAAACCAAAATTTTCATGGATTGCTGCGGAGCACTTAGATTATCATGTTCAGCTGTTGCTGTGTGAAAATTTATATTATGTATGGTTTTTTGGGTTTCTGTTTGGGACATGAAAACAATCAGATGCTAAGGGAACAAAAATTATGAGGAGTATCGGTTTCCTTATTTAACATAACGCCCTGATTTCATAAAAGGAAGAATTAAAGCGCTGTTTGTATTGTTTCTTATTTATTGTATTTTAGCTAGAAGTGAGCACGTATGAAAACAAAAAAAAAACAGGATCAACACAGATGAATTTATATTCGAGAGTAACATAACTGATGGCATTCAGACCCCGGCACATTTTTTAGAGTTGCTGAAAACACAACTCAATAAGGCACGAGCTAAGTATACGTTGCTTTATGTTGCACATTTTTCCAGGTGCAAAATACATGGTATCGTAGCACACAGCGTTAGCGCGTCCGGGTTTCATCGTGGTCAGTTTCAGCAGTCTAGGTTCAATTCCCGAAATACAATAAAAAACATCAAAGTGAGAGTATCGGAAGATAAAAATAGATAGAAAAATTAAAAACATACTTTTTTTCTTTTTTGGCATGATGCATTAAGTATGCATTCCATACGATTTGATTGCATTAGCTATAAGGTACAAACATTTTATATGCTTTAGCAATCACCACAGTAATGCTTGCTTTAAATCCACAATAGTAGCGCCACTTTCGACTTTAAACCTACTTTAATGGTGCCTATATGACAAAACAACTTTATATCGCATGTCATATAATACACTATAAAGCGAAAATAATGCTCTATATAAAGCGTCATGGTTACTTGGGGAGTTCCTCGGGAATTCCTTCACGAGTTCCTCGGGAATTCCTTCAGGAGTTCCTCGGGAATTCCTTCAGGAGTTGCTCGGGAATTCCTTCAGGAGTTCCTCGGGAATTCCTTCAGGAGTTCCTCGGGAATTCCTTCAGGAGTTCCTCGGGAAGTCCTTCACGTGTTCCTCGGGAATTCGGGAGTTCCAGGAGATCCTAAAAGAGTTCCTCGAGAATTCTTCCAGGAATTCCTCGAGGAATTCCCTCAAGAGTTCCTCGTGAATTCCTTCAGGAGTTCCTCGGGAATTTCTTCAGGGGTTCCTGGGGAACTCCTTCAGGAGTTCCTCGGGAATTCCTTCAGGAGTTCCTCGGGAATTCCTTCAGGAGTTGCTCGGGAATTCCTTCAGGAGTTGCTCGGGAATTCCTTCAGGAGTTCCTCGGGAATTCCTTCAGGAGTTCCTCGGGAATTCCTTCAGGAGTTGCTCGGGAATTCCTTCAGGAGTTCCTCGGGAATTCCTTCAGGAGTTCCTCGGGAATTCCTTCAGGAGTTCCTCGGGAATTCCTTCAGGAGTTCCTCCGGAATTCCTTCAGGAGATCCTCGGGAATTCCTTCAGGAGTTCCTCGGGAATTCCTTCAGGAGTTCCTCGGGAATTTCTTCAGGAGTTCCTCGTGAATTCCTTCAGGAGTTCCTCGGGAATTTCTTCAGGGGTTCCTGGGGAACTCCTTCAGGAGTTCCTCGGGAATTCCTTCAAGAGTTCCTCGGGAATTCCTTCAGGAGTTCCTCGGGAATTCCTTCAGGAGTTCCTCGGGAATTCCTTCAGGAGTTGCTCGGGAATTCCTTCAGGAGTTCCTCGGGAATTCCTTCAGGGGTTCCTGGGGAACTCCTTTAGGAGTTCCTCGGGCATTCCTTCAGGAGTTCCTCGGGAATTCCTTCAGGAGTTGCTCGGGAATTCCTTCAGGAGTTCCTCGGGAATTCCTTCAGGAGTTCCTCGGGAATTCCTTCAGGAGTTCCTCGGGAATTCCTTCAGGAGTTCCTCGGGAATTCCTTCAGGAGTTCCTCGGGAATTCCTTCAGGAGTTCCTCGGGAATTCCTTCAGGAGTTCCTCGGGAATTCCTTCAGAAGTTCCTCGGGAATTCCTTCAGGAGTTCCTCGGGAATTCCTTCAGGAGTTCCTCGGGAATTCCTTCAGGAGTTCCTCGGGAATTCCTTCAGGAGTTCCTCGGGAATTCCTTCAGGAGTTCCTCGGAAATTGCTTCAGGAGTTCCTCGGGAATTCCTTCAGGAGTTCCTCGGGAATTCCTTCAGGAGTTCCTCGGGAATTCTTTCAGGAGTTCCTCGGGAATTCCTTCAGGAGTTGCTCGGGAATTCCTTCAGGAGTTGCTCGGGAATTCCTTCAGGAGTTCCTCGGGAATTCCTTCAGGAGTTCCTCGGGAATTCCTTCAGGAGTTCCTCGGGAATTCCTTCAGGAGTTCCTCGGAAATTGCTTCAGGAGTTCCTCGGGAATTCCTTCAGGAGTTCCTCGGGAATTCCTTCAGGAGTTCCTCGGGAATTCCTTCAGGGCTTCCTGGGGAACTCCTTTAGGAGTTCCTCGGGCATTCCTTCAGGAGTTCATCGGGAATTCCTCCAGGAGATCTTCGGGTATACCTCCAGGCGATCCTTGGGTATTCCTGCAGGAGTTCCTTGAAAATTCCTGCAGGAGATCCTCGGAAACTTCTCCACGTTTTTCTAAGGAATTCCTCTAGGAGTTCCTCGGGAATTGCTCCAGGAGTCCTGGAGGAATTTCCGAGGAACTCCTGAAGGAATTTTCCAAGAAACTCCAAGAGGAATTCCCAAGGAACTCCTGTTGGAATTCCCGATGAACTCTGAAGTGAACTGCTGAGGGAATTCACGAGGAAATTCGGAAGGAATTCCCGAGGAACTCCAAGAGCAATTCTCGAGGAACTCCTGGAAGAATTCACGAGGAACTCTTTTAAGATCTCCTGGAGGAACTCCCGAGGCACTCCTGGAGGAATTCCCGGGCAACTCTTTTACGAACTCTTGGAGAAATTCCCGAGAAACTCCTGGAGGAATGCACGAGGAACTCTCTTTTAAGAATTCCTCGAGGAATTCTCGAGGAACTCCTGGAGAAATTCCCGAGGAACTCCTGGAGGACTTCCCGAGGAACTGCAGGAGGAATTGCCGAGGAACTCTTGGAGAAATTCTCGAGGAACTCCTCGAGGAATTCCCGAGAAACTCCTGGAGGAATTCCATAGGAAAACATGAAGCAATTTCCGAGGAACTCCTGCAGGAATTTTCAAGGAACTCCTGCAGGAATACCCCAAGGATCTCCTGGAGGAATTCCCGATGAACTCTTAAGTGAACTGCAGAGGGAATTCACGAGGAAATTCTGAAGGAATTCCCGAGAAACTCCTGAAGGAATTCCCGAGGAATTCCTGGAAGAATGCACGAGGTATCCTTTTAAGATCTCCTGGAGGAACTCCCGAGGCACTCCTGAAGGAATTCCCGGGCAACTCTTTTACGAACTCCTGCAGGAATTTTCAAGAAACTCCTGCAGAAATACCCAAGGATCGCCTGGAGGTATACCGAAGAATCTCCTGGAGAAATTCCCGATGAACTCTTAAGTGAACTGCTCAGGGAATTCACGAGGAAATTCTTAAGGAATTCACGAGGAACTCCTGGAGGAATTCCCGAGGAACTCCTGAAAGAATTCACGAGGAACTCTTTCAAGATCTCCTGGAAAAATTCTCGAGGAACACCTGGAGCAATTCCCGAGGAACTCCTGGAGGAATTCCTCGAGGAACTCCTGGAGGAATTCCCGATGAATTCCAGGAGGAATTCCCGAGCAACTCCTGGAAGAATTCTCGAGGAACTCTTTTAGGATCTCCTGGAACTCCTGAAGGAATACCCGAGGAACTCTTGAAGGAATTCCCGAGGAACTCCTGAAGGAATTCCCGAGGAACCCCTGAAGAAATTCCCGAGGAACTCCTGAAGGAATTCCCGAGGAACTCTTAAAGGAATTCCCGAGGAACTCCTGAAGGAGTTCCCCAGGAACCCCTGAAGAAATTCCCGAGGAACTCCTGAAGGAATTCACAAGGAACTCTTGAGGGAATTCCTCGAGGAATTCCTGGAAGAATTCTCGAGGAACTCTTTTAGGATCTCCTGGAACTCCCGAACTCCCGAGGAACTCGTGAAGGACTTCCCGAGGAACTCCTGAAGGAATTCCTGAGGAACTCCAGGAGGAATTTTTGAGGAACTCCCGGAAGAATTGTCGAGGAACTCTTTTAGGACCTCCTGGAACTTCCGAATTCCCGAGGAACTCCTGGAGGAATTCCCGATGAACTCCAGGAGGAATTTCCGAGGAACTCCTGGAAGAATTCTCGAGGAACTCTTTTAGGATCTCCTGGAACTCCCGAATTCCCGAGGAACTCGTGAAGGATTTACCGAGGAACTCCTGATGGACTTACCGAGGAACTCCTGAAGGAATTCCCGAGGATCTCCTGAAGGAATTCCCGAGGATCTCCTGAAGGAATTCCCGAGGAACTCCTGAAGGAATTCCCGAGAAACTCCTGAAGAAATTCCCGAGGAACTCCTGAAGGAATTCCCGAGGAACTCCTGAAGGAATTCCCGAGGAACTGCTGAAGGAATTCCCGATGAACTCCAGAAGGAATTCCCGAGGAACTCCTGAAGGAATTCCCGAGGAACTCCTGAAGGAATTCCCGAGGAACTCCTGAAGGAATTCCCGAGGAACTCCTTCAGGAATTCACGAGGAACTCCTTCAGGAGTTCCCGAGGAACTCCTTCAGGAATTCCCAAGGAACTCCTGAAGGAATTCCCGAGGAACTCCTGAAGGAATTCCCGAGGAACTCCTGAAGGAATTCCCGAGGAACTCCTGAAGGAATTCCCGAGGAACTCCTGAAGCAATTTCCGAGGAACTCCTGAAGCAATTTCCGAGGAACTCCTGAAGCAATATCCTAGGAAATCCTGAAGTAATTCCCAAGGAACTCCGGAAGGAATACCCGAGGAACTCCTGAAGGAATTCCCGAGGAACTTCCAAGAAACTCCAAGAGGAATTCCCAAGGAACTCCTGTTGAAATTCCCGAGGAACTCCTGGGGGAATTTCCGAGGAACTCCTGGGGGAATTTCCGAGGAACTCCTGGAGGTATTCCCGAGGATCTCCTGGAGGAATTCGCGAGGAACCCCAGGAGGAATTTTCGAGGAACTCCTGGAGAAATTCCTGAAGAGTTCTTGGAGGAATTCCCGCGGAGCTCCTGGAGGAATTCCCGAATATCTCCTGGAGGAATTCGCGAGGAACTCCTGGAGGAATTTTCGAGGAACTCCTGGAGGAATTTCCGTGCAATTTCTCGGGAAATTTCCGAGGAACACCTATGCAGATTCCTGAGGAACTGCTGAAGGAATTCTCGTACAATTTCCGGAGGTATTCCCGAAGAACTCCTGGAGGAATTTCCGAGGATCTCCTCAAGAATTTCCATGAATTTCCTGAATGAATTCACAAGGAACTACTGTGGGAATTTCTTGGGAACTCCTGGATGAATTCACAAGTAACTCCTGGAAAAATTTCGAGGAACTCGTGGAGAAATTCCCGAAGAAGTCCTGGAGGAACTCGAATTCCTTGAAAAACTGGCTGAGAACTCTTGGAGAAATTCCTGAAGAGCTTTTGAAGGCATTCTCTAGGAATTTTCTAGGAATTCCTCGAGAAATTTCCGAGGACCTCCTGGTGGAATTCCCTTGAAGCTTTTGGTGGTACTCCTGAGGAACTCTTGGAGGAATTTCAGAAGAATTTCTTAAGGAATTCCAAGACCTTCTGTATGAATTTTCGATCATCTCTCGGGAAACTTCCTAAGAAACTCCTGGAAAAAATCCCAACGAACTTTAAGAAGAATTTCTTGGGAAATTCCTGGAGAACTTCCCGATAAACTCCTGGAGGAATTTCTGAGAAACTACTGGAGGAATTCCCAAGGAACTCCTGGATAAATTTCCGAGGAACTCCTGGAGAAATTGCGGAGGAACCCCTGAAGCAATTTCCGTTAAATGTCTGGAGGAATTACCGAGAAACTCCTGGAGAAATTTTCATGGGGCACGTGGAGGAATTTCCAAGGAACTTCTGGAGAAATTCCCGAGGAAATCCTGGAGGAATTTCCATAGAATTCCTGGAGGATTTTCCGAGGAACTCCTACGGATGATCCAAAAAACTTCTGGAGGAATCCCAGTGCAATTTCTGGAGGAATTTCCGCGGAACTTCTGGAGGAATTTCCGAGGAACTCCTGGAGGAATTTCCGAGGAACTCCTGGAGGAACTTCCGATGACCTTCTGGAGGAATTTCCGAGGAGTTCCTGTAGGAATTCTCGAGATTTTTCTGGAAAAAAATCCGAGGAACTCCTGAAGGAATTCCCGAGGAACTCCTGGAGGAATTCCCGAGGAACTGCTGGAGAAATTCCCGAGGAACTCCTGAAGGATTTTTTGAGGACCTCCTGACGGAATTCTCGTGGAGATTCTGGAGCTTTTCCCAAGGAACTCCTGGAGGCATTAAGAGGAACTCCTGGAGGAATTCTTGATCAACTCCCGGAAAAGAAACCGAGAAACTCCTGCAAGATACTCCGAATAATTTCTGAAGAAATTCCCAAGGGACTTCTGAAAGAAATACCTGGGAAACTCCTGTGAAAATTGCCGAGAAACTCCTGAAGGAATTGCCGAGGAAGCAATTCCCGAGGAATTCCTGGAGGAACTCTCGAGGAATTCCTGGAAGAGGTCTCAAGAAACTCCTGGTGGTATTCCATTGGAACTCCTGGAGGAATTTTGAGGAACTCCTGGAAAAAAATACCGATGAAATCTTGTAGAAATTTTCAGGGAACTCCTGGAAGCAGAATCCATATGGAATCCTCAGGAGGCATTCTTGGGAAGAATTCTCAGCAGGGAATCCTGAGGAATTCCTGAATAAATCCTCAGGAAGAATTCCTGCAAGAATTCTCATGAGGAATTCCTGTTGGAATCCTCCAAGGAATTCTTGGAGGTCTTGGAAAAATCCTCAACAGGGAATCCTAATGAATCCCTGGAGGAATCCTCAGTAGCAATTCCTGGAGGAATCGTCAGCAGGAATTCCTGGAAAAATCCTCAGAGGAATTCCTTGAGGAATACCCAGCAAGACTTCCTGGAGGAATTCTTAGACGAATCCTGGATGGAATCCTGAGGAATTGCCGGAGGAATTCTCAGCTGGGATTCCTGGAGGAATTTTTGGAGGATTTCTCGGAAGATATTCCTTGAGGATTCCTCTGAAGGATTCTTCAGAAGGATATCTTGGAGGCACTTCTGGACGAGGAAACTGCTTGAGGAATCCTCACAGGGAATCCCTGGAGGAGTCCGCAGAGGGAACCTGCTGGGGAATCCTTAGTCAAAACTTGCGGAGGAATCCTCAGAGGGAACTCTTCGAGATATCCTCAGAGGACACTTTTGGAGAAATCCTCAAAATGAACTCCAGGAGAAAATCCCTTGAATGAACTCCAGGAGGAATTTCTAGAGGGAACTCCTGACGGAATCTCCAGAAAAAAATACCTTTTGGAACATTATCCACGAGAACTCCTGGATGCATCCCCCAATCAAACTCCTGGATGAATGCCCAGAAGAGCTTCTGGTGGAATCCATAGAGGGAACTCCTGGAGTAATCCTGAAAAGGAACTCCAGTAGGAATTCCAAGGATGAACCCCTATAATAAACTCTAGCAGGAATCCCCAGAGGAAACTCCTGGAGGAATCCCAGAAATGAACACTTTGGGGAATCCCTACAATGAACTTTAGGAGGAATCTTCAGAAAGAACTACTGTACAAATCCCCTGAGGGAGCTTCTTCAGAAACTTCAAAGGAAACTCCAGGAGGAATCGCTAGAGTGAACTTCTGGGGAATCCCCAGAGAGAACTCCTAGAAAAATCTTCAAAGGAAACCCCTGGAGGAATGTCTAGAAGGCACTCCTGGACGAACCTGGACGCCTTGGTAATAAATTATGTAAAGAAAAAAAAAATCTAAATTGAAGAAAAGAACTGTCCAATATTTGTAATTTGTATCGGATAAGTATGACAAAATTTATTATTACACAAATTAAGAAGCATTACATAGATCCTTAATTTAGACTAAGGGAACAGGAAGGGAACTCCTGGGGGTATCTCTAGGAAAAACAAAACTCTTCGAAGAATATCCAGAAAAATTATTGAATGCATCCTCCAAACAAACTCCTGGGTGAATGCCCAGGAAGAGCATCTGGCGGAATCCTTAGAGGAAGTCCAGGAAGCATCCCTACAATGATCTCGTAGATATGAGGAGAAACCCCTACAATATACTCTAGGAATAATCCCAGAAACGATCTCCTGGAGGAAACCCTAGAATAAACACTATGAGGAAACTACAAAAGAAACTACTGTACGAATCCCCAGAGGGAACTCCTGGAGGAATTCTCAATCTTTAAGATTGGATTAGTTAGAAGCGCATATTTATATTACATCTCTTCGCTTACACGAATAATGAGTATATTGTAAATAGGAAAGGTATATTAAACTACTCACCATCACAAGTCGATTTATACAGCATCTGGATCGTTTTGTCGCTATGCTAGTTCCATATAAAAAGCTAGTTCCGCTGGGGAACATCCCGTGTCCATGTTGTGCAGGCCTTGTCCCGTTGAAACTCGTCAATATTTTTCAGTCAACTTTTTTCAACAGCTTTGTCAGCGGATATCATTTTGTGCAAAATAGTCCGCAGTTTGGAGGGGTATTTAACCAATTCGATAAAGTCGTCAATCGAGTCGGTCGAAAGCCGGTGTCACACGCACCGGTGAAATTGGATTCCATGCGTTTCGGGATACCGTTGGAACGAAATGACAGCCATCGTTCGAGCTCGCTCGAATCATGGTGCACCGTCGTCATGTTCCCGTTTGCCATCTGTGCTACCCGTTACGTAATTAGTTTGCCGGCGCCGATCTTGGATCCGAAACCGATGGAAGTAATTGGAAGGCATCTGCAGAATTTTGGTGACTGCTTCTCCAGTTTAAATTAGAGCTAAAAGAAGCAAAAAGAATGCCTACATGAAACCATAAGCAGATTGGGGGAAGCTGTATGATAATTACCAATTCCTCTAGAAATTTTGTTGCGGACTGCTTTAGAAATTGAAATAGGTGTTGTTAGATAACTAACACCTTCCGTGGTTCTGACGCCGTGTAGACTCCGAGCAATGGTCCTGCTTGCGTCATCCAATGTTCGCTGTTGTCCGTGCTCCAAGGGTGGATCCGACAGCGAAGTAGTAGTATAGATGCGGACTCCCAATGGGCGTATTGTAGTTCAATTGCGTCGTCGGGACATAAAAACTAGCCTTTTGAAGCGAAGCCTTGGTGCGCCGCTGCTCGATGACCCAGAGTTGATCGATGTTTATTAATTTCAGCGATCCGCTGAGCACAAGCCGAGCTGTGCCGTTACTTTCACTTGTCCTCCTGGGTCGAAGCATTTTTGGCGACCGCTTTCAATCGAATTTTTCAGCATGTACCATAGTTCCTGGAACCACGAACACCGGACGGTCAGGTACGGGTTTGGGTGGTTTGAGCAGCAGCAACATGCAGACATCGGATGGTACACCTGAAATGCATTTAAATATGTTAATTTAACGCCCTTTTTTATGTAAACCGATAACTTTTATAAAAATAACTTACTTTTGAATAATTATTAAACAACGAATGATCAATTGCAGCACCAAAAAACGAAACGAATGAACCGATCAGACAAAATATTTTCTCTGGGACCGTTGTAAACACGTAAACTAACGTCAAAGTTATTTGTGGAGAGATGAGGAGAACAGTCGGCGGAAAAATTTTCCGAGTTGATTCCCGTGCCAAATCCCGCGCGCAAATCCCGTGGCAAATTTTCCGAACTGTAAACAAGCCTTTAGCCGGGTCAAATGATACTATTTTCGCAGTACGTCGGTCCATGTTCGCTTTTATAGCGCTCAAAAATGTTGCACGACAAGAATTCGAAAACTCCAGAACAATCCGGAAATCTGGTGTCACTGCAACACACGCGGTCGGCGCGATGACGGCGATGATGATGATGACGCTGAGTTCCCGACGGTGGCGGTGGCGGCAGCGCGCGTGGTCACTCACGAGCGCGTGTTTACATTGATGAGTGACGATGATCGTGGTGCTGGCGGCGGGTGAGCAACTTGCTGCTGTGCTCCCGCGTTTGACGTTTTCCATCTTCTCTTGCGTGATAGGGGAAAGTGGGGCACATTTTCCACCGGAGCGTACTTGTCGGTAGCGAACATTCATGAAGGAATTCCTTCGGAAATTCCTGGAGGAATACCTCGGGAAATTCCTAGAGTAATTCCTCCAGAAATTTGTGGAGGAATGTTTCCGAAATTTCTTGGAGGAATTTCTCCGGAAGTTCCTGGAGGATTTCCCTCTGAAATTCCTGGAGGAATTCTCTCGGAAATACATGGAGGAATTCATTCGGAAAATCCTGAAGGAATTCCTTCGCAAAATTCCTGGTGGAATTACATCGGAAATTCATGGAGAAATTCATTCGGAAATTTCCAAAGGGATTTCTCCAGGAATTTCCGACAGAATTTCTCCTGGAATTTCTGAAGGAATTCTTCCTGGAATTTCCAAGAAAAAAATCCTTCAGGAATTTCCAAAAGAGTTTCTCCAGGAATTTACGAAGGAATTTCCAAAGGAATTCCTCCAGGAATTTCCAATGGAATTCCTCCGGGAATTTTTAAAGAAATTCCTCCAAGTATTTTCGAAGGAATTTCTCCAGGAATTTCCGAAATGATTGCTCCACGAATTTCAGAAGGAATGCATCCAAGAGATTCCGGAGAGATTTCTTCAGGAATTTCCGAAGAAATTCCCCTAAGAATTTCCTAAATTATTCCTGCAGGAATTTCCAAAGGAATTCCTCCATGAATCTTCAAACGAATTCGTCCAGCAATTTCCGGAGGAATTCCTCCCGAAATTTCCGAAAGAATTCCTCCAGGAATTTTTGAAGGAATTCCTAACGGAGTTTGTAAAGGAATTCCTTCATGAATTTTCGAGGGAATTCCTCTTGGAATTTCCAAAAATAAAATCCAAAAAGACTTTCCGAAAAATATTTCTCCAGGAATTTCCGAAGGAATACCTCCAGGAATTTCTGAAGGAATTCCTCCAGGAATTTCCGAAAGAATACCTCCAGGAATCATAAAAAGCATTCCTCTAAGAAGTTTAGAATGATTTTATTTTCAGGAACGTCCTAAGGAATTCATCCAAGGATTTTCTCAGGAATTTCTCTATAGATTTCTGCAAGAATTCCTCCAGAAATTTCCGGAGGTACTCATCCAAGATTTTTCGAGGGAACTCCTCAAGGAATTTCCGAAGGAATTCCTCCAGAAATTTCTGAAGGAATTCCTTCAGGAATTTCCGAACGAATTCCTTCAGGAATTTCCCAAGGAATTCCTTCAGGAATTTCCGAAGGAATTCTTCCAGGAATTTGCGAAGGGATTCCTCCAAGAATTTTGGAAGGAATTCCTTCTGGAATTTTTTAAGGAATTCCTCCAGGATTTTTTGAAGGAATTGCTTCAGGAATTTCCGAAGCAATTCCTCCCGGATTTTCCGAAAGAATTCCTCCAGGATCTCCTAAAGAAATTCCTTCAGGAATTTCCGAAGGAATTCCTCCAGGAATTTCCAAAAGCATTCCTCCAGGAAGTTTGGACTTATTTTATCCAGGAATTTCGTAAGGAATTCACCTAAGCATTTCCTCACGAATTTCTTTATGGATTTCTGAAAGAATTCCTCCAGGAATCTCCGAAGGTATTCATCCAAGATTTTCCCAAGGAACTGCCCAAGGAACTTCCGAAGGAATTGCTCCAGGAATTTCCGAAGGAATTTCCGAAGGAATTTCTTCAAGAATTTCCGAAGGAATTCCTTCAGGAATTTCCAATGGAATTCTTCCAGAAATTTGCGAAGGGATTCCTCCAGGAATTTTGGATGGAATTCCTTCAGGAATTTCCAAAGGAATTCCTCCAGGTATTTCCGAAGGAATACCCTCAGGAATTTTCGATGATATTCCTCCAAGAATTTCCGAATTAATTCCTGCATACATTAAAAAAAAATACAGGGATGCAGGAGAATTTTATTCTTACTAGTCAAAAACAGCTCTGATCATCTAAGTTTTTCGGTTAAGTTAGAATAGAGTTGCTCGGTCAGGGGGGGGCCACGGCCCCCCCCTGCCCCCCCTTGGCTACGCCCTTGCGTCGGTCGAGAAAAAGAAAAACTAGGGGTGGGTAATGTCTGAGACATAACCGCATTGTTGACGTAGGACAAAGGCTGGAATGAGGTTCCGACTTTTATATATTGAAATGGGCCCTTTAATTTGAAGTCTTAAATCAGCTGATTTTTCGTGTCATTGTTGTCCGACCTTCGTAAATAAATGCATAACGAATTTATCACATAACGTCGGTTTCCTGCAATAGGGGCACAACTCAAAATATGTCATTTTTGAGATTTTGATGGCAAATGATGAAAAACTATGTAAAATTTCATCTCACAAAGACCCGTTCCAAAATTCGATGAGAAACGCGAGATTTGGGCATTTTCACCAATTTTCCGCAGTAAGGGCACAACTCAAAATCAGTCAATTTTTTCAATAGTCGTTGAAAAATAGTTGTCAAAAATTCATGAAACAGATAGTCCTTCAGCCCCTTTCAATGATACAACAATCAAAATTTGTTTACATTTGTCAAATGATGAGAGAAATAAGTGAATTTGCAGGAGGTGCTTCATGATTGCCAATTTTTAAACGCTTATTCTGAAAATTCACATTTTTTGAGTTGTGCCCCTATTGGAGGAAACCGACGATAAAAGGCCTACACAATGTATGCTGGCAAAATTCAAATCGGCGGATTGATGTGGTTATTAAAGTTGTTACCTATGTGATCCATTTCACTGAACGCATTCATAAGATGTTAATTAGTTAAACCTTCCGTAACTCGCGCGGTTGGCCATCACTTGAGGGTTGAGTATTATTTTATTTTGAAGATAAATGTTCAACCGTTGTTTGAAAGAATTTTCGTCGAAAGGAAAGAATGATTATAATATTGAAAGGCGTTAAGCCATAGCTTCCCAAACATCATATTGCGATCGCAACAATCATTAAAATAACTAAAATTGCCGCTATGAAATGAACAGATGGAGCCACCGTAGCCATGTGTATTTGACACAACTCAATTGCTGTTAACGAAATTTTAGATAATTTTGATTGCAGTTTCATGAAATATTCTAGATTCAACAATACGTTGTATAGTTACGCGAACAACAATTAGAGGCCGGCAATACTGTTGCTAAGTTTTCAGTCTGTCGCTTTTAATTATCCGATTCATAACTCTGGAGGAATAATTTTCACTGGTCCTGAAAAGAACCTTTTAAATAGGGAATCGCGCTACTTGGGCGGTGGCTTCCATATTCGTCTGTTTTCCACTATAACTCAGTCAATCTTGAACCAATTGACACAATTCTTGGAATGCGGTGAGATAGGTATAGTATCTACCCGTGTACAAAATTTCAAGTCAATCGGTTCAAAATTGACCGAGTTACAGTGGAAAACAGACGAAAATAACAGACGAAGAAAACCACCGCCCAAGTAGCGCGATACCCTAACAGGAGATTTCGGCAAGACAATTGAAAATTATCCGCACTGAATGCTGGAAGCCATCGAAAACTGCCATCGCTTACTGCCGTGGATGAGATTCTTGGTTCTTCTTCTTCTTCTTGACGTAACGTCCTCACTGGGACAAAGCCTGCTTCTCAGCTTAGTGTTCTATGAGCACTTCCAAAGTAATTAACTGAGAGCTTCCTCTGCCAATGACCATTTTGCATGTGCATATCGTGTAGCAGGCACGAAGATACTCTATGCCCAAGGAAGTCAAGGAAATTTCCTTTACGAAAAGATCCTGGACCGACCGGGAATCGAACCCGTTACCCTCAGCATGGTCATGCTGAATACCCGTGCGTTTACCGCCTCGGCTATATGGGCCTTGTTCCATATAGCCTGAGATTCCTGGTTCCAGATTCTAGAGATTCCTGGTTCTATCAGCTAAATAGCCGAGAGTCATCGCAGGATTGGTGCGCAACTGCGGAGGTGACATCCATTCCCTTTGATTGATTCAACGAAAATGACGGAAGAAAACAGAGGTCACTGCTTTTATTCCCCTTGATTAGTAGATTAGGCTCCTCCCATTTGGCTGGCTTTCCAGTTTATTTCGTTTGCATGACCCGCCCCGAATGCTCCAGACGCATCAAGCAACTAACCAACCGAGAAATGAGCAAACCACCAGCGGGTAACCAAACGATCAACTTTTAAGCGCAAACCGATATTCGGTTCTTCAGATTTGTGCTCTAGAAAATTCTAGGTGTGGCTTCGTCATATATTCACCTTCGAACATTTTCGAAAAATGTTTAAACTTAATTTTAATTAAACAATGTTTCACGCAAAATAGTTCGGATAGAATAATGCGTTGTTAAATTCCGGGCGGAACCATTAGGCCATTAGTGACCGGTTTCATCATTATTGCTGGGCCACCAAGTATTCAATCTTTCACTTCTCAATTGCACCACACTTTTCTCGTTCGATGGAATGAAATTAGCTGATTCACAGACTCTTAAGGAATAATTAACGGTGGTCCTGAACAAGACCGTTTGATTAATTGACGATTTTAGGAACGAAATGGCATGAATTCACCATGTCACGCAATGCGTGTTGGTTTTCTCCGTGCTGAATGATAAACGCCACCGAAAACTGGACCGCCGTGGATTACAATAATGACCAGTTTCACTATTACTGGCAACGATGCTCTGTCTTTTGCTTTTTGGTTGCACTACATCTCGATCGATGTTGGAAATTATCCAATTAACTCTTGAGGAATCATTTTCGATGGTCCTGAAAAGGACCGGTTTGATTAATGGACGATTTTGATGCATTCAAAATGCCATGCAATGCGTGTTGGTTTTCGCTGCGGAGTGCGGAGAATGCTGGACGCCGTCGAAAATTGGCCCACCGCCGCTGCCATGGATGCGATTCCAAGTGCTATCATCAGCACGATATCCGAGAGTAGTCGATGGGTTGTTGTGCTGCTGCCTTGCTGGAGGTGACATCCACCTCCAACCTCCTTGACTGATCCAACGAAAATGACGAAAGAAAACAGAGAACACTGCTTTTATACCCCTAGATTGGCAGATGAAGCTCCTCCCATTCGGCTGGCTTTTCAGTTAATTTCGTTTGCATGACCCGCCCCTCATGCTCCAGACGCATCAAACGATTAATCAACCGAGAAATGAGAAAATTTCCATTGAACGGATAATGTAACCAAAATATTAGATGATTTAGATCATTTTAATTTGGAAAATGTTAGAATTGAAACATTTTTCACGCAAAATGGTCCGGATATGATAATGCGTTGCCAAAGTCCGGGTGGAACAATTAGACGTCATAATTGTTGCTGGCTGAGTCACCAAGCATTCAAAATCATTCACTTTTCGGTTGTACTACACTTTTCCCGTTCGTTGGAATGGAATTATCCGATTCACAGCTCTTGAAAAATCATTTTCGATGGTCCTTAAATTAGGAGGAAAATTAAATGAATTCACTATGCCACTATGCGTGTTTGTTTTCTCCGCACTAAATGCTGAACGCCACCGAAAACTGGCCCGCCGCTTGCTGCCGTGCATGCGATTAATGACCGGTTTTGCTTTTGCTGAGAAACGCCGCTCTGTCCTTGCTTTGCACTAGGTTCACCTTTCTCGATCGAGGGTGGAAATTCATCCAATTAACTCTTGAGAAATCTTTTTCGATGGTCCTGAAAAGAACCGTTTGAATAATGTACGATTTTGATGAATTTACAATGCCACGCAATTCGTGTTGGTTTTCTCCGCGCTCAACGCTAGACGCAATCGAAAACTGGCCCGCCGCTTGCTGTTGTGAATGAGATTCCTGGTGCTATCAGTACGATAGCCAAGTGTCGTCGCTGAGTCGATGTGCCGCTGCCCAGCTCGAGGTGTCACCTCGACGGTGGTCGAAATGGAACTGACGATCAGCTCTCGCATGATCGCATTCCTTCCTGCATCGTAGTTGCCCCCACGATGCGCACCAATCAGAGAGCGTTGGTATACTGAACGAGAAAATTTGTCCGCTACCCATATTTATAGATTTCAGCGATTTCAATGTCTAACTTTAAAACAACTTTTCAACTATTTATCAATGATTTTTAGGTTCACCGAATATTACAAATTGAACGCGGGAGTTTCATCTCTCGGATAACGGGATTTGTTTATCATTTCGTTCAGTGGGAAAGGTACTGTGAGCGTTTAAAATCTTTCACTCAAACGTAACGCTCTTGGTTTCATAAATTTTGAAATGACACCGGGTATAGAAAACAGAGACGTAGTCCTACGTCAAAAAAAAATGCTCGTCTCAAATAGTTAAACCCGTAGGAACCATTTCCGTCGTTGCGTTGTCCAAATCGTCAGTTAATCGTCGCTGCTCCTGGCCACTAAGTCCGTTTCGTTCGCGTCGTACCGTCGCCGGAACCAGTCATCTCAAAAACAGTGACCGATTCCGTTAAGTTTGGCACCATCGTGTCGGTGAGTCATTTTATTTTCAATTTGATTTATTTTTCATTTATTTCAATTAAATTTTAATGAAATTTTAATTAAATTTTAATTAAATTTAAATTAAATTTTAATTAAATTTTAATTAATTTTTAATAAAATTTTAATAAAATTTTAATAAAATTTTAATAAAATTTTAATTAAATTTTATTTAAATTTTAATTAAATTTTAATTAATTTTTAATAAAATTTTAATAAAATTTTAATAAAATTTTAATAAAATTTTAATAAAATTTTAATAAAATTTTAATAAAATTTTAATAAAATTTTAATAAAATTTTAATAAAATTTTAATAAAATTTTAATAAAATTTTAATAAAATTTTAATTAAATTTTAATTAAATTTTAATTAAATTTTAATTAAATTTTAATTAAATTTTAATTAAATTTTAATTTAATTTTAATTAAATTTTAATTAAATTTTAATTTATTTTAATTTCATTTTAATTTAATTTTAATTTAATTTTAATTTAATTTTAATTTAATTTTAATTTAATTTTAATTTAATTTTAATTTAATTTTAATTTAATTTTAATTTAATTTTAATTTAATTTTAATTTAACTTTAATTTAATTTTAATTTAATTTTAATTTAATTTTAATTTAATTTTAATTTAATTTTAATTTAATTTTAATTTAATTTTAATTTAATTTTAATTTAATTTTAATTTAATTTTAATTTAATTTTAATTTAATTTTAATTTAATTTTAATTTAATTTTAATTTAATTTTAATTTAATTTTAATTTAATTTTAATTTAATTTTAATTTAATTTTAATTTAATTTTAATTTAATTTTAATTTAATTTTAATTTAATTTTAATTTAATTTTAATTTAATTTTAATTTAATTTTAATTTAATTTTAATTTAATTTTAATTTAATTTCAATTTAATTTTAATTTAATTTTAATTTAATTTTAATTTAATTTTAATTTAATTTTAATTTAATTTTAATTTAATTTCAATTTAATTTTAATTTAATTTTAATTTAATTTTAATTTAATTTTAATTTAATTTTAATTTAATTTTAATTTAATTTTAATTTAATTTTAATTTAATTTTAATTTAATTTTAATTTAATTTTAATTTAATTTTAATTTAATTTTAATTTAATTTTAATTTAATTTTAATTTAATTTTAATTTAATTTTAATTTAATTTTAATTTAATTTTAATTTAATTTTAATTTAATTTTAATTTAATTTTAATTTAATTTTAATTTAATTTTAATTTAATTTTAATTTAATTTTAATTTAATTTTAATTTAATTTTAATTTAATTTTAATTTAATTTTAATTTAATTTTAATTTAATTTTAATTTAATTTTAATTTAATTTTAATTTAATTTTAATTTAATTTTAATTTAATTTTAATTTAATTTTAATTTAATTTTAATTTAATTTTAATTTAATTTTAATTTAATTTTAATTTAATTTTAATTTAATTTTAATTTAATTTTAATTTAATTTTAATTTAATTTTAATTTAATTTTAATTTAATTTTAATTTAATTTTAATTTAATTTTAATTTAATTTTAATTTAATTTTAATTTAATTTTAATTTAATTTTAATTTAATTTTAATTTAATTTTAATTTAATTTTAATTTAATTTTAATTTAATTTTAATTTAATTTTAATTTAATTTTAATTTAATTTTAATTTAATTTTAATTTAATTTTAATTTAATTTTAATTTAATTTTAATTTAATTTTAATTTAATTTTAATTTAATTTTAATTAGACTAACGTTAGACATGTTTTACTATGGGCTGTTAGGCAAATGTTTTTTTTTTTTTTTTTTTTTTTTTTTTTTCCCTCCCCTGTTGGGGAATTTAAGCCACTGCGTCCAATAAGCTGAACTTTTGTGGCATGTCCCGTTTTGATATTCGCATCTAGCCAGCTAATTACCATGTGTCAAGTAATCAGCTTCTGCCACGACGCGTCGTCTCCCAGTCAGGTGCAATGGAATTAATAAACCCCAAGACCTTCCCAGGTTCTGCAGACCAGATCTCACTGGGTTGCAAGCAACCACTATTTAGAAATCTTTGCCTGCGCATGTATAAAGCACCACAACTGCAAAGCAGATGTTCCGAGGTTTCACGTTCCGTATTACAGAAACGACAGATATCACTCTGAATCTGGCCAATATTTTTCAAGTGATACCTGCTCGGACAGTGTCCAGTTACTAGGCCAGTGTATGTACATAGAGCTCTCTTGTTGAGCTCTAAGAGCTTTTTGGTTTTATAAGCGTTTGGTGTTATAAATCGTTTTGACTGATTGCAGTTTTTGACATCCATCCAATTGGATATCACCCTCTGCTCAGCCCAGCATTTCAGATCCATTTTAATTGTACGGTTTGATATTCCGCAGAATGGTTCTGGACCAACAAATTGTAAATTGGAACCACTTTTAGCAAGCTCGTCTGCCATTTCATTCCCTTCAATGCCGCAGTGACCTGGAACCCAGTATAAGTTTACTGAGTTCCCTTGGCACAGCCTGCGCAGTGAAAGAATGCATTCCCAGACAAGCTTTGAAGTACATTTGTAAGCGCACAATGCTTTTAGTGCAGCTTGACTATCTGAGAAAATACAAATATTTGCATATCTGTATTTTCTCTCAAGGCAGATATTTGCGCATTTCAAAATAGCAAGAATCTCTGCTTGAAACACCGTAGGATAGTGTCCCATCGCCACTGATGTTTGTATTCCAGGGCCGTAGATTCCTGCTCCCGTTTTTATTCCAACTTTTGAGCCATCTGTATAGAATTTGATTGATCCTTGACGAACAGTGGGACCTCCGACTTCCCAATCTGCACGAGTTGTTTCGTGCAACTTGTAAGGAACATCATGGTTCTCCACAGGTTTCATCCAGTCTTTAATCATTTTCATTACTGGCCTATTTTGGAAGTATTGTGAAATGCTCAGGTGACCTACAAGATCACCTGGCATAAACTTTTCAACTCGTTCAAGTCTCAGCAATTCCTTTTCTGCTTCTAATTGCACGTACTCGTGCAAAGGTAGCAGATTGAGAATCGCATCTATAGCTTTTGATGGAGTGCTTCGCATCGCTCCTGTAACAGCAATGGACGCAAGACGTTGAATTTTCGCAAGCTTTGATTGTGTGGTAGCCTCTTTTGTTTTTGGCCACCAGACAAACGAAGCATACGTCACTTTTGGGCGGATTATGGCAGTATAAATCCACATTATCATTTTTGGTTTCAAGCCCCACTTCCTGCCAATAGTTTTGGAGCATAACCAGAACGCACTTGTTGCCTTACCGATCACGGACTCAATTTGAGCATTCCAGTTCAGTTTGGCATCCAGAATCAAACCTAAGTACTTGACTCGATCACTAGGATGAATATGTATCCCTCCAAGCCGAAAAGCTTTTAGGTTGATCTTCCTTCTCCTAGTGAAAGGGACAATTACGACTTTTGACGGGTTGATGCTAAGGCCCTCCTTAATACACCATGAATGTGTATAGTTTAGGGCCCTTTGCATTCTCTCCGAAACAGTTTCGTCATACTTTCCTCTCACTATTATGACTATATCGTCTGCAAAGCCCACAACTTCGAAACCTCTTTCCTTCAAGCTTCTTAGAAGATCGTCTACAACTAAGGACCACATCAGTGGTGAGAGGACTCCTCCTTGAGGGCAACCCTTTGTTGCCCTTACTGTTATAGAAGAACTTCCCAGCTCAGAAGTGATTTCTCTTTTTGCAAGCACAGTATGAATCCAATGTATGATACATTGGTCGAAGTTTTTATTCTCCATGGCACGCTTCATAGATGAATAGGAGGCATTATCAAATGCTCCTTCTATATCTAAAAAGGCGCATAGAGCTATTTCTTTTGTTGAAAACGTTTTTTCCACCTTTGTTACTAGCGAGTGAAGTGCCGTAACCGTTGACTTACCAGATTGATAAGCAAACTGGAAGTCAGACAGGGGATGCCTAGGGGCGGGACAGCGTCTAATACCGGCGCTAATACTACCTAATAAATATTAGTTTCCTAATCTTCGCCGGTCAGCTGAGCATTTTTTGTGTAGTATGTCATGAATTTTCATGCAATAATAAACTGTCACAAAATCGAGAGGAGGAAAAACGGCTTGTCTACGGCAAGGTCTACGGTGATTTTCAAATTTCTCAATTACAAAAAAACTTGATTTTCTCTTAATTATTTTATTCAGGCAAATAACCTGGGTTTCAAATTTCAGCACTGAAGATGAGGCTTTCGAAATCCCATGGCGCTGTACTTATGGAAACCAAAATGAACGGCTTTATTGGACATGATTAACCATATCCAGCACAGGTTCTTATCCATATCCTGGAAAAACATTTATTTGTGTTGGTTGTGAACTTCGATCATCAATAAATACATATAAACTGAATTTGGAAATTGACTCGAGTCTTTTAAATCTTGACCGTGTGACGAGGTGTGACGTTGCGTTTCTCTTTTTTTTTTGTAAATTCAGCGTTCATTCGATAATTATATCTGAGGCTTCAGCGTGAGCTGATTAAATCTAGATCTAGGGAGGGAATTAGCATTCAAAGAGCAGTGAATGCACTGCCGTTCTAAGCATAAGGACTGTTCAATTTATAAAACGGACAACTTTACAAGGCTATTAAAAGATTACGCGTAGTTCAAATTTAACCACCCTTGTTTCGTTGTTCAGTACGTCATCTTCCATTATAGTAATCATTTTTGAATCGAATAAAAATAGTTTTAATTTTTAGAAAATCGGCCAGGTGTTAAATGAGGTGAGTTTTTCGATTGCTGAAAATTGAAAATATATATAAAACTACTGTTCACATATGGTATATCGTTTTTAATACCAGAAAAGTGTGTGCCATGCTGTAGCAGCATGAGTTATAAACATTCTGACAAAATTTAAACACAATTGGAAAATTAAGTGTTGAGATATAAAAGTCTCAAGTGAGATTCAATTTTTTTTAATAAAATTCAATTGTAAAGCAAAAAGGGCATGAAAATATCAAATAATCAATTTTTTTATGCATCCAGTCGAAACTGGGAATAATGTGGTTTTAAATGTAGAAAACTGCGTCTTAATAGCATTGCTGGCTTGATTACTGTGCGCCCTTACAGACGAAGTAATCAAAACAGTTTCGTTCTCTGAAGGTTCTTCCAAATAACCATGCAACCAAATGGAAATTTTGCATAACAATGATGTTGGAAATAAAAAATTTGCACCCGATTATTATTAAATAAGGTGTACAATAGCATAGGACCAACTTTGTTGAAAATAAATAATAACAAGATTCGCTAGAGTCGAAAATCTGCATCAATGGAGCAAAAAGTATGAATTTGTTTAATATGACTATCTTTATGGATAACATTTTTGATGAAAAATGCAACTAAAAGTAAATTTCTCTTCTGTATCATTCAGAGAGCAATATTCTACTACTCTGGATAAATTTTCAGTCGAATCCGTGATGCTATTGCAACACAGGACTTAAATGAACTTTTTTTTGATAATTTATATGAAAACAAGGCAACTCGCTATATCAAGCTGGAGAATGCTTGGTGCATTATTACTGATCAACTTTTGAGCTTTACCTTTAGTAGAATAGTATAAGATTCCAATACATCAAAAACTTCATGAAAATGTGCATGTTTAGGATGTGGGAAGTTTTGTCGAATTTTGAGAAATGGGGTTTTATTGATGTTTTACGAAATTCGCTTCAGTTACACAATAAAGAACATCTTGCTTAATTTTATATTTTTCCTACACTTGAGAATAGCTATAGAAAGTTATGCAAAAAACTGATAATGATTTTATTGAAAAATAAAAAAGATATCGCACAAGCAAGTTGTCCGTTTAATAAATTGAACAGTCCTTATATGTACCATGTTGTTTTTCTACGCATACTGTCCCACCGCTCTAACTTAAGTGACAACTAAAAATCAATGTCAGAAAGATGCTTGACGTTATCGTGGAATATTTATTTGTGATGCAAAATGGAAAAAATGTTAAATTAACTTCAAATGGCTCTGTTACTGAGAAAAACACGATGAGAATGCAAAACAACATGGGACAGATAAGCTTAGAAGGGCAGTGCACTTGATTTCAATTTTGAGTTTTGCTGCCATTGCTAGTTCCAGAATGTTGTTGGTTTTTTTATAATGTCCGCCAACGAGTTTCGTTGTGGATCGTCCCGGAGTGAGAACGATTTAGAGTGAAACGGGGACGCATTATTTTGAGATGTCATGCAAATTAGTCACCGTTCCAATTACATGTAAACATACTGAAGCAACGAAAGCACAGCGGCCGTTTTTCGTAATTTCCTGTTGATGTCATTCTTTGTGTCACTCCAAATCAATCAAGTTTAGCATGGCTTACTTGGTTCAAAAATGATATGGCTTGGGGATTAATATCTCCTAATACTTCTAATACCGCTAATAAATATTAGAGCTGTCCCGCCCCTAGGGGGATGCTCTTTTATGTAAGAAGAATTGATAAAATCCTTCAAAACCTTTTCCATAGTCTTCAACAAAACTGAAGAAAGACTAATTGGTCTATATGCTTTCGGATGCGTTTTATCTCGTTTCCCCTTTTTCGGGATAAAGATAACTTTTACAAGTCTCCATTTTGATGGAACGAAACTCAATCTCAAACTAGCCTTGAACATCTCAATTAGTGATGGAACCAACACCGTTTCTCCGTTTTGAATCAGTGCTGGAAATATCCCATCAACTCCTGCAGATTTAAAAGGCTGAAAAGATCTTATCGCATTTTCCACTCTGGCCTTCGTGAAGATTTCATCAGCTAAATCTGAGGCGGTGTTTACTGTACTATTTGACTCCATTGAGTTTATACTAGGACATCCTTCACCTTCCAGAGATATAGTATCATTGGAATCCACACTTAGAACCGAACCTGGAAAATGGGTTTCCATCATTAAATCCAAAGTTTCACGAGGAGTTTTGGTAAAAGCTCCATCGTCACGCTTCAGATTTCCCAATTCATTTGCATGATCTTTTGCAAGCGTTTTTTGTAGTCTAGCAACTACAGGAGTACTGTTTATGTTTTCACATGTCAGCACCCAAGATTTTCTTTTAGATTTTCGAATTTCGTTGTTGTACTCAGTCAGGGCTTTCCTATACTGAGTCCAATCTCCCGTTTGTTTCGCTCTATTGAACATTTTACGAGAAAATTTTCTTAGGCGATCCAGTTTAAAGTTCCACCATGGCACGTCTCTAGTAGAAGACGATTGTATGGTGGGACAACTGCTGTTAAAGGAATTGATGATACTTTCATTTACTCTTTGAGAAAATGATTCCAACTTTTGGGTTGAATCGATAGTTTCCTCCATTGTAAATGAATGCGAATTCAACAATTCCACATATTGATCCCAGTTTGTCTTCCTGGGATTTCTAAATGCAGTTCTAGAATAATCTCCACCGCTCCAATTGAAGATTATGTGTTTATGATCAGATAGAGAAATCTCATCTGACACGTGCCAGTTTGTGATCTTGTCAAAGATTGCAGCGTTGCACAGTGTTAGATCCAAGACCTCTTGTCTGATTGCATTTAAGAAAGTAGGTTTATCACCATTATTACAAATGTCTATATTGTTCGAAGACAGATACTCTAATAGTGACTCACCTCGACTGTTAATATCCGTACTACCCCAAACCGTGTGATGCGCATTGGCGTCACAGCCAATGATGAACGATTTGTTGTTTTCTTTACAGAATTGAACAAATGATGCGATCTCAGGAGGAGGTACCTCAGGAACATCACCAGGAAAGTAAGCTGAAGCCACAGCGATCTCAGTTTTACCCCTAGTGGTTGGTACCTCTACCATGACCGCAACAATGTCCCTTCTGATAAACTCTGTAATAGGATAACATTTTAACGTTTTACGTACTAGGACAGCAGTTCTGGGAGAATCTTGTTGCTCATCATAAAATAGTTTACTATTTTGTGTCAGAACACCAAGAATCTTTCGTTTATTGGACCATGGCTCTTGAATTAGCGCCACTTCCAGCCCTTCTTTTTTAAACCTTCGACTCAACACAGCAGAAGCACCTTTTGCGTGATGAAGGTTTACCTGTACAAACTTGATTCCAGTCATGAAAATATACATTTACCCACTTTTGTTAAGCCTCGGAATTGAGACTTAAGAAAAGTAGCCGATTATCCCGGAGACAAATTAGGTCCACTGCGTCATTGCTCCGTTTAACACAGTAAGGGCAAAAATACTGTGGAGGGTGCCCTGGTACTCCACAGGCACCGTTAGCGGCTAGGTTTTTATTAGACCCCCCTAACCATTCATTCCTAGGCACGGTACGCATTAAGCCGCTTGACACCATGAATTAGGGGTCACCTGTTAGTGGACTCTTACCACCGGAACAGACGGTCCGTAGTGTTATTCTTAGCCAGTTGAAGGAACTGCTACCGACACTACACGGCTATCTAGGCTGATCGGGAATAGAAATTAATATTGATGATCAACTTCTTTCGAGCCCGAACAGCCCGAAAATTAAATTAAAATTAAATTAAAATTAAATTAAAATTAAATTAAAATTAAATTAAAATTAAATTAAAATTAAATTAAAATTAAATTAAAATTAAATTAAAATTAAATTAAAATTAAATTAAAATTAAATTAAAATTAAATTAAAATTAAATTAAAATTAAATTAAAATTAAATTAAAATTAAATTAAAATTAAATTAAAATTAAATTAAAATTAAATTAAAATTAAATTAAAATTAAATTAAAATTAAATTAAAATTAAATTAAAATTAAATTAAAATTAAATTAAAATTAAATTAAAATTAAATTAAAATTAAATTAAAATTAAATTAAAATTAAATTAAAATTAAATTAAAATTAAATTAAAATTAAATTAAAATTAAATTAAAATTAAATTAAAATTAAATTAAAATTAAATAAAAATTAAATTAAAATTAAATTAAAATTAAATTAAAATTAAATTAAAATTAAATTAAAATTAAATTAAAATTAAATTAAAATTAAATTAAAATTAAATTAAAATTAAATTAAAATTAAATTAAAATTAAATTAAAATTAAATTGAAATTAAATTAAAATTAAATTGAAATTAAATTAAAATTAAATTAAAATTAAATTAAAATTAAATTAAAATTAAATTAAAATTAAATTAAAATTAAATTAAAATTAAATTAAAATTAAATTAAAATTAAATTAAAATTAAATTAAAATTAAATTAAAATTAAATTAAAATTAAATTAAAATTAAATTAAAATTAAATTAAAATTAAATTAAAATTAAATTAAAATTAAATTAAAATTAAATTAAAATTAAATTAAAATTAAATTAAAATTAAATTAAAATTAAATTAAAATTAAATTAAAATTAAATTAAAATTAAATTAAAATTAAATTAAAATTAAATTAAAATTATATTAAAATTATATTAAAATTAAATTAAAATTAAATTGAAATTAAATTAAAATTAAATTAAAATTAAATTAAAATTAAATTAAAATTAAATTAAAATTAAATTAAAATTAAATTAAAATTAAATTAAAATTAAATTAAAATTAAATTAAAATTAAATTAAAATTAAATTAAAATTAAATTAAAATTAAATTAAAATTAAATTAAAATTAAATTAAAATTAAATTAAAATTAAATTAAAATTAAATTAAAATTAAATTAAAATTAAATTAAAATTAAATTAAAATTAAATTAAAATTAAATTAAAATTAAATTAAAATTAAATTAAAATTAAATTAAAATTAAATTAAAATTAAATTAAAATTAAATTAAAATTAAATTAAAATTAAATTAAATTAAAATTAAATTAAAATTAAATTAAAATTAAATTAAAATTAAATTAAAATTAAATTAAAATTAAATTAAAATTAAATTAAAATTAAATTAAAATTAAATTAAAATTAAATTAAATTAAAATTAAATTAAAATTAAATTAAAATTAAATTAAAATTAAATTAAAATTAAATTAAAATTAAATTAAAATTAAATTAAAATTAAATTAAAATTAAATTAAAATTAAATTAAAATTAAATTAAAATTAAATTAAAATTAAATTAAAATTAAATTAAAATTAAATTAAAATTAAATTAAAATTAAATTAAAATTAAATTAAAATTAAATTAAAATTAAATTAAAATTAAATTAAAATTAAATTAAAATTAAATTAAAATTAAATTAAAATTAAATTAAAATTAAATTAAAATTAAATTAAAATTAAATTAAAATTAAATTAAAATTAAATTAAAATTAAATTAAAATTAAATTAAAATTAAATTAAAATTAAATTAAAATTAAATTAAAATTAAATTAAAATTAAATTAAAATTAAATTAAAATTAAATTAAAATTAAATTAAAATTAAATTAAAATTAAATTAAAATTAAATTAAAATTAAATTAAAATTAAATTAAAATTAAATTAAAATTAAATTAAAATTAAATTAAAATTAAATTAAAATTAAATTAAAATTAAATTAAAATTAAATTAAAATTAAATTAAAATTAAATTAAAATTAAATTAAAATTAAATTAAAATTAAATTAAAATTAAATTAAAATTAAATTAAAATTAAATTAAAATTAAATTAAAATTAAATTAAAATTAAATTAAAATTAAATTAAAATTAAATTAAAATTAAATTAAAATTAAATTAAAATTAAATTAAAATTAAATTAAAATTAAATTAAAATTAAATTAAAATTAAATTAAAATTAAATTAAAATTAAATTAAAATTAAATTAAAATTAAATTAAAATTAAATTAAAATTAAATTAAAATTAAATTAAAATTAAATTAAAATTAAATTAAAATTAAATTAAAATTAAATTAAAATTAAATTAAAATTAAATTAAAATTAAATTAAAATTAAATTAAAATTAAATTAAAATTAAATTAAAATTAAATTAAAATTAAATTAAAATTAAATTAAAATTAAATTAAAATTAAATTAAAATTAAATTAAAATTAAATTAAAATTAAATTAAAATTAAATTAAAATTAAATTAAAATTAAATTAAAATTAAATTAAAATTAAATTAAAATTAAATTAAAATTAAATTAAAATTAAATTAAAATTAAATTAAAATTAAATTAAAATTAAATTAAAATTAAATTAAAATTAAATTAAAATTAAATTAAAATTAAATTAAAATTAAATTAAAATTAAATTAAAATTAAATTAAAATTAAATTAAAATTAAATTAAAATTAAATTAAAATTAAATTAAAATTAAATTAAAATTAAATTAAAATTAAATTAAAATTAAATTAAAATTAAATTAAAATTAAATTAAAATTAAATTAAAATTAAATTAAAATTAAATTAAAATTAAATTAAAATTAAATTAAAATTAAATTAAAATTAAATTAAAATTAAATTAAAATTAAATTAAAATTAAATTAAAATTAAATTAAAATTAAATTAAAATTAAATTAAAATTAAATTAAAATTAAATTAAAATTAAATTAAAATTAAATTAAAATTAAATTAAAATTAAATTAAAATTAAATTAAAATTAAATTAAAATTAAATTAAAATTAAATTAAAATTAAATTAAAATTAAATTAAAATTAAATTAAAATTAAATTAAAATTAAATTAAAATTAAATTAAAATTAAATTAAAATTAAATTAAAATTAAATTAAAATTAAATTAAAATTAAATTAAAATTAAATTAAAATTAAATTAAAATTAAATTAAAATTAAATTAAAATTAAATTAAAATTAAATTAAAATTAAATTAAAATTAAATTAAAATTAAATTAAAATTATATTAAAATTATATTAAAATTATATTAAAATTAAATTAAAATTAAATTGAAATTAAATTAAAATTAAATTAAAATTAAATTAAAATTAAATTAAAATTAAATTAAAATTAAATTAAAATTAAATTAAAATTAAATTAAAATTAAATTAAAATTAAATTAAAATTAAATTAAAATTAAATTAAAATTAAATTAAAATTAAATTAAAATTAAATTAAAATTAAATTAAAATTAAATTAAAATTAAATTAAAATTAAATTAAAATTAAATTAAAATTAAATTAAAATTAAATTAAAATTAAATTAAAATTAAATTAAAATTAAATTAAAATTAAATTAAAATTAAATTAAAATTAAATTAAAATTAAATTAAAATTAAATTAAAATTAAATTAAAATTAAATTAAAATTAAATTAAAATTAAATTAAAATTAAATTAAAATTAAATTAAAATTAAATTAAAATTAAATTAAAATTAAATTAAAATTAAATTAAAATTAAATTAAAATTAAATTAAATTTAAATTAAAATTAAATTAAAATTAAATTAAAATTAAATTAAAATTGATTGATTGATTTGTCTCTATGTAAGAGACTTTCAGCCCTTGGCTTTGAAATTGAATTAAAATTAAAGTGACTCACCGACACGATGAGGCCAAACTTAACGGAATCGGACACTGTTTTGGTGATGACTGGTTCCGGCGACAATACGACGAGAACGAACAAGACTTATTGGCCAGCAGCAGCGACGAGGCACTAACGAGTTGGACGACGGAACGACTGAAATGGTTCCTAAGGGTTTAAACTAATTGAGACGCGAATTTTTTATTTCATTTTCTCGACCGACGAACGCGATTTTCAAGCTGCCGCAACTAACAAAGTTTTTTTTCACTGCCATTTGCTCAACTGACAATGATGCGCGAAAAAATCGAACATTCAGCATAAATTCGGGGTTATGATTTATGCTCTCCAGCAATTTTCGATGAGCAACATAACTAACAAATGCCTAACAGTGTCGAACGCCTAACTTCCTCCGTGCTGGGTGGGTTGCAGCGCCGCTTTAACTCTGACGTCTGATTCAAACGTTTAGGACGCTTCGCTTCCGGCAATGACGTTTCTCGCCGGAAACGGTTGCGCTGTCAAACGTCGATCTGTCGGCCGCGTCGCCTCCAAAATCGCTCCCATCTGTCAGTGCCAACTTCGTCGACCTCTCTCTTTTCCGGCCTGTACGGTAGTTCTGTGAACACATTTTTATCGAGGTACGGAAGAAATTTTTGAAATTTTGGTGTTTTTCATAGTGGAAAGTGTCTGTTGTGGTGGAAAATTGTTGGAAACTGCAGCCGCTTGATTGGGTAGTGTTTTAATTTGTGCGAAATGATTGAAATTAGCGGAAAAGTTCGAATTTTGTTCGATGGACGAATGTTTACAATTTCGCTGGAACAAGATGCCGAGTGTGAGATGACCGCTTTTCATTGCGGTGGACGGATGTGGAATATTTTAATAGTGTTTTATAATAAAGTTAATAGTCGTATGGATGAATAATTGAAGAAATTAATTGTAGAACTATTTTGCTAAACGATTTGTTTTTCGCACAGGTTATGTTGTGTTATCAAGCGACTTTGCATGTTTTCCTTCGGCGGCTTTGACAGATACACATCGCGCACAGTGGTTCAATAGTAATTCCGTTTTGTTGTTCCGGTTTCTATTTCAGGCCCAACCGTAGCCTAAAAATCCAGCAAGATGGTGAAGGGAAATCATATGATTTCAAATGGTCACTTCCATAAGTACTGGCAGCGACACATTCGCACCTGGTTCAACCAGCCGGCCCGCAAGTACCGCAGGCGCCAGAACCGCATCAAGAAGGCCAAGGCCGTGTTTCCGCGCCCAGCTGCCGGACCGCTGCGCCCCATCGTCCGTTGCCCATCGCAGCGCTACAACACCAAGGCCCGCGCCGGACGCGGTTTCACCCTGGCCGAACTGAAGGTAGGTGTTTTGTTTATATTTTCTGTTCTCGGGTCCACTTATGGGGGCATGCTACAGGTTTGGAAGCTATGGAAGAGAGTCACTTCTAGGAGAACTTTGGAACCGTTCTAGTCAACAGGGCAAAGTGTTTAAAGATGCAGCAGCTCTGAACAAGCTGCTAAATGAATTCTTTGAGGAATCCCGAGATGAACAATGATAGAATTTCTGGAAGGAATTCTTGAAGAAATTGCGGAAAACTTGTAAGAGAAATTCCGCAGTAAACAACTAACAAGATTTTTCGACACACTTATTTTGGAAGATCCTTTCTAAAATTACACAAGTCTCCCAAATAGCTCCAGAAAAACCTATTGTTTATCTAAAATTATATACATACACTTATACACCAATCTCATTCTATTCTATCTTTCTCTCTTGTAGGCTGCTGGTCTGACCAAGGGGTTCGCCCAGACCGTCGGAATCGCCGTCGATCCCCGCCGTCAGAACAAGTCCGTTGAAAGCCGTCAGCAGAACATCCAGCGCCTGAAGGAATACCGCAGCAAGCTGATTCTGTTCCCGATCCACGAGAAGAAGAAGCTGCGCAAGGGTGAGGCCACCGAGGAAGAGCGCAAGCTGGCCACCCAGCTGCGTGGTCCGGTGATGCCAATCGTGAACGAGAAGCCCGCGGTCGAGTTCCGCCCGATCACCGAGAAGGAGAAGAAGTTCTCGGCCTTCCTCGCTGTCCGCCAGGCTCGTCTGCACGCCCGTCACTTCGGAGCCCGCGCCAAGAAGGCCAAGGAAGCCACGGAGCAGGAGAACAACGCTCCCGGTGCCGACAAGAAGAAGAAGTAAGCGGCTTCTAGGACAGCCGCGTCTAATTTAGCCGGTTTGTACAATTTTACGGATTATTATTTTCTCGTGTATTTAAGTGAAAGTGGGGGAAAAACGATGAGTGGAGTAATACAAACGCTATTGGAAGAGAGATGTTCCAATTCCAGCTAGGAGCCTTTGTCGTGGAAACGTGTTTAGTGATCCGAAATATCCGTTTGTTTTTTTTATCGAGGATTGCTAGTAGTTTCGTTTTTATCAATATTCGCGCAGCAATTGGTCTAGTTGAGAGCAACTGGGTTTGATTCCCGGTACAATCTAGGAATTTTTCGTAATGCAAATTATTTCTCGCTCGAAAACTCCGAATGTGTGCAGGTCCCCCTGGGCATAGTCCATGTCTCGTGTCCGTAGAGTATCACCGGTCTTATTAACGTTTTGTACATGGTACATTTGGTGCGGGAGTGAATCCTTTTTTATAGGAGTTACATCTGGAGTAGAGATGGGCGAACGGTTCCGAAGAACTAGTTCTAAGAAAAGAAAGACTGAACTTCCGTTCTTTTGAAAAGAACGGTAGTTCTCTGCTCTAAAAAAAAAACCGTCTAACCTGAATGTCTCACAGAACTGTTCATTCAGCTTTTCCAATGAACGAATATTGGGTTCTGAGAGAGCGAATGTTGTAAAGGATCTACCCAACCATCTCGCAAAATAGTACTCCGATGACATGCAGCCGATCGAAAATCGGCAGTTGATAAATAATGGGTCAATGTACAGTATCACAAATCCTACATATTTTTTGCGGAGACGGATTTGCTTTTTGATGTGGTCACGTAAATAACACGGCAACGTACAAACGTCGAACTTCGGTTCACAAAATAACCATAAGAACTACTGAACGGAAGAACGGTTCAAAAGAACTAATTCTTCCCAAAGAACTATTCAATTGAGAATAAGTCCCTTAAAAGAACTGTTTTGCGCATCTCTAATCTGGAGCCTGTAGTAGGCACACTTCCACTGATGAGTCTTCTTCTTTCACGACATACATTGTTGTCAGCTGTTAGCAGAGAGTAAAAAATTCAAAGATTCAAAATGAAAATTGACATTCTCTGTTTTTCATTCGTGCTTCGCCACATTCATTGTCAGCTGAATGCCTCTCTTTTTTCATTCAATTTCTTGTCATGAGTATTTTTCCCTAGCCAAGATCACAGGGTTTGACGGTATTAAAGTGACGGAAGTTAATTGTAATTCTTGTAATGAAAATATCACCTTTAACACTTTAATGCGCCTCCAACGGTTCATTGCGAACCGGCTGCTACAGATGGAGTATAGCTGATTTATCAGAAATGCTCGATAAACAGGAGGAACCTGCTAGGGCTTAGTAGTTTCTATACCCAGAAAACAGTTCCAGTCGGTTGAGTCTGGGAGGGTTTTGAGAGTCGTTGTGTATCATAATGGAAACATTTGTGTTTTGTGACGAATCTTAGAATCTTTTTGGAGTCAGCAGACTTTGAATTATTGTCTGGGCTTTCCACTATTCCACGCAGAAAAATAAATTGTAAACACAATTAAATTCTAGTTCAAATCAACCAATTTTTCAGTTTACTATGATGATGATGTTGATGATGATGATGATTGTGTACCCACCCACCATCAGCGCAAGGTAATTACCTATGGCTGCAGAGTCACACCGGAAGGGAATGATCTACCTGATGGTTTGTTGTGGCAGGGTAAGCTAAATTCACTGGAAACCTTCGGAAGACAACACAATGGCTGTTATCTCGTGACAAAGTCTGGCCACCCCACGAACATTTGTCCAGAAACCAGTTCATTTAGCTTCCTTGGATTACCCCTCCCAAAATCCCAAGTAACATGTAATTTAAATATAATTAATTATATAGTTGACCAATTACCTGATTATACCTGAAATAATAAATAATATTAATATGATATATAGAATTTTAATTGACCTACATTACAATTACAACTTTATTTGCCTGAACAGCGCTGTTTTGAATTTTGATCTTATAATTTTCCTGCACTCAAATTAACCGAGCTGGAGAATTACGAAATCAAAATTTGTTGTGGTAGATCTTACACCGTAACGCACCATTATAAGGTGATCTACCCACGTTACGGGTTACCAATTTTTCAGTTTACTATAGCGACAAACTGATTTTTAGTTTAAACTGAACTGTTCTATTGTTTGATAATACCTACAAATATTTTCATTTGTCGAAATTTTTGACAGTTTGTTAAAACAAACAGAGATATGGTATTTTCAACATGAAATAATGGATTGATTCAAACGACTGCACTTTTGCCACTAACAAACCCGGAATGTGATTGTCAGTGGCGATTCCTTAACCTCAAATCTACCTGTTCAACGAATATAAATTCCTAAATTTTCTCAACAAATTGGACTGTAATTTGTGGATAATGACGAGAATAGTCGTTCTCGTCCATTTTCATTTTGATTTTGGTCCGGAATTCTCCGCAAATGCAAGTGTTGGGGTCGTTGAACAGGTAAAAAGTGAGGTTACGAGACGCCACTGGTGATTGTGTTGGTGACGGCAGCAACTGCGGCAGCTCGGAAATCTATTTTTAGACCGTCGGCAAGCGAATGGGGGAGGAGAACGACTAAAAAAAGGCGAAACCGATCAACTTTTTGTGGATGCTGTCGTGAGTACCTGCGCGTTATCCATCACGGCCAAAGCTGCACTTGGAAGTTGGCGTGATGGATTTGCTGCACCTTCTTCGTTGTGGCGATGTTGGGGTAAGCATTTTATAGATGTGTGAGTGCTTTCGGACCATAGAGCTTGCTGACGTTTATTCACCTCTCTCTTTCAAGCATCCAGGCGGGATAGGATTTGTTTTCATCGGGAAACCTTTCCTGATGACAACAAATCCTATTCCGCCTGCATGTTTGAAAGAGAAAGGTAAATAAACGTCAGCAAGCTCTATGTTTATGGTTTTTATTTTGTGAAACAAATGAAATTTTTGGCATTATATGAAATGATGATAATCGGTAATCGGTTCACGATAAACTCTAAATGAAAACAATTATATATAACTTTGGAATAAGCAAATTCTCAGTTTGAAAATCAACCATGCGTTTTATTGTTTTAAACAAGCGCCATTGTTCTGCGTGATCGGTTAATTTTAACAATCAATTAAAATATGCAACAATTAGTAGTATATCATGTATTTAATTTGCCCATTCATAATTCACAAACAACATTAGATTTACTTGTGATTTAATTTTGACTTTCATTATTTTTATATATGACTAGCTGTCCCGGCAAACGTAACACCGCTAGTCATCATGGTTTCCCATAACGGAAATCATCATGGTTACAGGTCGCAAGCCCTGGTAAAGTGTGGAACGTTTTGATGGCTGTGATCCCTGACCATCATGTAATCAAAATCCCAGGGATACTCAAGTGACCATACTGTTGGGTTGTAGGGGTTGCGTGTGTAGGGTGCATATATTGACAAGCATTGCTATGGATCGTTAGGGCTGAGTAGGAGCGGGGAATGGATCTACGATTGCTTAATTGCGATTATACCTACTGGTATAGTCGTGGTTCAACAGTGGTGGCGCCGCTTTTCGCTTGTGTTCGGCCTAGGTGATTTGTTTAGGCGGTGCGGGTAGGTCTGTATGTACTTCGTACGTTCAGCGCGTACGGCTTCAGCATTGTGGTTACTTGGGTAGTGTAGGATAATTGGGTTTGGGACTGAGGGGATCGTCATTGATTCTGCCAACACCATTGAGCGCTCATTGTTGGCGGTTGTGTTGGTGACGATTTCTTCAGCTTTATAATCTCATTTATACAACGCACAAACTTTGGGAAGAGGGACTGCTTTGTAATCAGGCCCCTGGCATGAATGAAATTTATCGTAGCCAACATCTAACTGCCTTATACTCATATTCGTGCAAATTGAAACGAGCGTGTAATCAACAAACGCAGCTTTTGTTTGATGTTGTGAGCCACACACGAAATCACATAAGCGAGTTTGAAGTGTTTTGTGATCATAAGCGGTGGAAAAAATGATTCCAATAACTGATCAACAAACCAAAATAAACGTTAAACAAAAAATTGTTGATGTTTTCGCATTTGACAGTGGGCGCTATTTATTAGCGCCCAGGACATCCTGTCTACCATGATTCCAATACATTGATATAGGCCGTGTCAGGGGCCTGTTTGTAATGCAAGAGAGGGATTTAAACTCTGCGTTACGGGTTGGGTGAGGTCACGCAGATAGAAGCAACCCAGGTGACCGTGCGGCTCGGGTCGTGATGGATGCAGTGTGTGTGGGGTGCGCTACCCTGTGGGGTGCGCTACCCTGTGGGTGCAGTTGAGTCCGGGTTGGAGTGGAGAGAGACCCTTCTCTACCCTAGATCGGTTTCGGTTGTACGGGCGGGGTAGTGCGTAGTGTTTGTCTTTTGTGACGTGTTGTGCGTGATTTGCGGCCCGAGCGGCGTGATTACTTGTAAGTATTGTGCTCTGCAATCTACATTTTGGTTTCAAGGTGAAGCTATGGCTGGGCTGTGCCTCGGATTTGTTGGGCGCAGGTCGGGAGAGCTGGTGGCGGTTTGTGCTGGAGGGTTTGCTCGATTGGTTATTCACTGGTGGTGGCCAGTCGATCGACTGTTCGCGCAGCCTGTCATTTGGTTCTTGGGGTTTGTGCTCTTTAGGTTCGGGGCGTTGCTTCATTGTATCTTCGCTTTATTACTAATATTCCTTGTTTGTTTAATTGACTATTATGTACAAGCGCTTAACTCATTCTATTTAATAGATTGCCAGATTTAAGGGTTATGGTTCAATAGGGTGTTAGCAATCAGAGTGGATTAGAACGAGTTGGCGCCTACAATACACCAACACTAACACACATACACCAATACTTACACGCACACATGTACCTACAACTAGCTGTAAAAGACCAGTGGGCGGGACAATGGTGCCTACCCAACAGTTGTAGGTGGGGTGTTTGGCTTAGCTACATGACTTGGTCCGGCCTAGTGAAAAGACAACGCAGATGGGCGAAAGCCAGGGGATGCGTTGATAATAGCAGAATAGCAGACTAGCTGTCCCGACAAACGTCGTACTGCCTGCCTACTGTGTTTTTTGACGTGCAGCTCGATAGGGACGTTCCCCGCAAGGTCATTTGTATGGGAGCCATACGCGCCAACTTGTGACGTAGTTGGGGGGGCAAGGCCTCTCAAAATCAATGAAATTCGGATAATATCGACGCAGTTCATCTAGTTTAGGCATATTCGCGTGAAAACTAGTGCATTGAGCTGAAAAAAGTTGAATATTGTCCAATTTTGAAGAGCTTCGCCCCCCCAACTACGTCACAAGTTGGCGCCTATGATGGGAGCCCCCTGTTCCAGAGACAGGAGAGATCTCACACCAAGCTAAGAACCTTCCCCGGCCCCGACAGCACCCACATACAAAATTTCACACCGATCGGTCCAGTACTTTCCGATTCCATAGCGGTCAGACAGACAGACAGAAATTCATTTTTATATATATAGATAGTTTTGTGAGTAAATCCTAATATGTTTCGAATATCTAATGCTTAATAATGTTTTCTTGCAATATCAATTTAAAATAACTAGGAAACGAATAGTGTGAAAGTGCAGCATTTAATAATGCTTGCTTATAGATTCGAAGCTAACGGGTGATCAAGACTTAACCCTTTATAAGGCCGAGAGAACCAGGCACGGAATCCACTCGTTCTATATTGGAATATAAAGTACATGTGGTGTAATGAACAAAAACGTTTTTATTTTCAAAAAAATCGATGGTCGATTTTGTATGAGTAAAATGGTCTAAATTTCAACTTTTTGTCAACAAAGTTTAAAATGTTGTTATTTTGTGATGCGTTTATCAATCATGCCGATTTTTCGACAGGTTATTGCCCTAATATTCATGAGCTACTTGTGTGGACTTGAACTCGATTGGTAAATTATTTTGGACGATATGGCAATTTTAGTACATGTCCATTTATTATAGTACATTTTTTCAAAAGGCTGAGTTTCTAATGCCGTTTTTCTCGTTTTTCTCGCCCCGACAAATCGTATTGATATTTTCCATAGCTTTGAATGGCAAGTGTTGTTCAATAAGTTTTCAAAGTATTGTTTCTTCGATCTTTTCTTCAAAATTTCAACTTTTTTGGAAACATATTTTAGAAGCTCGGCAGTTTGAGTATCTAAGGGGTTTCTGTGGTGCCTTTTTAAATAATTATTTTTTTTTATTAACGACCAAATATCAAAATTCATCCAAGGACATTGTTGATTGATTGATTGATTTGTCTTTATTAAAGAGACTTTCAGCCCTTGGCTGGTTCGTCTCTAAGGACAATGTGTTCCTTTTAAATTTGCAGTTTTATTAACAGTAACAGTACAACGTTCAAGAATTTCATTGTACTTGGAAACGATGTTCTCCAGACAGTTACTAACATCATCTATTTCTTCAATGCATTGTAAATAAGATCTAAATTCGTTTTGCAAAACAGAGTGATTTATAATTTTCTTCGACAACGTTACACCACTTGTTTCCGCAGACAGTTTGAATTCAGACAAAACTAATGCCGTTTTTCTTTTTTAACCTGGGTTGGAACTGGATTGGCGGAAAATGTGTAAACAAACAACGTCAAACAAACTTTAGTACAAGCGAAACCGAAGTCGGGTTTGGGTTGAAACTGTGATCTCATCCAGTTCCAACCCAGGTTAGAACTGGATCAAAAAGAAAAACGACATAAAAGTGAAGAAGCAATCAAGTTGAAATTTTGTCCACAAGTAAAAGGAACATAGGCCTTTCATTCCCCATCATTCGATTTTCAATTCGCTCACCATAACAGAATTTCGAGCTTATAAGGGGTGATACTCACATCGTAAGTACTGTGTAAAAAGATAGGCCAAGAAACGGTCAAGAAACGATTTTCTGTCGAAATTTCTTGAGCGGTACTCAGCTGAAACGGAAAAATCGACGAACTTGATGATTAATGATGATGGTGACAAGGGTGGTGATGATTGTGTCGATCAAGCCAGCTGTCAAGTTTTCTTTTGGGAAAAATACCCTGACCAATTATTCCGCAAGGAAAAGTGACGTTCTCGCGCTATTCGTATTTTGTGCGAGGTGCGAGATGTAAACAACATAGAACGGCTGCTGGGGCTGGTGTGAATTTAGATGATGTTCCTGCCGGATTCTAATGCCTACATTTCTATGGAACCATCAACGGAACACTGCGGTTAGCTGTTGCTAGAATGGACCACTGGATGAGACGCCGGAACTTGTTACAAATCATACAAATTGAGTGTGGGGAGCAACTATTTTCAAAATGAAGTGGTGTTGATTAGTGGTTAGTAAGGGAATTCCTCCGGGAGCTCTTTCTGGCAAACCTCCAAGAGTTCCTCCGGAGTTTCTTTCTGGGATTCTTCCTGATTTTTTTCCGGAAGCTGTTTTGAATTCTTAGCAATTCCTTCGAATATTTCCAGCAATTTTGGAATTCGCCTTAAAGTTCTTTCTGAGATTTCGTCCTAATTTTTCTTCTAGGATTTCAAACAAATACTGGTTTGTGATATTTCCAAGATTTCTATCTGTGATTCCCCAAAAAAAAAACCTCAGGGAATTCCTCCTGAAATTCGATTTCACCACGAACTCTTGAGAGGATTCCACCAGGGATTCCTCCAGAGATTCTTCCAGGAATTCCTCCAGGGATTCCTCCAGAAATTCCTCCGGGGATTCCTCCAGGAATGCCTCCGGAGATTCTTTCTGGAATTCCTCCACGAACTCCTCCAGAGATTGCTTCAGGAATTCCTCCAGGGATTCCACCAGGAATTCCTCCAGGGATTCTTCCAAGAATTTCTCCAGGGATTCCTCCAGGGGTTCCTCCGGGAATTCCTCCAGGAATTCATCTATAGATTCCTCCAGGAATTCTTCTGAAAATTCTTCCAAGAATTGCTCCGGGCATTCTTCCAATAATTTCTCCTGAGATTCCTCCGGGCATTCTTCCAAGAATTCCTCCGGGGAATTCCTCGGGGATTCCTAATGAAATTCCATCAGGGATATCTCCAGGAATTCCTTTCGGGAATTCCTGTAGAAGTTCCCATGTGGGTTTCTCCAGGAATTCCTTCGGAGATTCCTCCAGGAATTCCTTCGGAGATTCCTCCAGGAATTCCTTCGGAGATTCCTCCAGGAATTCCTTCGGGGATTCCTCCAGGAATTCCTTCGGGGATTCCTCCAGGAATTCCTTCGGGGATTCCTCCAGGAATTCCTTCGGGGATTCCTCCAGGAATTCCTTCGGGGATTCCTCCAGGAATTCCTTCGGGGATTCCTCCAGGAATTCCTTCGGGGATTCCTCCAGGAATTCCTTCGGGGATTCCTCCAGGAATTCCTCCAGGAATTCCTTCGGGGATTCCTCCGGGAATTCCTTCGGGGATTCCTCCAGGAATTCCTTCGGGGATTCCTCCAGGAATTCCTTCGGGGATTCCTCCAGGAATTCCTTCGGGGATTCCTCCAGGAATTCCTTCGGGGATTCCTCCAGGAATTCCTTCGGGGATTCCTCCAGGAATTTCTTCGGGGATTCCTCCAGGAATTCCTTCGGGGATTCCTCCAGGAATTCCTTCGGGGATTCCTCCAGGAATTCCTTCGGGGATTCCTCCAGGAATTCCTTCGGGGATTCCTCCAGGAATTCCTTCGGGGATTCCTCCAGGAATTCCTTCGGGGATTCCTCCAGGAATTCCTTCGGGGATTCCTCCAGGAATTCCTTCGGGGATTCCTCCAGGAATTCCTTCCAGGGTGGCCAGCGAACCGGGAAAACCGGGAGAACCGGGAAAAAGCCGAGAATTCGGAATCACCGGGAAAAAACCGGGAAATATTCGGGAATTCAGATTACCACCGGGAAAATTTTGCATTTCCAGGAATAATTCCATACTGCTCTATTATTTCTAGTTATTAATCACTTTTTTGTCATCCATGAAAATAATCTGTAATGCCAAGCTTGTTGCTGGTTTAAAAGAAGTTGCAATATTTCGATATATTTTATTGAAAATACGACTTGCGTTATATTTAGATGTTGAGAATTTTAAAATCATAATATCGGTTGCTGAAGTCGATCTGTTAAGTCATTTTAAAAGTTATAACTGTTTTTATTCTTAGTTTTCAGCAAATTAAGAAGAAACACCTGCGTAATAATGTAAAGAGTTTCAGTAAACTTTAGTAAAGGGCAATCTTCCTCTGAATTAGTCTTATATCGATGTCACCAAAATACAATAATGCTACAAAAACTAACAAGGGCATTCACATGTTTCTTATCACTTGTCTACATCAAATTGAAATTGTGGGAAATGTATTTTAACAACAGCAACAAGGAATTGATGAAAGACAGACTAAATGGAGTAAATAGGACGTTGTCGTTGGCTAAATTTTAACAACAGTTATGTACAACTAAACTGAAACCTAGAATCAGAATCAGTATTTTTACTTGGCCAAACGTAATTCTAAGCAGTTTTTTTTGGCAAGTATTACTAAAACAAATAATGTTATTATATGGAACATGAGAGACGAACACAAAACAATAAAGCCTATAGGCTTTCTGAAAAAAAAATGTAAAATTATTAAAAGGAATTAACGATTGCTCAAAGGAATTCAGCAATAAGGCCAGTTTCGTGTTCAAAAGGAATCGCTCAAGAAAGTTTTAGACCAATTCCTGGAATAAAAATTCCACAGTGACAGCCATTTGAATTGTCATTCCTTCGCAACTGCGTACTGCGAAGAAAAACGGTTTCTTGGGCGATTCATGCAAGAATTTCTTTTTGCTTTCCATCAAAAGTTTAAATATTTTTCAAAAAAGCCTGTGTGTCAAAAATAGCTGAATCTGAACATGTTGTTTAAATTGAGTTGATATGAAACATCTTCAAAATTTTAACACAAGTATCAGGCATACTGTATCAATTCTAGTGGAAATGATGTTTTGACGTTCAAACTAAAAATGAGAAGAAATGTGAAAGTACTTTACAGTTGCAAAAATGTACATGTACAGTTTTTACAGAAACCTATGTTTCATTGGCATTGCGAAAAAATGTCATCAGGAATTAAAATTCTTAAGAGATTATTTTTGAATTTTACCCAAAAGAATCTCTTGAAGTTCACCCAGGAGTTTAATTGAAAATTCAAACATATGTTAGTTCTGAAATTTATCCTGGAACAGCTCCTGAACCGATAGGGATTATTTTATTCAACACAAGTAAACAAACAACTAAAACCGGGAAAAAAATGAAAATTTCGGGAAAAAACCGGGAGAAAACCGGGAAATCAAAATCTGAAATTCACTGGCCACCCTGTCCTTCGGGGATTCCTCCAGGAATTCCTTCGGGGATTCCTCCAGGAATTCCTTCGGGGATTCCTCCAGGAATTCCTTCGGGGATTCCTCCAGGAATTCCTTCGGGGATTCCTCCAGGAATTCCTTCGGGGATTCCTCCAGGAATTCCTTCGGGGATTCCTCCAGGAATTCCTTCGTGGATTCCTCCAGGAATTCCTTCGGGGATTCCTCCAGGAATTCCTTCGGGGATTCCTCCAGGAATTCCTTCGGGGATTCCTCCAGGAATTCCTTCGGGGATTCCTCCAGGAATTCCTTCGTCTTAGCAATTCCTTCGAATATTTCCAGCAATTTTGGAATTCGCCTTAAAGTTCTTTCTGAGATTTCGTCCTAATTTTTCTTCTAGGATTTCAAACAAATACTGGTTTGTGATATTTCCAAGATTTCTATCTGTGATTCCCCAAAAAAAAACCTCAGGGAATTCCTCCTGAAATTCGATTTCACCACGAACTCTTGAGAGGATTCCACCAGGGATTCCTCCAGAGATTCTTCCAGGAATTCCTCCAGGGATTCCTCCAGAAATTCCTCCGGGGATTCCTCCAGGAATGCCTCCGGAGATTCTTTCTGGAATTCCTCCACGAACTCCTCCAGAGATTGCTTCAGGAATTCCTCCAGGGATTCCACCAGGAATTCCTCCAGGGATTCTTCCAAGAATTTCTCCAGGGATTCCTCCAGGGGTTCCTCCGGGAATTCCTCCAGGAATTCATCTATAGATTCCTCCAGGAATTCTTCTGAAAATTCTTCCAAGAATTGCTCCGGGCATTCTTCCAATAATTTCTCCTGAGATTCCTCCGGGCATTCTTCCAAGAATTCCTCCGGGGAATTCCTCGGGGATTCCTAATGAAATTCCATCAGGGATATCTCCAGGAATTCCTTTCGGGAATTCCTGTAGAAGTTCCCATGTGGGTTTCTCCAGGAATTCCTTCGGAGATTCCTCCAGGAATTCCTTCGGAGATTCCTCCAGGAATTCCTTCGGAGATTCCTCCAGGAATTCCTTCGGAGATTCCTCCAGGAATTCCTTCGGAGATTCCTCCAGGAATTCCTTCGGAGATTCCTCCAGGAATTCCTTCGGGGATTCCTCCAGGAATTCCTTCGGGGATTCGTCCAGGAATTCCTTCGGGGATTCGTCCAGGAATTCCTTCGGGGATTCCTCCAGGAATTCCTTCGGGGATTCCTCCAGGAATTCCTTCGGGGATTTCTTCAGGAATTCCTTCGGGGATTCCTCCAGGAATTCCTTCGGGGATTCCTCCAGGAATTCCTTCGGGGATTCCTCCAGGAATTCCTTCGGGGATTCCTCCAGGAATTCCTTCGGGGATTCCTCCAGGAATTCCTTCGGGGATTCCTCCGGGAATTCCTTCGGGGATTCCTCCAGGAATTCCTTCGGGGATTCCTCCAGGAATTCCTTCGGGGATTCCTCCAGGAATTCCTTCGGGGATTCCTCCAGGAATTCCTTCGGGGATTCCTCCAGGAATTCCTTCGGGGATTCCTCCAGGAATTCCTTCGGGGATTCCTCCAGGAATTCCTTCGGGGATTCCTCCAGGAATTCCTTCGGGGATTCCTCCAGGAATTCCTTCGGGGATTCCTCCAGGAATTCCTTCGGGGATTCCTCCAGGAATTCCTTCGGGGATTCCTCCAGGAATTCCTTCGGGGATTCCTCCAGGAATTCCTTCGGGGATTCCTCCAGGAATTCCTTCGGGGATTCCTCCAGGAATTCCTTCGGGGATTCCTCCAGGAATTCCTTCGGGGATTCCTCCAGGAATTCCTTCGGGGATTCCTCCAGGAATTCCTTCGGGGATTCCTCCAGGAATTCCTTCGGGGATTCCTCCAGGAATTCCTTCGGGGATTCCTCCAGGAATTCCTTCGGGGATTCCTCCAGGAATTCCTTCGGGGATTCCTCCAGGAATTCCTTCGGGGATTCCTCCAGGAATTCCTTCGGGGATTCCTCCAGGAATTCCTTCGGGGATTCCTCCAGGAATTCCTTCGTGGATTCCTCCAGGAATTCCTTCGGGGATTCCTCCAGGAATTCCTTCGGGGATTCCTCCAGGAATTCCTTCGGGGATTCCTCCAGGAATTCCTTCGGGGATTCCTCCAGGAATTCCTTCGTGGATTCCTCCAGGAATTCCTTCGGGGATTCCTCCAGGAATTCCTTCGGGGATTCCTCCAGGAATTCCTTCGGGGATTCCTCCAGGAATTCCTTCGGGGATTCCTCCAGGAATTCCTTCGGGGATTCCTCCAGGAATTCCTTCGGGGATTCCTCCAGGAATTCCTTCGGGGATTCCTCCAGGAATTCCTTCGGGGATTCCTCCAGGAATTCCTTCGGGGATTCCTCCAGGAATTCCTTCGGGGATTCCTCCAGGAATTCCTTCGAGGATTCCTCCAGGAATTCCTTCGGGGATTCCTCCAGGATCTTAGCAATTCCTTCGAATATTTCCAGCAATTTTGGAATTCGCCTTAAAGTTCTTTCTGAGATTTCGTCCTAATTTTTCTTCTAGGATTTCAAACAAATACTGGTTTGTGATATTTCCAAGATTTCTATCTGTGATTCCCCAAAAAAAAACCTCAGGGAATTCCTCCTGAAATTCGATTTCACCACGAACTCTTGAGAGGATTCCACCAGGGATTCCTCCAGAGATTCTTCCAGGAATTCCTCCAGGGATTCCTCCAGAAATTCCTCCGGGGATTCCTCCAGGAATGCCTCCGGAGATTCTTTCTGGAATTCCTCCACGAACTCCTCCAGAGATTGCTTCAGGAATTCCTCCAGGGATTCCACCAGGAATTCCTCCAGGGATTCTTCCAAGAATTTCTCCAGGGATTCCTCCAGGGGTTCCTCCGGGAATTCCTCCAGGAATTCATCTATAGATTCCTCCAGGAATTCTTCTGAAAATTCTTCCAAGAATTGCTCCGGGCATTCTTCCAATAATTTCTCCTGAGATTCCTCCGGGCATTCTTCCAAGAATTCCTCCGGGGAATTCCTCGGGGATTCCTAATGAAATTCCATCAGGGATATCTCCAGGAATTCCTTTCGGGAATTCCTGTAGAAGTTCCCATGTGGGTTTCTCCAGGAATTCCTTCGGAGATTCCTCCAGGAATTCCTTCGGAGATTCGTCCAGGAATTCCTTCGGGGATTCCTCCAGGAATTCCTTCGGGGATTCCTCCAGGAATTCCTTCGGGGATTCCTCCAGGAATTCCTTCGGGGATTCCTCCAGGAATTCCTTCGGGGATTCCTCCAGGAATTCCTTCGGGGATTCCTCCAGGAATTCCTTCGGGGATTCCTCCAAGAATTCCTTCGGGGATTCCTTCGGGAATTCCTTCGGGGATTCCTCCAGGAATTCCTTCGGGGATTCCTCCAGGAATTCCTTCGGGGATTCCTCCAGGAATTCCTTCGGGGATTCCTCCAGGAATTCCTTCGGGGATTCCTCCCGGAATTCCTTCGGGGATTCCTCCCGGAATTCCTTCGGGGATTCCTCCCGGAATTCCTTCGGGGATTCCTCCAGGAATTCCTTCGGGGATTCCTCCAGGAATTCCTTCGGGGATTCCTCCAGGAATTCCTTCGGGGATTCCTCCAGGAATTCCTTCGGGGATTCCTCCAGGAATTCCTTCGGGGATTCCTCCAGGAATTCCTTCGTGGATTCCTCCAGGAATTCCTTCGGGGATTCCTCCAGGAATTCCTTCGGGGATTCCTCCAGGAATTCCTTCGGGGATTCCTCCAGGAATTCCTTCGGGGATTCCTCCAGGAATTCCTTCGGGGATTCCTCCAGGAATTCCTTCGGGGATTCCTCCAGGAATTCCTTCGGGGATTCCTCCAGGAATTCCTTCGTGGATTCCTCCAGGAATTCCTTCGGGGATTCCTCCAGGAATTCCTTCGGGGATTCCTCCAGGAATTCCTTCGGGTATTCCTCCAGGAATTCCTTCGGGGATTCCTCCAGGAATTCCTTCGGGGATTCCTCCAGGAATTCCTCCGGGGATTCCTCCAGGAATTCCTTCGGGGATTCCTCCAGGAATTCCTTCGGGGATTCCTCCAGGAATTCCTTCGGGGATTCCTCCAGGAATTCCTTCGGGGAGTCCTCCAGGAATTCCTTCGGGGAGTCCTCCAGGAATTCCTTCGGGGATTCCTCCAGGAATTCCTTCGGGGGTTCCTCCAGGGATTCCTCCGGGAATTTGTTCAGGAACTCCTCCAGGAATTCTTCCAGCAATTCCTCCAGGAATTCATCCAGCAATTCCTCCAGGAATTCATCCAGGAATTCCTCAAGGAATTCTTCCAGGAATTCTTCCAGGAGTTCCTCCAGGAATTCTTCCAAGAATTTCTCCAGGAGTTCTTCCAGGAATTCTTCCAGGAATTCCTCCAGGAATTCTTCCAGGAATTCCTCCAGGAATTCTTCCAGGAATTCCTCCAGGAATTCTTCCAGGAATTTCTCCAGTAATTCTTCCAGGAATTCCTCCAGGAATTCTTCCAGAAATTCCTCCAGGAATTCTTCCAGGAATTCCTCCAGGAATTCTTCTAGGAATTCCTCCAGGAATTCTTCTAGGAATTATTCCAGGAATTCTTCTAGGAATTATTCCAGGAATTCCTCCAGGAATTCTTCCAGGAATTCCTCCAGGAATTCTTCCAGGAATTCCTCCAGGAATTCTTCCAGGAATTCCTCCAGGAATTCTTTCAGGAATTCTTCCAGGAATTCTTCCAGGAATTTCTCCAGGAATTCTTCCAGGAATTTCTCCAGGAATTCTTCCAGGAATTTCTCCAGGAATTCTTCCAGGAATTTCTCCAGGAATTCTTCCAGGAATTCCTCCAGGAATTCTTCCAGGAACTTCTCCAGGAATTCTTCCAGGAATTCCTCCAGGAATTCTTCCAGGAATTCTTCCAGGAATTCCTCCAGGAATTCTTCCAGGAATTCCTCCAGGAATTCTTCCAGGAATTTCTCCAGAAATTTCTCCAGGAATTCTTCCAGGAATTCCTCCAGGAATTCTTCCAAGAATTCCTCCAGGAGTTCTTCCAGGAATTCTTGAAGGAATTCCTCCAGGAATTCTTCCAGGAATTCTTCCAGGAATTCCTCCAGGAATTCTTCCAGGAATTCCTCCAGGAATTCTTCCAAGAATTCCTCCAGGAGTTCTTCCAGGAATTCTTGAAGGAATTCCTCCAGGAATTCTTCCAGGAATTCTTCCAGGAATTCCTCCAGGAATTCTTCCAGGAATTCTTCCAAGAATTTCTCCAGGAGTTCTTCCAGGAATTCTTCCAGGAATTCCTCCAGGAATTCTTCCAGGAATTCCTCCAGGAATTCTTCCAGGAATTCCTCCAGGAATTCTTCCAGGAATTCCTCCAGGAATTCTTCCAGGATTTTCTCCAGGAATTCTTCTAGGAATTCCTCCAGGAATTCTTCTAGGAATTCCTCCAGGAATTCTTCTAGGAATTATTCCAGGAATTCCTCCAGGAATTCTTCCAGGAATTCTTCCAGGAATTCCTCCAGGAATTCTTCCAGGAATTCTTCCAGGAACTCCTCCAGGAATTCTTCCAGGAATTCCTCCAGGAATTCCTCCAGGAATTCCTCCAGGAATTCTTCCAGGATTTCCTCCAGGAATTCTTCTAGGAATTCCTCCAGGAATTCTTCTAGGAATTATTCCAGGAATTCTTCCAGGAATTCCTCCAGGAATTCTTCCAGGAATTTCTCCAGGAATTCTTCCAGGAATTTCTCCAGGAATTCTTCCAGGAATTCCTCCAGGAATTCTTCCAGGAATTCTTCCAGGAATTCCTCCAGGAATTCTTCCAGGAATTCTTCCAGGAATTCCTCCAGGAATTCTTCCAGGAATTTCTCCAGGAATTCTTCCAGGAATTCCTCCAGGAATTCTTCCAGGAATTCCTCCAGGAATTCTTCCAGGAATTCCTCCAGGAATTCCTCCAGGAATTCCTCCAGGAATTCCTCCAGGAATTCTTCCAGGATTTCCTCCAGGAATTCTTCTAGGAATTCCTCCAGGAATGCTTCTAGGAATTATTCCAGGAATTCCTCCAGGAATTCTTCCAGGAATTCCTCCAGGAATTCTTCCAGGAATTCCTCCAGGAATTCTTCCAGGAATTCCTCCAGGAATTCTTCCAGGAATTTCTCCAGGAATTCTTCCAGGAATTTCTCCAGGAATTCTTCCAGGAATTCCTCCAGGAATTCTTCCAGGAATTCCTCCAGGAATTCCTCCAGGAATTCCTCCAGGAATTCCTCCAGGAATTCTTCCAGGATTTCCTCCAGGAATTCTTCTAGGAATTCCTCCAGGAATTCTTCTAGGAATTATTCCAGGAATTCCTCCAGGAATTCTTCCAGGAATTCTTCCAGGAATTCTTCCAGGAATTCCTCCAGGAATTCTTCCAGGAATTCTTCCAGGAACTCCTCCAGGAATTCTTCCAGGAATTCCTCCAGGAATTCCTCCAGGAATTCCTCCAGGAATTCTTCCAGGATTTCCTCCAGGAATTCTTCTAGGAATTCCTCCAGGAATTCTTCTAGGAATTATTCCAGGAATTCTTCCAGGAATTCCTCCAGGAATTCTTCCAGGAATTTCTCCAGGAATTCTTCCAGGAATTTCTCCAGGAATTCTTCCAGGAATTTCTCCAGGAATTCTTCCAGGAATTTCTCCAGGAATTCTTCCAGGAATTCTTCCAGGAACTCCTCCAGGAATTCTTCCAGGAATTCCTCCAGGAATTCTTCCAGGAATTCCTCCAGGAATTCTTCCAGGAATTCCTCCAGGAATTCTTCCAGGAATTCCTCCAGGAATTCTTCCAGGAATTCCTCCAGGAATTCTTCCAGGAATTCCTCCAGGAATTCTTCCAGGAATTCCTCCAGGAACTCTTCCAGGAATTCTTCCAGGAATTCCTTCAGGAATTCTTCCAGGAATTACTCCAGGAATTCCTCCAGGAATTCCTCCAGGAATTCTTCCAGGAATTTCTCCAGGAATTCTTCCAGGAATTCCTCCAGGAATTCTTCCAGGAATTCCTCCAGGAATTCTTCCAGGAATTCCTCCAGGAATTCTTCCAGGATTCCTCCAGGAATTCCTCCGGGGATTCCTCCAGGAATTCTTCCAGAAATTCTTCCAGGAATTCCTCCAGGAATTCTTCCAGGAATTCCTCCAGGAATTCCTCCAGGAATTCCTCCAGGAATTCCTCCAGGAATTCCTCCAGAAATTCCTCCAGGAATTCCTCCAGGAATTTCTTCGGGGGTTGCTTCAGGAATTCCTTCGGGGATTTCTCCAGGAATTCCTTCGGGGATTTTTCCAGGAATTCCTTCGGGGATTCATCCAGGAATTCCTCCAGGAATTCTTCCAGGAATTCCTCCAGGAATTCTTTCAGGAATTCTTCCAGGAATTCTTCCAGGAATTCCTCCAGGAATTCTTCCAGGAATTCCTCCAGGAATTCTTCCAGGAATTCCTCCAGGAATTCTTCCAGGAATTCCTCCAGGAATTCTTCCAGGAATTCCTCCAGGAATTCTTCCAGGAATTTCTCCAGGAATTCTTCCAGGAATTTCTCCAGGAATTCTTCCAGGAATTCCTTCAGGAATTCTTCCAGGAATTCCTTCAGGAATTCTTCCAGGAATTCTTCCAGGAACTTCTCCAGGAATTCTTCCAGGAATTCCTCCAGGAATTCTTCCAGGAATTCTTCCAGGAATTCTTCCAGGAATTCCTCCAGGAATTCTTCCAGGAATTCCTCCAGGAATTCTTCCAGGAATTCCTCCAGGAATTCTTCCAGGAATTCCTCCAGGAATTCTTCCAGGAATTTCTCCAGAAAGTTCTCCAGGAATTCTTCCAGGAATTCCTCCAGGAATTCTTCCAAGAATTCCTCCAGGAGTTCTTCCAGGAATTCTTCCAGGAATTCCTCCAGGAATTCTTCTAGGAATTCCTCCAGGAATTTCTCTAGGAATTCCTCCAGGAATTGTTCCAGGAATTCCTCCAGGAATTCTTCCAGGTATTCCTCCAGGAATTCTTCCAGGAATTCCTCCAGGAATTCTTCCAGGAATTCCTCCAGGAATTCTACCAGGAATTCCTCCAGGAATTCCTCCAGAAATTCCTCCAGGAATTCTTCCAGGAATTCCTCCAGGAATTCTTCCAGGAATTCCTCCAGGAATTCCTCCAGGAATTTCTTCAGGAATTCTTCCAGGAGTTCCTTCAGGAATTCTTCCTGGAGTTCTTTCAAGAATTCCTCCGGGAGTTCTTCCAGGAATTCTTCCAGGAATTCATCCAGGAATTCATCCAGGAATTCTCCCAGGAATTCTTCCAGGAATTCCTCCAGGAATTCCTCCAGGAATTCTTCCAGGAATTCCTCCGGGGTTTCCTCCAGGAATTCCTTCGAGTATTCCCCTAGGAATTCCTTTAAGGATTTCTCAACGAATTTCTCAAAATCCAATTCCTTCGGAGATTTCTCCAGGAATTCCTTCGAGTATTCCTCCAGGAATTCCATCGGAGATTCCTCCGGGGTTTCTTCCAGAGATTTATCTATGAAAACCTTCGGGGATTCCTCCAGGACTTCTTCCGGGGATTCCTTCAGAAATTCTTCCGGAAATGCCTTCAGAAATTCTTCCAGGATCCCTTCGGAGGGTCCTCTGAAAATTGCATCGGAGATTCTTCCGGGAATTCCACCGGAGATTCCTCCGGGGTTTCATCCAGGAATTCCTTCGGGGATTCCTCCAGGAATTCCTTCGAGTATTCCCCCAGGAATTCCTTTAAGGATTTCTCAACGAATTTCTCAAAATCCAATTCCTTCGGAGATTTCTCCAGGAATTCCATCGAGTATTCCTCCAGGAATTCCTTTCGGGATTTCTCAACGAATTTCTTTGGAGACGCCTCAAATTATTCTTCCGTTGTTCAGGGAATTCCATCGGAAGTATCTCAAGTAATTTCTTCTGGGAATCCTCCAGAAATTCCTTCTGCGAATCCTCCAGGTATTCCTGCGGGGATTGTTCCAGAAGTTCCTTCGGGGATTCTTCCAGAAATCTCTTCTAGGGTGTTTTTAGGAATTTTGTTTTGGGATTTCTCCAGAAATCGCTTCTGGGATTTCTCCAGAAATTGCTTCTGGAATTTTTAAATAAATTTCTTTTTGGATTTCTTTAGTTACTCCTTTCGGGATTTCTTTAGAAATTTCTTCAAGGATTTCCATCGGAGAATTTTACAAATACTTTGGAATGCCAGGGACATACTGGAAAAATCCCACGCAGAAATCATGGAGGAATATCAGGCAGAAGTCATGGTAGAATTCAGGCCCGGATTAAGGATTGTAGGGGTCCGGGGCAGGAGCGGATGTGGAGGCCCGGATGTGGGGCCCAGCCCCCCCTTAGATCCAGTCCTGAGGAATCCCAAGAGAAATACCAGGATAAATTCCTGAAGGAATTTATAGATGATTGCCTTGAGCAATTTCTGGAGAATTCCCTGGAGAACTTCCCGAGAGAATCCCATTAGGGATTCTTTTAGGAATCTCTGGAGGAATAATCCTGGAAAAATCCTTGGAGGTATTCCCTTAAGAATCCCCGGAGAAATTCCTAAGGAATCCCTGGAGAAATTGAGGGAAGAATCCCTGGAGGAATACCGGGAGGAATCCCTTGAAGACTTCCTGAAAGAATCCCATGAGGGATTTGTTATGGAATACCTGGAGGAATCTCTTGAAGAATCCGTAGAGGAATTCCTTGACGAATCCCTGGAAGAATTAAGGGAGGATTCCCTGGAGAAATTCCGGAAGGAATTTCTGGAAGACTTCCTCGAGGAATTCCATGAAGGATTTCTTCAAGAATTCCTGGAGAAATCTCTAGAGGAATTCCTGAAGAAATCCCTAGAGGAATTCCTGGAGAAATCCCAAAAAAAAAATCCTGGAGAAATCTCTAGAGGAATTCCTGGTGAAATCCGTAGAGGAATTCCTGGAGAAATCTCTAGAAGAATTCCTGGAGAAATCCCTAGAGGAATTCCTGGAGAAATCCCTAGAAGAATTCCTAGAGAAATCTCTAAAGGAACTTGGAGGAATTCTTGGAAGAATCTCTGGAGGATTTCCTGGAGAAATTTCTGGAGGAACTCCTGGAAGAATCTCTGGAGGAATTCCTGGAGAAATTCCCGAAAGAATTCCTGGTGAAATTCTCGAATGAATTCATGGAGAATTTACTGAATGAATTCCTGGAGGAATCCCCGAAGAAATTCTTGGGAGAAAACCTGCAGGAATTCATGGAAGGATCTCTGGAGGAATTCTCGAAGGAATTCTTGGAGAAATTACCGGAAGAAATCGTGGTGAAATTCCTGAAGGAATTCATGGAGGAACTACCTAAAGAATCCTTGGAGGAATCCCTGGAGGAATTCCTGGAGGAATCCCCAGAGGATATCCTGGAGGAATCCCCGGAGGAATTCCCGGAGGATATCCTGGAGGAATCCCCGGAGGAATTCCTGGAGGAATCCCAGGAGGAATTCCTGGAGGAATCCCAGGAGGAATCCCAGGAGGAATTCCTGGATGAATCCCAGGAGGAATTCCTGGAGGAATCCCAGGAGGAATTCCTGGAGGAATCCCCGGAGGAATTCCTGGAGAAATCCCCGGAGGAATTCCTGGAGGAATCCCCGGAGGAATTCCTGGAGGAATCCCCGGAGGAATCCCCGGAGGAATTCCTGGAGGAATCCCCGGAGGAATTCCTGGAGGAATCCCCGGAGGAATTCCTGGAGGAATCCCCGGAGGAATTCCTGGAGGAATCCCCGGAGGAATTCCTGGAGGAATCCCCGGAGGAATTCCTGGAGGAATCCCCGGAGGAATTCCTGGAGGAATCCCCGGAGGAATTCCTGGAGGAATTCCTGGAGGAATCCCCGGAGGAATTCCTGGAGGAATTCCTGGAGGAATCCCCGAAGGAATTCCTGGAGGAATCCCCGGAGGAATTCCTGGAGGAATCCCCGGAGGAATTCCTGGAGGAATCCCCGGAGGAATTCCTGGAGGAATCCCCGGAGGAATTCCTGGAGGAATCCCCGGAGGAATTCCTGGAGGAATCCCCGGAGGAATTCCTGGAGGAATCCCCGGAGGAATTCCTGGAGGAATCCCCGGAGGAATTCCTGGAGGAATCCCCGGAGGAATTCCTGGAGGAATCCCCGGAGGAATTCCTGGAGGAATCCCCGGAGGAATTCCTGGAGGAATCCCCGGAGGAATTCCTGGAGGAATCCCCGGAGGAATTCCTGGAGGAATCCCCGGAGGAATTCCTGGAGGAATCCCCGGAGGAATTCCTGGAGGAATCCCCGGAGGAATTCCTGGAGGAATCCCCGGAGGAATTCCTAGAGGAATCCCCGGAGGAATTCCTGGAGGAATCCCCGGAGGAATTCCTGAAGGAATCCCCGGAGGAATTCCTGGAGGAATCCCCGGAGGAATTCCTGGAGGAATCCCCGGAGGAATTCCTGGAGGAATCCCCGGAGGAATTCCTGGAGGAATCCCCGGAGGAATTCCTGGAGGAATCCCCGGAGGAATTCCTGGAGGAATCCCCGGAGGAATTCCTGGAGGAATCCCCGGAGGAATTCCTGGAGGAATCCCCGGAGGAATTCCTGGAGGAATCCCCGGAGGAATTCCTGGAGGAATCCCCGGAGGAATTCCTGGAGGAATCCCCGGAGGAATTCCTGGAGGAATCCCCGGAGGAATTCCTGGAGGAATCCCCGGAGGAATTCCTGGAGGAATCCCCGGAGGAATTCCTGGAGGAATCCCCGGAGGAATTCCTGGAGGAATCCCCGGAGGAATTCCTGGAGGAATCCCCGGAGGAATTCCTGGAGGAATCCCCGGAGGAATTCCTGGAGGAATCCCCGGAGGAATTCCTGGAGGAATCCCCGGAGGAATTGCTGGAGGAATCCCCGGAGGAATTCCTGGAGGAATCCCCGGAGGAATTCCTGGAGGAATCCCCGGAGGAATTCCTGGAGAAATCCCTGGAGGAATCCCCGGAGGATTTCCTAGAGGTATCTCCGCAGGAATTCCTGGAGGTATCTCCGCAGGAATTCCTGGAGGAATCTCCGCAGAAATTCCTGGAGGAATCCCCGGAGGAACTCCTGGAGGAAACGTCGGAGGAATCTCCGATGGAATTCCCGGAAGAATCTTCAATGCAATTTTCGGAGGAATCTCTGAAGGGATCCCTGGAAGAATTTCTGAAGGCATCCCCGGTTCAATTTCTGAACGAATCCCCGGAAAAAGTCCTGGAGGAATCCTAGAAGGCTTCCATGGATGAATCTCTGGAAGAAACCCCGGAGGAATCTCCGATGGAATTCCTGAAGGAATCTCCGAAGGAATTCACGGATGAATCTCCAAAGGAATTCACAGATGAATCTCCGAAGGAATTCCTGGAGGAATCTCCGAAGGAATCCTTGGAGAAATTCCTGAAAGAATCCCCGGAAGGATTTTATGGATGAATCCCCGGGAAATTCCTGGAGGAATCACCGATGAAATTCCTGGAGGAATTTCTGAAGGAGTCTTCAGATAAATTTCTGAAAGAATCCTCAGAGGAGTTCCCGGAAGAACCCCTGGAGGAAGTTTAGAAGGATTTTAAGGATGAATCCCCGGAGGAATTCCTGGAGTTATATCTGCACAAATTGCTGGAGGAATCACCGATGGAATTTCTAGGAAGAATCCTCTACGGAATTCCTGGAGGAATCCCTGGAGGAGGCTCCGGTGGATTTTCCGAACACCCGAAGCAATTCCTTTTCGAATTCAAAATCACATTTTTCCAGCAGCGCGATATTTTCTATAACAAATCGTGTCTGGTTGCAGCAAACAGCCAGTTGGCCCGCTCAGAATATCACCGGTCAAATGAAGCTGGAGCGCTTCGAATTGCTGGTCAATCTTCCAGTTTGCTGTGGTCCAGATCAGTAGATTCATGCCTGCTCCTGGGAGGGGAGTTCGCTTGTTCTTGCCGATTGTCCCGGTTCCATTCCAAGTCAGTCAGATTGGTAAACAAAGAGTTTCGTCGATTTTTTTTTCTTTTTTCTCTCTCAAGATCGATTGTCAAAATTACTTTGGTAAAAATGCACTTTTTTCCTTGACCTCATTTCTTGCGATCTGAGTACTAAGCTTAAACCTTGATGCTCTCAAGAATTGCAGTTTTTGGAGAGACATTTTGTTCTAAAAAAGCCCATTCATATTTGTTATGGCTCAAAAAAAATCATGAGTGTTCACAAAGGTCTAATGTGTCCATTAGTTAAAACAGAAGTTGTAAAAATTTTCTAAACGAACAGAAAAAAATATGTGTATAAGGTGGCAATATAGTTGCCACTGCCTTATAAAGGGTTAAGACGCATATTTGACGAAATCGACAAAGACTGAATACTTCTGGAGCTCGATTTGAAAAGGTCGTATGTACTTTTGTCGATTAAAAATTCGATCAGTTGGATTCGCTTATTATACCAAAACCATTGAAATTGAACAAAGTTGATACATACAGCAGATTCATCACAAAACAGGCTTTCCGTTCCATCATTAAAAATCTCCAAAATATCTTCCCTATTGCTACAATAACTAAAACAAACTGATCGAATTTTATTGTCGGGCCGCCACCAAACCGGACTTCGCACAATGAAGTCGCGACGCGACCCAACTGGCGACGTTTTTTTAATCATGTCAAAAGTAGTGCGCATCCTTCCCATTGTTGTCAGCAACACAGCGCACTAGATGCGAAACAGTTGCGACACTTATGGACCAAGAAAATTGCAATTTTTGATTGAATGTCGGTCTTGATTCCAACCGGATAGACAATATATCGACAAATGTACATACGACCTATTCAAATCGAGCTCCAGACTTCGACTTTGACTAACGTAACCTATTTATAACAAATTAGAGATTTTTAAAGGCCGTTCGCAATGCTGTTTTATTTTGTATGGCGAGTTTTAAAAATTTTAAAACTCGCCATACAAAATAAAACAGCATTGCGAACGGTCTTACGTTTTTCGATTGATTGTATTAAATCTTTTCTATAGTTTGGAGCTGTTTGGACCAACGCTGATAGTGCTAGGGATGTGGACTAAAAAGACAATTTTCAAAAATAAAAACAGTACTAAAATGAGAATCAACAAAAACGGACATAACCCGAGCAGGGAATGAGAACTAATTGAAAACAAATTGAGTTATTTAGATATCACGAATTTTGATAACAAAGTGAGTTTTCATTTTGTATGACTTAAGTGTTAACATAACAAAAATGATAACAAAATAATGTACTGGAATCCCGAGCAGGCAATTCCCGTGCAGGGAATGAGAACAAAACTATAACAAATTGATAACTTATTTTTTTATTGATAACAAAATAAAATCAAAACGAGTTTTCGTTTCGTTTGGTTTTTTTTAAATTTAATATCAAATTGAGATATCATTTTGTTATCATATCAAAAACTCAATGATAACAAGATTTGATTTCAAAAATCCAAAATAGGTTTAACATGTTTTTAGCATTAAATTTACCGTGGAGGACTCATATTCTGCGCACCTAAGACCTTTTCTATTTCATTGAGCAGTAATAAATTGCAATTCGAACCGATTTGTCAGAATTTTTGACAGTACATAGTTATATGCCTTGTTAATAAGTGAAAAATATGATGTTTATACAAAATATTGATTTTTCATGTAAAATTAAAGAAATTCTAAATTTGTCCTATTTCTGCGCACCCTTTTTGCAATTCTGCGCACATGAAATAAATTAAAATTTGGAAGTGATAACTTGTTGTAATAAAAACATAAATCATAGATTATATGCAATTAAATTCCACATTTTAAACTTTTATACAGGGAGCCAGCGAAAGGCAAAATCCCCGTAGCTCACAACAAAAACACGTTCAAAATTGTTTGTGCTGAAAATTGATGCATCACACAATTTCTTACTGATTTATTTGCTATCTCGTCCTTGTCGTGTAATTTCGAACGATTGCATGCTTAAGGACAGACTTGTTAGAATCCCAAAATGACCGCTACAATGGCCGACTTTGGCATCTACTCACGATTTCGAGTGCACAAATCCCTTCGTAAACAAAACCAGCGCACCTGATCTTCTTATTTTAAGCTTATTACAAGTGAGCAAGAACAGAATAATAAAATGCACTTTTGTTTGAAGCTCGCTTCTTGAGACTTGTGCGTCTGAAGTTCTGATACACTGTTGAAGCGGGATTTTAAGACATTTGTCCTTAAATTTTGATAACATTTTGCTAGTTTTACACGTTTTACTTAAGTAATAACTTATGGTAATGACTAATACGCAAATGTCGTGCACATCCCAGATCCCAAAAGTGTCAATAGTCCATTTTACGAGCCGATTCTATGAATGAAATTTTGACAGGAGGTAGCGTCCAAACCCGTGAAAATCAATATCATCATCAACATTGTTGTCACTTCGTAAAATGGCTCATTTCCCAAACATGTCAAATTCATATGGACTACGGCACATCTATTCGTGATTGACATCCGTGCTGCCCCGCTGCTTTTATACGAAATTACGATCGTACTGGAACGTGACATGTCCCCATGAAGCCCCTTTGCAGCTTTGCCAACGGACACAGATTTCAGGAAATTGTCAGTACCTTCAAAACCATTTTATTTTTTTTTTACAAAATAATGATCGTTAGTTTGAAACATTTTTCTTTACAAACTTTTTCATAACAATGAAAACAATATTTAAAAGATATATTTTAAGCTAACATTGAATTTGCATTCATGTGTCGTAGTTTCCTACTGTTATAAGTGGGTCATGTCCTATTTTTTACATTCTTCGTGTGTTCGCGTTCGGTATTGAATATTGTCAAGTTCATATCTATCATGATACCTAGCTAAAATCTAAAAAAAAAATACTGTCCAATTTTATTGATTCATCCAATATTACATCATTAGTCAGGTATCAGAAGGCCGGCTCCAGAGGCACGTTATCCGCTATTTGGGACATTTGTGCCATCAGCCAATATAAATCTTATTCTACCGTCGTACAGAGTCATCTGTGTTTTAAAAGGATACCAACATTTTGTTTTCCAATTTTCAACCGTTGAATCTTTTATTTCGGAGCAGTGGCAAATACGGTTTATTATATATTTTTGAAATTTGAACTACAGAGTGATTATTTTCAGTTCAATATTTTAAAACTGCCCCATTCGAACTTTCGTATGAAAATAACGACGAGTTTCACAGTGCTCCAATGTTTCTCACACCTTGACATAAATGAGTGATTAAATGTTGGTACATGAAACGATATGGATATAAAGTAAGATGAAATCGATAATATTCGCCATTGATAGCGGCGATTTTTTTTTTGCAAAATATCAAAATGAATACTGAATTTGTTATTAAATTTTAGTTATTACCTTATGGAATTGATAACTCCCTGAAAACTGTGTATGACGTCAAGTCGAAAAATATTGATAACAAAATGAGATATCAATTTGTTATCAATGAAAACTCATTTAGTTTTCAATTAGATATTCCAGTACATTTTTTTGTTATCAGTTTTTATTATGTTAACATTTAAGTCATACAAAATGAAAACTCATTTTGTTATCAAAATACGTGATATCTAAAATACTCAATTTGTTTTCAATTAGTTCTCATTCCCTGCTCGGGTTTCCTCTCGATGCTGATCGGCTGTCCAGCTAAGGCATAGCGGAGTTGGTTTGCCCTTTAGCTTCAGCTCCTGCAGAAGGCTGTGCTCCATGAACGTCGCGGAAGAACCATCATCCATAAAAGCATTAGTTTCGATAGACACACCATGACCATGATTTACCACTGGAACGTACCGAAACAGATTTTTTTCGTCCAGGTTAACGTGAGTGTTGCAACTCTGAGGAGAGGGGACGTTCGCGTTGTCAATTTCTTGAGTCGTTTGCGACTGTCCGTGTCCATATCGCAGATCGTCGTGCAACATTTCGTGGTCATGAAAGCATTCCAATATTTACCTGTTTGTTCGTTGAATGTTTTAGCATTAAGTTTAGTCAAATTATAAGTTTTAGGTTTAGCTTTGTAACTATTATAGTATCTAGAGAGAAAATAAGAATTCAATTCACTTTATTCCATATATTTTAAGAAATTTCAATTATGAACCACAATCTCATCCTCTTATCGCTTTCAATTTTGCTTAGTAGGCTGATACAAATTTTATTTTGACTTTTTGTCTCCCCCCCTTCAAAAATTTTTGGCTGGATTTTGCATTTTGAGGGGGCAGATAAAAAAATATTTATCAAAATATCGCAACTTGCCAGAAATTCTTTAACAAATCCGATGAGTTTTAAATATTTTTCTGATTTAGTGCTTTATTATTTTTATCCCCCCCCCCCCTCGACCAGCCAAAGAGAGGTAGGACAAAAAGTGAAATAAATATTTGTAACGGCCTAATTATATCTGACACGTGTAATACAATAGGATAGGTTTTCTTCATTGTCGTGAGCACTGACAGTTCGGTAGTGACAGTACCGTCCCCACACTGGAAGTTGTTGGAGTCGGTTCGTTGCACCAGGGGTGCGACAAAGACATCTTAATCTTAGTTATTCGACCACGTTTGCTTAGGGGGTGCATATTACCTCACCTTCTTCTAATCATCATGTTGACAGCAATGTCACACTGAAAGCAGACTTGCAGTGATAACGACCATAAAAAATAGTTATGCAATTCAGTCCCAACTAACGAACGCAAGCCGCAACCAAGCATGCATGCTGGATTGTTGCTTTATAATAGTATACTAGTATTATAATGATACTGAAATTATGCTGTACACATTACTGTACAAATGCTTTTTCCTACTGAAAAAGTAGCCAATGTTCAACCTTTCGTATTGGTATTAACAATGATAACTTAATACACTTTTCAAGCGTTTAATAAGATTTTTATTCGACTTGCAGTAATTCCTTTACAAAATAGTTTAAGTCTTTTCTGCTTCTTGTTAGGTTCATGTTAAAATTTGCACATGCATCTGTACAATGTGTTTTTCACAAGTCAAATAAGCGCTTTCGTTTCATCATACTTGGACTCAGTATACAGGGTTTAAAGCACGTGTTTTTACTGAACACCAGCAGAATTAATGTGTTGTTCAGTTGTTAACCATAAACAGACCATTATTCACCACTGCTGAATAGGAGTCGAAGTGGGATCATTATTAAACCACAGGATGTTCATGTTCTCATCATCTCTAGGATGCCACAGATAGGAAGGCATGCGGCTGGCAATCGACGGGTCTCGAGTTCGAAACCTGATTTATCGAGGGTACGTTGTGTCGAAGATTACCTGTATTTCACAATAGTTGTTCACAGCATGAGTGCTAATCATAAACTCTCGTGGTAATTGAAAAATTTAGCATTTTATTTATTTTCAATCATTTTTTGCTAGAACTGAATAACATCTTTACTATATAGTTGTAAAACGATTCAACAACAAACAATTCAGTTGGTACACAACATTATACTTTATAGTTTCTCCAAATTTATGTAAAAAAAACCCAAACAAAGGTTGTGCCTGAAAATCATCTAAATGTTTTTCAGCATCATGCTGTATTAATTCGTAGTAAAGGTGCTTGTAGAATGAGTGATTGGTAGTTGGGGTATCATAATGGTCTTTTTTACTAAGTAAATAACAGTGACAGCTAAATAACAGCATATGAAAAAAGTAATACAAGAACATAGGTGAAACTCAAAAGCAACGATTTTAGTTATTTAGTTGTCCAGTTTTCTCGTAAAGCTACGGCGCGGGTTTCGGTTTTCAGCATTGGCAACACCAAACGGAATTGCATACAGTTATTTTTTGACTGAGAAACGATAAGCTTGGAACGTGCGTTATTACAAGTTGATCCGACATAATGGTGGTTTAAAAATTATTTATACCCGGTATATAATTAAATTTAATACACAAACATACAATAAAATTATTGTATTCTTCCGACAGCCGGCTGGCGGAAGACTAAATCGTATCAAGGGTTGCATAGCTCACATTACTTACCAATGTGAATCCAGATCTATGTAACTTTCTATCCCTTCCCTTCCCTTGTAACAAACTTCCTTCCTGTGACAACCGTGGGGATGCGGAGGTACACACGGTCTCTAGTAGCAACGGATGTCACACTAACATTCCTTCCCTTCCCCGATGACCGTAAGGATGTGGCCGGCGCCGGTACTGACAATATAAAGTTTTGTACCTTCAAAATTGCACATTGAGGATGGAAAGCTTCACCCAGGCCCCATTCTTTTGGTTCCCTGTGCAATGTTGACTGTTCTGGTCAGTAACGGAGTAGCAACTACGAATTGTACGGTCATCTCATGCTCATGCTCATGCTCATGACTGGATATTATCGACAGGTTTGTTCTCTTCGTTATGAGGGGGTACTCATCGGCCAAGTTGCCTGAAACTTGGTTGTATAGCTTGGTTGGGAAAGATTTGAGGCTAACTTTGAATTCAACAAGTTTTAAAAAGCCTTCCATGACGAAGAGAACAAAACTACCCAGAATACAAAAGTTCCCAGATATCAGTTATTTCAATCTAAATATATTGCCAAATATTTTTAAATTTTTAAATTCTATATTAAAGGCAAATGAAGTTAGATATGGCCAACCGAAGTTATTTACGGTCATTCTACTGTTGAAGGTCACATATTTTACCTTTATAAAGTATTCTCGCGCGAAAAAGGATTCATTGTAGCTCCGTACCAAAATGATGAATCTCGTTATGTTTGAAGTTTTGAAAATAACACAGATATTTATCATACATGAAAATGATGAACGCTATTTCACTTATTGTTATGCCAAACGGCCATTTTACCAATCGACAATTATGCCAGATTATGCCATTTGGCCATTATGCCAAAATACTATGTCAAACGACATTATGCCATACCCGATAGAATTATTGTAGTAAAATATTTTTCCTATCGGATGCCTTATTTTTTCAATGTCATCATTTTCCCCGGGTAACGAGGGAAAAAGCTGAGAAGCCGAATGCCAATCAATTCGTTGCTCGATGTCATTCAATTTGAGTCCCGATGCCTGTGACTCTGGGATGTCGTGAACATCTCACACATTTGTTTTGCTGCAGTGCATATAATCAGAAGGAAAAGCTGAAATATAATTAACCTATACAAAAATATTAACCCTCGAGCGATCGCGCTGTTGTATTTTGTACAACACGTTGAAAAAATCTCGCTTTTTGTACGCTTTTTTGTGGTGTTGACGCAGGTAGTCAACCGCGCGAGTTACGGAACCCGAATAAAAAATACAGTAGAAAAACCGAACGTTGTATTGTAACAGTACTATTTAAAACCATATTTTTACAATAGACACCACTGTAAAAATAAAAATACAAAAACAAGAAAATATAATGTAGAACCCAATACAGTATATTGTAAATAAGATTTTTACAATATACTATACGGGTGGTTAAGTATCGTAACAATATAAAAAAATAGTTTTCTCCATATATATTTTTTTGCAAAACCATACATTATATTGTAAATGAATTGTTATAAATCCCGGTCAACCATTTCACAAACTTCGTTAAAGTTCTTTACCAAAATATAAAGATTAATGTCGACTATTCTTTACTAATAATTTCGTTACATATATTCAAACAACTTCATCGACCGATAACAAAACTTGAATAATGACCTTTATCGTTCATATGATAAAAATCGGTACCGAAACGTAACTAGATTTCGTGTAACTCTATGTTATCGCTAACGCTTTAGTTTTCTTCACGAGTATGTATCGGAATATATTCAATTTCCGACATCAATGTAACTTTGCACATTGGTATCGAAACACAAAGATTAGTCACGATACTTCTTTACCATTCTGTTTGGTATCGTTGGGCGAAGCTGAACAAAGGCATTCTGATACCTCCAATGACAGGAGCAATGTTTTGGTTTTGCTCGAATTGAAAAAAAAGAAACCAATATTGAATCAGGACCAGAACGGTTTCTCCCAGCATAGATTAAACGCTTCCTAGGTCCGGATTAGACCGCATCTCACCGGATTGCTCTCGGGGACAGCAACGTAGGCAGGGAATGTATGCTAGTGGTAGGTATTTTGGACAGATATTGGCAGCAGGAAGTCACTCCTGAGGCCACACTGTGTTGGATGAGTTACGTTTTCCAGCAAAACTCACTCCCGCGCGCGGGGACCTTGTTTGTTTTATTGGCCAAATATGGTCCAACAATGATTCAGTTCGCCAATGGCGGGGTAATTATTTTTAATGATTCTGATGTGCATTTCGAAACTGTTAAAGGTTAGTAGTTTGTTCGAAAAATGAATGCATTTAATCACTCATATTCATAGCAATAGCTTGCGGTTCAGTAAGTAAGTATGAACATGATATCTTCAAGCTCCTGTAAGTGAAGTTCAAATCCCAAGTTAGGAAATAATTGCATAAAAACTCATGTACACATAGGAGGCGAGAGATGTGGGTTGCTATTTTTAACTTTATGGCAAATTTGTTGTGAGTCGATAATACAGAACCCACTATTTTTGTATCGTTAAATCGATAACGTTTTTTATTATTCGTTATCGATGGAACTTCAATTTTATTTAAATTTCTTCAAGGAACGATGACGATCGCTATCGATTTCGAATATGAACGTCTTTAAAGGTCTTCATAAAGAAATGTAAAGGTATCTAAAGAAATGGTTGACCGGGATACTGATACGTGGGTTTTAATAAACCGTACATTGTATGGTACACATATGGTTTCAAACAATAAAATGTACCGTAAATATATTGTTTTCAATTGTAGTTTCACTACTGGTTATACATTTAATTAAATGGTTTTGGAATGGTTCTCTTTTGTTATGTTGTATTGGTTTACATTACATAAACCATATAATGTTATATTATCTTGTCATTTTCCTCCTGTTAATGGCATCTTAGGCTTACTAGCATTATGAGAATGCGCTTTGGGAATTCTCCAGAGCGTTTTGGATAACCCTTCATATTGGATCGCCCACGTCTAAGTCTGAGTCGAGGTCTGAGTAGTCTCTGATTGCATTAACAGTTGAAGCTTAGGCTCCCATGCCCCACCAGCCAGATAACTGGGTTTCGCAAACTAAGCATTATTTGTGGCAACACTTTGAGCGCCATGATGGAACTATGCCGAGCGCGCTAAGTATTATTAGACCACTAATGTAGTTGCATGAAGTGGGTGACGAGGTACATAAGTATCATTACAGCGTGCTTAACCGTTATTGCAATATTGAGGCTCCAGCATGGGCTCCAGTTTGACTAAAGTTTGAAATACACGGAAATACATAACAACTCATGAGAAAACTGTCAAGTTCGATTCAAGTATAAGTTAGGTTAAAAAGCGAACCCGCAGACGAACCTATATTAAAAGTCATTTCAGTGTTCAGTCCAGTCCATGTGTTAAAGATGGCTCTACGTCAAAGATAAAGTTTGTCAATCGCATTTGATTCGATTGTGGTCGAAGGCAAGTTCACATGAGAGAAGAGGAGAAAATTCCCCTAAATGCAAATACAGAAATAATAGTGTTGAACTCATCCACTGATTTACGGTAATCTGACCTGCATCATTCCGGGTTGGCCTACATTCGTATTTCTCTCATCACACTCTACACACCTAGCCCGCCATATCTCTTGGACCCCTGCTTGGACCTGCAGTTCTTAGAATAGGACATTTGGTTTACCACTGATTTAAACATGTTATTGATTTTCAATTGATGTTTCAACTTATTCACTTTTTTCTCTTTCCTATGAAAGCTTTCCTTTGCATCAAAAAAGTCACAAACATCAACAAAACAAAGCACGGAAAAAATGTTAAACTGAATAAATCTGGTGTTCGATTTGAATAGGTCGAATCTGCATATGAATCACAGCAAACATACGACCTATTCAAATCGAACACCAGAAATAATTAAAAATTCACGGAAAAATAATGTTTCGGAAAAGTGAATGGTTCAAACGTAAGAAAAACAGAATAATATATTGTTACATAAAAATCCAATGTAAATGTATAGTATAGCGAACCATTTCATCACAATACACTTTATTGTAGCTGGTACACTGTATGGTGCAAAAATGGTTTTCACCATACACCCTATGGTTAGTTTTTATCCGGGAAGGTTAAGGGCAGTTGTCCTTTGACTCCAAATTTACTTTTCTTTGTCTCTTCAATGTCCATCATTAATCTTTTAGTTGAATCATGGTATAGTTATGCTGCATATCTATGAGGATATCATATCCGATTTCCATACAACTTTTCTTCGTTTAGGCTCCAAGTTAGAAATGACTGTTGATGAAATGTTAGTGTTAGAATCGATAATACTACGCCATTAAAAGGTGCCATATTCTGATAATATCGTATCAAACAAAACAAGTTTAAACTTATTTTGGTTTCATTTTGTTATCAATAACAAAATGAGTTATCAATTTGTTATAGTGTTTGGGCGCACTGCGCAGTAACTAGTTAGTAGACATATTGCCTTGATTTCAAATTTCTTTATTTCGATTTTCTTGACAACTGTTATATTTCAAACCCCATTCGCCCATCTGGCATCACTGTAAAAGGAAAGGAAGTTAGAATAAACCGATACTTTGTAACGAGTAGACGCGCGTGTTTGATTCTCCCGTCCAGAACCATCCATTTTCTGCCGAAACAGTTTTTGTATTTGAGCTATCGAGGAACATTTTTAGGTCCGTTCTCCCGGATCTTCGGAGAATTTGGAGTGGTTCCCGGTCCATGTCGGAACGCGATTAGCTCGGTGCTAGTTCCGAAAAAAGTGAACATTCGTGAAACTTTGCCGTCGGCGGTTCGAAACAGCCACCATACTGTGAAACGACCAGTTGAAGAAATTGCCTCAGCTGGCGAAGAATTTTCGGTCGGCGTTTCGCCACCAAGTGTGTGCCCGTGGCACGGAAGCAATTAACCATCTTCGAAAAACACCGCCTGAAGTGTGTGCCCGTGGCACGAAAAGCAATCAGACGCCATTTTGGCTGAAGAAATAGTTGCGTGTGTGTGCTCGTAGCACAGAAGCAGTGTCAGTCATCTTTGCGATCGAAAAAGTGTGCTGATGACGTATGCGCCGCGAGTGTGTCCGTGACAACAACGCGCGCAAGTGGCAGTGCATTCGTACTGAAATAGTGTGTGTGCCCGTGGCACCAGAAGCAAACGTACAAGTGGTTGTCATCCTGCGAGCGAACCGGTTGAATCGGTTCAGTCGTCGCCGCAGCGGGAACGGTGTTTACAAAAACAAAAACAAAGCGAAAAACGAAGAAACGGCCGTAGAAGAGGCAAACAGAAAAGTGTGACGAATGAGTGATTCGGAGACGCCCCGTGGAGCGCACTCGAAAACGATCCCGCGAAGAAACATTTTGGATACCTTGTCAGGATCCACCAGCAGTGTAGTCAAATCCATCGCTCAACAGAAAGCAGAAAAAGAAGCGAAGGAGAAGAGCCGCATTATGGAGCGGAATTTGGAATCGCTGTTGGATCGGCGGGACATGCTCGTCGATAAATTGATGCGGATGAATGATTCGTTGAACGCGGAATCGGTGAGCATCCATTTGCTGAAGCTGTTCGAGGAAAACCTACGCCGGAGTGCGGACGAGTACGAAAAAACGTACTCTGACATTTCGCTGCTGCTCTCAAAGGACGAGCGAGTAGCACAACGAGTGGAGTACACATCATTCGAAAAACTCCACAATGCGGTGTACGTCAAGCTACAAGGAAAGATTGCCAAGACAGAGCTCACAAACAAGCTAGTGTGCCGACCGTGTCTGCAGCTACCACAACCGGACAACCGTCGGTGTACGTTCAAGCCCCTGCATCAGTTCCACACCTGCAGGCTCCATTTCCTACGTTCAACGGCGATCCAGAGAACTGGTACAGTTTTAAGAATCTGTTCCAGAGTATCATGTCGCGGTATACCCACGAGACCCCGGCCATGAAGATTCTACACCTGCGGAACGCACTCACCGGTGACGCTAAGGACAAGATCGACCAGGACATTGTAAATAACAATGACTACGATGCTGCCTGGAGGATCTTGGAAGACGCCTACGAAGACAAACGATTGATACTCGATACCCACATCGATGCCATCCTGGATTGCCCGAAAATCACGAAGGAGACTCGCGGTAAGTCCATCACCAAGTTGGTCTAGATTTGTGCCAAGCACAGCGAAGCATTGACTGGTCACGGGTATCCAGTTGGAGGCCTGGCAGAGCTAGTATTCGTCAATGTGATCTACAAGAAACTCGACAGGGAGACCCAGGAACAATGGGAATTGAAGCTCGGTAGCGGTGAATTGCCAGACTACGTCGAGTTTATGGAGTTTCTTCGAGAGCGTGGTCGTGTTTTGCAGCGCACAAGTCGGTTCCAGCAGCCGGCGCAGCAATCAACTGCGGGCTCCAGCAAGCAACGCCAAGTGGTTGGACAGAAGTCGCAACCCCAACTCAAGTCATTCGTGCAAACCTCGATGGAAGTGTGTGCCTGCTGCAAGGAGGATCACCCTATCTTCCGGTGCTCAACGTTCAAAAACATGACTGTCACGGAGCGCAAGTCCGTTGCCACCAAAGCAAACTTGTGCTTCAACTGTATGAAGGCGAAACATCGGGTGAATGAATGCCAATCTGAAGCTCGTTGTAAGGTGCAGGGTTGTGGCCGCAAACACCACAGTCTTCTGCACGCCAGCGATACTCGTGCCCCTCCAGCTCCCGAAAAGGTCGACGAAGCGAAACATCAAACGGTACCCCCGGCCCCAGCCGGTGGCGAAGCAAAAGTTCCTGAGCAGCAGAATAACGCGGTATCCCTGTGTGCCAACGTCGGAAGTTCCAAACGCCAAGTACTACTCTCAACGGCGATAGTGATGGTGGTCGGTCATGGCGGTACCACTATCAGATGCCGTGCGCTATTGGACTCGGGGTCCGACAGCAACATAATCACCGAGAAGCTAGCAAGCAGACTGAACCTCAAGATGAATCGCGTGAACTTGCCAGTATGTGGACTGAACGACATACAAACCCGAGTTGAGTATATGTTATCCACTAAGATCATTTCTTGCGTTAATTCCTTTGCCTCATTCGTTTTAGATTTCCTGGTCGTTAAACGAATCACGTCGAATCTGCCCGTGGTTGAAATTGACACTCGATCCTGGCCCCTGCCATCTGGCTTGCAGCTGGCCGACCCTAAGTTCCAAACCCCAGGAGAGATTGATCTCATCATTGGGAACGAAATTTTCTTTGATCTCATCATGAAAGGCCGTCACAAGATCGGCCGTAACGAGCTGACACTGGCTGAGACGGAATTAGGGTGGGTCGTTGGTGGATCGATGCCGACCAGGAAAGCCAAACCATGCCCGCGTGTGTGCCAGCTAAACCGCTACGAAGAAGAGCTGAACAAGACGATGTTGAAGTTTTGGGAGATCGAAAGCGTCCATCCGGAGTCCAATCTGACAGCCGCTGAGGCTGCCGTCGAAGAGCATTTCAAAAGCACTCACACTCGTGATGACGAAGGACGGTACATCGTCCGGCTTCCATTCAACCACCTACAGGGTCAACTTGGCGACTCTTTTAACAATGCTCGGAAGCGCCTGGACAAGCTCGTCATCGCACTAGCCAGAAATCCAACGAAGCGTGTCGAATATTCTGCGTTTCTGGCCGAGTACTTAGCATTGGGTCACATGAAGGAGGTCCAATCTGTGAGTGATGACTACGGTGGCTACTACATCCCGCACCATGCAGTACACAAAACATCAAGCTCGACTACTAAAACCAGAGTGGTATTCGACGCATCAGCGAAGACCACGACAGATCTGTCGCTAAACGACACGCTGTCTGTGGGGCCCACTGTGCAAAACGACCTTTTCTCTATCATCTTGAAGTTTTGTACTCATCAAGTGGTGCTTACCGCAGATATCCCCAAAATGTACCGGCAGGTCAAACTGCACACGGACGACTGCAAGTACCAGCGAATTCTATGGTTGGACGACGACAGCAAGCTGAAGGTGTACGAGTTACAAACCGTAACGTACGGCGTCGCCAGCTCACTGCACCACGCAACAAGGGTACTGGTACAATTGGCAACAGATGAAGGCAAGGAATTCCCCCTGGCGTCGAAAGTTATCATCGAGGACAGCTACATTGACGATTTTTTGACTGGTGGTTCGTCAACCACTGAAGCAATCCGAATCTACGAGGAGCTGTCGGAGCTGCTACGCCGAGGAGGGTTCGGCGTGCACAAGTTTTGTTGAAATAGTCCCGAGGTGCTACAAGCGATTCCAGCCGAGCTGCACGAGAAGCAAGTCGATTTCGAAGACGCCGATGTGAACAACTCCATTAAAACGCTTGGACTTATCTGGAACCCAATGGAGGATTATTTCGTCTTTCGAGTCCCACGGCCGGTCGACATGAACTGGACCAAACGGATCGTACTGTCGGAGATTTCCAAAATCTTCGATCCAGCTGGATTTCTTGGACCCGTCATTACAACATGCAAGCTAGTGATGCAGAACATCTGGCGTCAAGGTCTACCCTGGGACGAACTACTGCCAGACGAGCTTTCACAAGAGTGGAGGCTTATTTGTGAACAACTACCAGCAATCAACGAGATGAAGAAGAAGCGATGCTTGATTTCCCGAGATGCAGCATCCATCCAACTCCACGGTTTCTCGGACGCATCGATGCGAGCATACGGCGGCGTGCTATACATCCGAAGTGTCGACAAGGACGGCACTATCAACGTGAATCTCGTTGCCAGCAAATCACGTGTGGCACCACTTAAGTCGCAGACAATTCCCAAGCTAGAGATGTGCGGTGCTAAGTTGCTGACGGAGCTCACCCATAAGGTAGTATCATCCATGCAAGTTCCTTTCGACGACGTGATTTTGCACTGCGACTCCAAAATTGTTTTGTGCTGGCTCAAAAAGTCGCCGCTGGCACTGAAGCAATTCGTATCCAACCGAGTGGCCACAACGGTGGAACTCACGCGAGGGTACCAATGGAGGTACATCCCAACCGATCACAATCCAGCTGATGTCGTCTCAAGAGGCGCGCTGCCAGAGGATCTACTGCATAACGAACTGTGGTGGAATGGCGCACCAGAGCTGTGGGAACCGCAGCTTCCACAGGACTCGTCGGAACCGCTCGATGAATCAGAGCTTCCAGAAGTCAAGGCGGCAACAGTGTTGGCAGTCGCCAAACCGAAATCGTCAATCAATCTGACCAGATGCAGCGATTATCATAAACTGCAGAGAGCGTGGGTGTACGTCCAGCGTTACATCAATCTGGCGGTGCACAAATTGCCTGATACTTCCAATATCACTGCGGACGAAATGGCTCGGTCGGAGAAACACATCCTATTCGTGCTCCAGCGACAGGAATTTGCCGACTTGTTCAAGTTGCTGAAGGAAGGGTCTACCAAGCGACATCCTTTGTCCAATTTGGCGCCTTTTGTGGGAGACGACGGGTTAATTAGAGTTGGAGGACGTCTAAAATATTCCGTTATCCCCTACGAAGGTAAGCATCAGGTGCTACTACCGGAACGACATCATGTGACGACGATCCTGATACGAAAGCTTCACGAAGAGCATTTCCACGTTGGCCAAAACGGACTGCTGGCCATCGTTCGTGAGCGGTACTGGCCGGTGCGAGCAAAATCGGTGATAAAGCGGGTCATCTCGAAATGCCAAAACTGTGCGAAGCAACATCCAAGACCTGGTAGTCAGTTCATGGGGAACCTACCGGAATCACGAGTGAACCCGTCACCACCATTCTCCAAGGTAGGCATCGACTATGCTGGGCCATTCATGCTGAAAACAGGAGGAAGAGGATCAAGATTAGCGAAGGCATACGTGGTTGTTTTTGTTTGTATGGTGGTAAAAGCAATCCACTTTGAGCTGGTATCGAACCTTTCAACGGAGAACTTCATCGCTGCGCTGCAGCGATTTTCGAGCCGTCGTGGGCTGCCAACTGACATCCATTCAGACAACGGCACTTGCTTCGTGGGGGCCAACCACGAGCTTGCTGCATTAAGAGAGCTCTTCAACGATCAACAACACCAACAAAAACTGGACGAGTTCTGCAGCCTCAAAGGTATCACGTGGCACTTCATTCCTCCGAGGAGCCCTCACTTCGGGGGGATTTGGGAAGCAGGAGTGAAGTCGTTGAAGCACCATATGAAGCGAGTCGTTGGAGAGACTAAACTCACATACGAGGAGATGACAACATTCCTGTCCCAGACGGAGGCCATCCTAAACTCGCGGCCTTTGTGTCCAATGTCCGATGATCCTAACGACATGGCTGTGCTTACGCCATCACATTTTTTGATCAACCGGTCTGCTGTTGCTCTCCCGGAGCCGTCATACGATGATGTGAAAGTGGGACGTCTCAGCAGATGGCAGCACGTTCAAGCTATGCAACAACACCTATGGAGAAGGTGGTCCAGGGAGTATCTCCACCATCTGCAAGGTCGTCAGAAGTGGCACGATGGAGTAAAGGACTTCAAGATCGGCGCGTAGGTCCTGCTGATCGACGAGAACCTGCCACCGCAACAGTGGCGGCGAGGTCGAATAATCGCTACACACCCCGGCGATGACGGTGCTGTCAGAGTGGTGACGGTGAAGACGTCGGGCAACAACTTCAAGCGAGCAATCACCAAGGTTGCTTTGTTACCTTCTGTTGAGCCTGAAGCCTCAACGGGGGGAGTGTGTTTGGGCGCACTGCGCAGTAACTAGTTTGTAGACATATTGCCTTGATTTCAAATTTCTTTATTTCGATTTTCTTGACAACTGTTATATTTCAAACCCCATTCGCCCATCTGGCATCACTGTAAAAGAGAAGGAAGTTAGAATAAACCGATACTTTGTAACGAGTAGACGCGCGTGTTTGATTCTCCCGTCCAGAACCATCCATTTTCTGCCGAAACAGTTTTTGTATTTGAGCTATCGAGGAACATATAGGTTTGTTCTCATTCCCTGCTCGGGAACACATCGACCATCTAACAGATCATAGACACACCAAAGAATACTGAACAAAGAACCAAAACTTTCACACCTTCTACCGTAACCTTCTGAGTCAGTACGCAACAGTGTCTTAAGTGCCCCACACAATGCATACGTTTGCCTGTGCGTGTCAGTAGTTTGACACATTTCCCATGGGAAAACTGTCAAAAAAACACAAACCTCGACGGAACGGACGCTATGTGTTCCAGGCTTTACTGGACGACATGTTCCGTTCCGTGCTCGGCTGGTGAACTGCTTCTGAAGGATTACAAAATAAGTACACGGAGAGACGAAACTACCCAAAAGTGAGTTCTTTCCACCCAACTTCGGGGTTGCGTGCGTCAAGCCAATTTTGAGTTGATGGAATCGATGTTTTTGTTGGGTTGTTCCCGCTTGCTTCCATGTGAAAAAAATACCTAATTTTAAGTTTTTTCCACCCAACCGAAATTTTGACTAGGTTGTATTCACTCAAATTTGAGTACTGTGCTAGAAACTCAGTGCTGGCTTGACGCACGGAACTGCAAAAGTTGGGGTGTTTCTCTCTTCACTCTCTGACAACAATAGAAAGAGCGCATGAAAAGGGAGATGAAAAAGAACTCAAAATTGAGTTTAAAAGTACCTAATTTTGAGTTTTTTCCGTTTCTCCGTGTACACCTGCACAAATTATTTTGTCGGTTAGGTCGCAATGTTCAAACTATTAAAAAAATAGGTGTACAATAACGAGCCTGGATAAAACAAAGAGGAGAAACGTCAAAATTGAAACAGTCGATTTAGTGTCATCCCCATAGTTCCAATCAAGGTTCCAATCGAGCAGGAGACCTATCAAAACGACAAGGATTCGCCACTTTGGTATACTCGAGACACTTTAGCGTACAACATCGGCACCAAATTTTGATCATGCATTAATGAGCATGCAATCTATCATTTAAATAAATGAACCAGGCCCCTGACACGGCCTATATCAATGTATTGGAATCATGGTAGACAGGATGTCCTGGGCGCTAATAAATAGCGCCCACTGTCAAATGCGAAAACATCAACAATTTTTTGTTTAACGTTTATTTTGGTTTGTTGATCAGTTATTGGAATCATTTTTTCCACCGCTTATGATCACAAAACACTTCAAACTCGCTTATGTGATTTCGTGTGTGGCTCACAACATCAATCAAAAGCTCACTGAAAAACAAGAAAACCCAAAATTGAGTATTTTAAAACTCACTTTTGAGTTCTTTTTTGCATCCTCTTTCATTCGCTCCCTTTATTGTTGTCAGAGAGTGAATAGCAAAACAACCCAACTTTGAGAGTTCAATGCGGGAAGCCAAAATTGAGTAAGTAACATAGTACCGAAAGTTGAGTAATTTTAACCGACGGTTGAGTAAAAAGAACTTTGACTCTAGGTACTTTGGCCGTATACGCCTAAATGCAAACTACCTACCTCAACATCGACTCCATCAACTCAAAATTGGCTTCCCGCACGCAACCTCGAAGTTGGGTGGAATGAACTCACTTTTGGGTACTTTTGTTTCTCCGTGTGCGTTTGTTGATTACACGCTCGTTTCAATTTGCACGAATATGAGTATAAGGCAGTTAGATGTTGGCTACGATAAATTTCATTCATGCCAGGGGCCTGAAATGAACTCAATGCTCAATTTTGTTACTTACGACCTAGTCAAATTCGGGCGATCATGAAAAAATCCGGATGCCTCTAAGAGCACCTTTAACGGTGCGCTTCTATACCCCGTTTGGCAGCCCTCCATCATTGCAGCAAACTTTACCGGTCGCTACTGGATGCGTTCGCAAAATAGTAGCGCTATGGGTGGGTGACCAAATATAGTAGCGGGACAGTTGCGCTGCTAAAAATTCTATGGGAATATGACAGCCCTCCCGATACGAATCAGAGTGACTAATTTGATTGCTACCGGTGTGGAAAAGGGTGGTTAAGTCAAAATGGTAGCGCTGCGCGGGTTGCTCGAAAACACAAACTTATTTACAGACGGGACACTGGCGATTTTCCCATGGCTCACTTCTTAACGACTATTCACAGTGTACTGAGTGAGCCCTTCGAGGGGTGATACAGCAGAGTATGGTACTAGATTTACTGTCAGACGTCAAACGAAAATGACATGTTAACAAAATCAAAACACATCTGAAATGGGCGCGTTTTTGTTTGCCGATTTCGCAGGCCGTGCGTGGACTTGCCTCTTTGCTTGTTTACGTTTGTGCTCGCGTTTGTGCATGAAAATTATTGTTAGAAGTTAAGACTTTGTTTCACTTCCGGTGAAACCTTCAAGTGTGACGCCATATTAAATTTTGGGAGAGTGTGAAAATTCTACTTTTTTGTGGTGAACTAACTGTCGAAAAATAGTTTCATCTCGATAAAAACTTTAAATAGTGAAGTGTTTTTTCGATTAAGTAGTTAAAAAGTTTTTTCTTCTGCTCGATCGTCGAAAAACTACCGTTTTATTCTGCACGTGGAAGAAGTCGGCAAAATGGGGAAGCCGCCGGACGGCGGAAAGACGTACCAAGTGTACGAGTATGAAAAGTCGGACTCAGCCCCCTACCGTGTCATAGTCCAACTGCTGGATGACAAAGATGGCTCCATCCGAATCAACAAACTATCTTTTGGCCAACTGATGACGAAGTCGGATCTGTATCGTCAAAACGTCACGAACATCCGGGCGTTAGGAAGGTTCAAGTTGATCGTTTTCATGAAAACCCCCCAGGCGGCAAACCAGCTGCAGAGAGACCCATCTTTGAAGGAGCGCAACTACAGAGCATACGTCCCACGAAGCTTCGTGTCCGTTTCCGGTGTGGTTGCCGGTGTCCCGGTCGACATGGAGATGGATGAAATACGAGAAAGTATCACCAGCACGTGCCCCATCCTGAGCATCAATCGACTACATCGATACGAAGGAGCGAGAAAAATCCCAACATCGCGTATTGGAATCATCTTCCGTGCGAGCCAGCTGCCGAGAGAGGTACGAATGTTCTGCTGCATCAACACCGTCCGACCGTTCATCAACCGACCGGTATTGTGTCTCAACTGCTTGAGATACAATCACAAAACTGAGAACTGCAAATCGAGGAAGCGATGCCCAAACTGTGCGGCAATGCACGAGGGCATGGAGACAGGTGAATGTCAGAACCCGAGGAAATGCTTCTACTGTAAATCGGAACACCGCACATCGGACGAGGATTGTCCGGAGAGAACCCGTCAGCGAAACATAAAAACAATCATGGCACGCACCACCCTCACCTACATGGAGGCCAAAGAGCAGAATCCTGTCCTGACACAAAACCGCTACGACATGCTGACAGACAACGAAGAATTTCCAGCTTTGCCGAATACGTACTCGGACATGGCAGCAGGAGAATACATAGTCAAACCAGCTTTCAAACCCAAGGCCCCACGAACCAAGCGCCCGATTGAAGATGTAGTCATCGCGGATCAGGTCGAAGTTTTTGTGGACAAGAAGAAGAAGGCATCCGGAGAGGGAGAGCGTAACGGAGTTGCGCTTTTCAACAAGTTCCGAGTTACAGACTACGAAAGGTGGGCACAGCGAATGGCAGAACAGCGATCGCAGGAAATCAACCAAGAGTTGGCAACAGACGAACGTGCGAGCACCAGCGGAACGGAGAGCGCGTCCAGGAGCCTGGGCGCCGTGCCACGGTACAGCAACACCGAAACGAAGAACGGAAGAACGCGCAGCAGGAGCAAGCACAGGGATGAACAGAACGAATCAGGTAAACCGTAAGTAGATGTCAGAAAATGTAGTCAGATTTTTACAGCTAAATATACAAAGTTTAGAAAAACATAAGGAAGAGCTTACGAGAGTGTTAGTGAAAGAGGGCTATGACATAGCCCTCATTTCCGAATGTTGGAGCAAAATTGAGCATGAGCAAAAGAAATACAAAATACCAGGGTTTTTTACTTTCCTAAATTCGAGACATGACGGATATGGAGGTTCGGGAATAATCATAAATAAGAAGATTAAGTCTAGAGAAGTTCAGCTGCCGGATTTTCCTAAAATCCAGGCGGTTGGCCGCCATATTGTAGCCGAAGACATTTTGGTCATATCGCTGTACGTGTCGCCGAGTATATCTGTTTCAGAATTTGAAAACGAATTGGAAGAAATTTTTCGCATAGCAACTGGGTTCCGGAAGGTGATCATTGGAGGCGACTTTAATGCGCACCATTATTCTTGGGATCCACGACACTCGGATGGGAAAGGCGCTATTCTGTATGACCTGGTGAACGACGCGAATCTCGTGATTATGAACAATGGACAACCGACCTACATTCCGGTAGACGTGAGTAAGAATCCCTCAGCCATAGACCTGGTGATCGTGTCAAGCTCGATTCTTTTGGACTCGACGACAAACATCCTCGACTACGGAATTGGAAGTCATCATCTGGCGCTGGAAACGGTAATACAAGTTGCCTGTTCACAGAAATCGAAATTTTTCATCAACAAGAAAAAAGTCTTTGAGCGAGTCCAAAACATCCATGAAGAAGATGTCATCACGATGGCGCAGCTACAAAGGGAAACCAGAAACATCTTAAAACAGTCAAAGCAGAAGAACAAACACTCGCCCAAGTTCTGGTGGTCTGAGGAAGTTGAGCAGGCATGGGAAGAAAAACGAGCGGCTAGATCCTTGTACAATAGAACCGGAGGCATTAGGGAGCTTTTGGATTTTAAGAAGAAAGAGGCTACTTTTCTTAGGAAGAAGAAGGAATCATCTAGAGCGAAATTTCAGGATTTTGTTTCTAGCTTCGATCCACAGACACCTGCTACAGTTATATGGAACAGTCTGAGGAAGCTGACAGGGGGTAAGAGAAAGGTAGAAAATGTTCTTGTTCATGTAGACAAACACTTAGCGAACGATTTCTTGAATAAGCATTTTCCGATCGAACCATACCAGGAAGACCCATATGTACGACCTGCTAATTACGACATCTTGACGGTGGATTTTTGGCTGAGCCACATCGCCAAGAAGACTAGAGGGAAAACACGCTTGTCAGCCCCAGGACCTGATGGAGTTTCTTATCAAATTCTCGAAAGGCTACAACCGGCGGTCAGGGATAACATAATACGAGACTTGAATCTGATTTGGCGAACTAACAGGATTCCTATCGATCTGAAAACGATCAAGGTGGTTGCAATTCCTAAGGCCGGCAAAAACCCTGAGACGGTAGAGGGCACCCGCCCTATTTCGCTTGTGAACTGTGGATTGAAGGTTCTAAATTCAGCAGTTTTGCAAAGACTGGAAGCAGTCCTGGAAGAAAGGAATATCCTTCCTGATTTATCCTTTGGTTTCAGAAAACGAATGTCGACTATCACATGTTTGGAGTTCGTCACCAACCGCATTTGCCAAATCAAAAGGAGTAACCGAATAGCAGCCGTGGTTTTCGTGGACCTTTCAAATGCTTTCAACTGTGTCAAGGTTGATTGTCTAGAGAAAACACTGCTAGATCTCAACATTCCTGTAGAGATTACTAGCTGGTTTGTGTCGTTCTTGACAAACCGAAAGATTGAGCTACATGTTGCAGGTGAAACAATGACTCGTTTCGTCACTCAAGGATTGCCACAGGGGGATGTTTGCTCGCCAACGTTGTTCAATGTATACACTACGGTACTACATACCATCAAAGTTGAAGGTGTGGTACTCGTACAGTACGCCGACGACTTCGCTATCATCATTGAAGGCGGTAGCAGAGAGCAAGTCGCAGCCAGAGGACAGATTTTTCTAAACGAGTTCAAGCGTAAAACAGAAGAACTGAACCTTACCATGAATCCGCAGAAAACAAAGGTGATGCTATTCAAAAACAGCCCTAAAGAGTTGGAGATTCGTATCGATGGAAATAAACTGGAAAACGTTCGGATTCACAGGTACCTGGGATTGATCGTCGACAGGTCACTTGGGTATGGTGCTCATCTGAGGGATCTTGTTCAACGGTTAGCAGAGCGGCAAAACATGATTAGAGTCATCAGCGGAACTAAATACGGAGCACACCCACAAACACTGGGCATGGCATACAACGCACTATTCAGAAGTTGCATGGACTACGCTTCAACTATCTACGGTTCGGCTTGTAAATCAAATCTTGGAAAGATTGATGTTCTGAACAACCAGTGTCTTCGAAAAGTTACCGGGTGCACAAAGACAACCCCGATCAACACTTTGTATGCAATCGCAGGACAGCTTCCGCTAGAGTTCCGACGTTTGCTAAATGTTGGAAAGCAATTAGCCAAACATTACCACCGAAATTCAGTCGTGAAACAACAGCTTGACTCGGCAATGGAGCAGGATCAGAATCGCGAGAAAGACCGATGCAGTTTTATTGAACGGGTTGCCCTGGATCATGCGACGATACTGCAAGCCACATCCACTTCGCTCGTTTGTAAGAATCAGTGGGAAGATGTAACAATTGAGACAGAGCTACCAGACGGTCCATGGAGGAAGAAAACTACAAGCGAACGGGTATTGAAACAACTAACCTTGTCACTGATTCATGGTAAATACAACAGCCGGCGTATCATCTATACGGATGCCTCAAAAAACTGGAACTACTGTGGAATTGGCGTTTATGACTCGACAACGAATTTCCGAATCAGTCTGAAACTTGAGCGTAACGTGTGCATAATGTCTGCTGAATTGGAGGCTATCTGGGTGGCCCTCCAATATATTTGTGAATATGGAATCACCAACGCCGTTATCATGTCTGACTCGAAGTCGGGCCTGGAGTTTATCAAGTCAAACGTTCAGGATCACTACAGAGACGAAATAGTAGAAAGGCTGCTGACCATGGCGTCGAAGACCCAAACGACTCTGCAATGGGTTCCGGGTCACATAGGCACAGCCGGGAACGAGGCAGCTGACCAGTTGGCGAAAGCAGCTTTGGAAGTACAGGAGCAACAATATATCTGCGACAACAAGGTTTTCGTTCATGATGTGGAGAATTACTTTCGTCGGGTGGCAGTGGAAGACGCACAGCAATGGTACCTCGAATATGCAGCAATAGATGGGAAAGGCCGCAAGTTTTTCCAACTCCAGAATACGATACCGTCTAAACCCTGGTACACTGGGAAACAGCTCACGAACTCGGAAACTCGCACGCTCAATCGCCTCCTCTCAGGTCACGATTACTCTGCTTATTGGCTAGCTAAAATGAAACTTCAATCAAACGGCGTTTGCGAAACTTGCAGCGTCGTAGAGAATGCAGAGCACATAATTTTCTCCTGCACAAAATACGCACAGTCTAGAGCCAAATACGGTCTGAGTAACTATGGTAATATTTACCAAGTTTTCTCCGAAAACAACAACCTAGCACTTCTCCGTAATGTAGTAGCTTTCCTTAAAGAGATAAACAAACAAATCTAAATCTGACAGATCTGACAATCATCAATCTTACGGTTAACGTTCTGAGTATCTGAATGCACTGTCAAAAGTCACAAAAGTCGACGTGACTATAAACAAAAACAAACTGGCAATATAGCTTTTTTTTTGCTGTGCCATCCATCCCCGCTCATTGTGCCCACCAGCAAGTGAGCAAAAAGAACGAAGAAGAAGAAGAAGAAGACTTTGTTTAACAGTTGCATTTAGTTTAGATAAGTGATCGAGTTCGTAAAAGTTGTTTGAGTTTCCAAAGATGCTAAAGGTAAGTAAGCCATCGAGCTTCTGATAACTTTTTTTTTCTATTAAAGAAGCATCCGTTGGCGAACGGACTAACCGATTCCCATTTTCTTTTCTACGGACAGCGGAAAAGATAGAGACACGGATAGAGGCGAGGTGATGCAGCGGAACCGGAGGATGTGGATGGAAGAACCAATTTCGATGCTGACGGTAGTGCTGACGAGGTTCTTCGTGTCGGAAGTGGACGGGAAGGTTCCCGGTTCACTACAGGGCCAGTTCTAGGACGATGACCGATCAATTCGCGAATCTCCTCCATCACCAAAATGATCCACACACACCTCCAACCACACCGACATGATCAAGCAGATATCGCCTAGCTCAGGAAACCTGGCCAGCACGTCGCAAGCCCATCTCTTCGTTGTCCTCGGAAGTTTTTTTCAATCACGCCATCACCAACATCCTGCTGAATCCTAGACAATCGCCGGACCAAACCTAGGAGAACACCTACAAGGCGCTAACGGACGCTATAATGCAGCTGGCATGCTCGCTTTCGTCGTGCCTTCATTGAGTCCTGCTGCAACATCATTGTGAAGAAGCAAGAAGGTGGAACTTAGTGTGATTATGGTCGTGCTCCAGACCATGCTGCTGCTGACCGAACATTAGTGAGTAGTAAGCTTCTAGAAAATATTTTGGCCTAGCGTCCCAAATGGGACAAACCTGCTTCTCATTTTAGTGCTTTACGAGCACTTCCACATCTATTGACTGAGAACTTTCTCAGTGAATGGCCATTTGCATTTCTATAGGCAGGCACGAAGATATAGTCAGTGTTCTAGTAGCCGCTTGTGTTTCAATATCCGCTCACCGTTATATAACTAATGTTTATTGACATAAATATGTGCGATACTCTTCGCTGCAATTTAATTAACCCGGGAGCGGTCGTGTCGTGTACTGAGTGCCTGCACCATGAAAAAAGCACGTTTGTGGTACACAGCGTGCGCGTGGTGTCGCTGAGAAAAAGATTGTATTTTTTGTAGAAACCTATAAATTCTACGCTCGTGAGCGGCTATTGAAACACGACGGGCTACTGGTACACTGAGGGTACTCTTTGCCCAAGGAAGTTAAAAACAAATTTCCATTTGGAAAAGTTTCTGGATCGACCGGGTATTGACCCGGCACCCTCAGCATGATCTAGCTGAATTCCGACTATATAGGGTCTGGGACCATTTGGGCAGGGGGACCTATTTTGGGTACTTGCTGCAATAACTCAGTCAATGTCGAACCAATTGACTTGAATTTTTGCACATGACTATATACTACACGTATCTCACCCAAAAATCAAGTCAATTGGTTCAAACGTGACTGAGTTATAGCAGCATGTGCCCAAAATAGGTCTCCCTGCCCAAGTGGTCCAAGACCCTAAGTCCTAAATAGAAATTTTGGTATGAATCCATACTTATTCTTCTTCTTTTTCTTTGTGTAACGTCCTCACTGGGACAAAGCCTGCTTCTCAGTTTAGTGTTCTATGAGCACTTCCACAGTTATTTACTGAAAGCTTCCTCTGCCAATGACCATTTTGCATGTATACATCGTGTGGCAGGCACGAAGATACCCTATGCCCAAGGAAGTCAAACAAATTTCCTTTGCGAAAAGATCATGGACCGACCGGAAATCAAACCCGTCACCCTCAGCATGGTCATGCTGAACACCCACGCCTTCACAGCTGTGGCTATAGGGGCCCAATAATGAATCCATACAGATACCACAATATTTGTCTATGGATTCTTCATTCAATTTTTCGGCTTTTGTAGCAAGCTTTCAAGGAGCTCTTTAAGAAATTATTCATTTGTGAATTTAAAATACATTAAACTCCCTCAAGAGTTCTTCACAAGATGCCCTAATTCCCAAATCTCCGGGATTTTTTCTGAGCATTTCTCTGGTATAATCTGGGGTGCGACACTAGTTTTCCCAAGCCGAAATATCTCAAAAAAGCCGAAAAAAGACGAAAAAACCCGGTAAAACCCGCAAAACTTTTGCAGGTTTTGCCGGCTTTTTTCGTCTTTTTTCGGCTTTTTTTTGGGATATTTTGGCTTTGCAAAACCAGTGTCACCCCCCTTGGGTATAATCTTTGTATAAAAATGCAGGGGCATATGTGGGACCGCGCATAATTCGGGGACGGAACGTACGGTTTGGGTCGTCTTTGTTTTGTTCCGTAAGTTTCCGTCCAATTAATTTTTAATTTAACCCTCGAGCGATCGCGCTGTTGTATTTTATACAACACGTTGAAAAAATCTCGCTTTTTGTACTCAGCATTAGCGTGGTGCTGACGCAGGTAGTCAACCGCGCGAGTTACGGAAGGCTAAATAAATTTCGTTAAGTTACTAACTACTGCAGCAAGTGATAGAGGATTTAATTAATATTTTAAAATTTATCTCAGATGGCTGGGAATTTCTGAGAATCCTCAAGGATTTTTGGAAATAATTTGAATAGGGTGGGGCGGGGCAAGATGGGTCGCGGGGCAAGATGGGTCAGTGCCAATTTCGAGCGAATTACTCATGTTTTGATTATGTTAATAATTTTGTTAGGTGACCAGCATGAATATACAAAAGATTAGGGTATTGATTGAAAAATTATTCACTCTCATTGGAAATAAAAAATAAAATGGTTTTTAGCCATTTTTCTTATGCGATACATCCCATATATTCTCCATATAAACCACCGCGGGGCAAGATGGGTCACCTCCAAATTTGAGCGTATTCTTGGATCATTTAAAAGTTATTTATTTTTTATTACAAGACTATCTCATAACTCACTTCAATCAGGCGGAATGAACGCCTAAAATTATAACATAAAATTATGATATTTTTTTTAGAGAAAACATCGATTTTCAAGTCGTCTTAGGACCACTCAAATCGTAAAGTTTTTTATATTCCAAATAAATTTATAAAATGTTTACTAGTAGCTCTTGTTTACTCAGTATGAATATGGAGCATATATGAATGCGGAACAAATCTTATATTTTGACGTTTTTCGTTGAGAAAATGTGAATTACTTAAAAGGTGACCCATCTTGCCCCACCCTTTTTTCACGGCGCAAAATCGATCACTTTTTAAAACTGCTTGTTTAACATCATATTTTGTATTTAATGAACTTTTTATCGACTTTTAGCATAGCTAACTAGTGTATTAAAGAGTAGCGGACGAATGCAAACCAATCCGATTTGTATTTACAAAGTTATGGTGATCCATCCTTAGGCGACCCATCTTGCCCCGCCCCACCCTACATATATTTCGTGTAGCTTCTAAATACTACAATTGATAGACGATTTAATGATTATTTTTTAAATGTATCTCAGATGACTGAGAATTTCTGAAAATCCTCAAGGATTTTTGGAAATAATTTGAATACATTTCGTGAAGCTACTTACTACTACAAGTGATAGAGGATTTAATTAATATTTTTAAATTTATCTTAGATGGCTGGGAATTTCTGAGAATCCTCAAGAATTTTCGGAAATAATTTGAATTCATTTCGTGAAGCAACTAACTACTACAAGTGATAGAGGATTTAAATTTTCTATGGATGATTGAGAATATTTTCTATAATTTCTAGAATACATCCCAGGTGACTGGGTATTTCTGAGAATCTTCTGGGATTCTCAGGAATATATTCCGTGATGCTTCTGATTTCTATGGATGATTGAGAATATTTTCTATAATTTCTAGAATACATCCCAGATGACTGGGTATTTCTGAGAATCTTCAGTGATTCTTAGGAATGATTTAAATATATTCCGGGATGCTACTGATTTCTATGGATGATTAAGAATATTTTCTATAATTTCTAGAATACATCCCAGATGACTGGGTATATCTGAGAATCTTTAAGGATTCTCAGGATTTTTTTAAATATATTCCGTGATGCTACTGATTTCTATGGATGATTGAGAATATTTTCTATAAGTTCTAGAATACATCCCAGATGACTGGGTATTTCTGAGAATCTTCAGGGATTCTTAGGAATAATTTAAATATATTCCGGGATGCTACTGATTTCTATGGATGATTGAGAATATTTTCTATAATTTCTAGAATACATCCCAGGTGACTGGGTATTTATGAGAATCTTCTGGGATTCTCAGGAATATATTCCGTGATGCTTCTGATTTCTATGGATGATTGAGAATATTTTCTATAATTTCTAGAATACATCCCAGATGACTGGGTATTTCTGAGAATCTTCTGGGATTCTCAGTAATTTTTTAAATATATTCTGGGATGCTACTGATTTCTATGGATGATTGAGAATATTTTCTATAAGTTCTAGAATACATCCCAGATGACTGGATATTTCTGAGGATCTTCAGGGATTCTTAGGAATAATTTAAATATATTCCGGGATGCTACTGATTTTTATGGATGATTGAGAATATTTTCTATAAGTGCTAGAATACATCCCAGATGACTGGGTATTTCTGAGAATCTTCAGGGATTCTTAGGAATAATTTTAATATATTCCGGGATGCTACTGATTTTTATGGATGATTGAGAATATTTTCTATAATTTCTAGAATACATCCCAGATGACTGGGTATTTCTGAGAATCTTCTGGGATTCTCAAGAATTTTTTAAATATATTTCGTGATGATTCTGATTTCTATGGATGATGGAGAATATTTTCTATAGTTTCTAGAATACATACCAGATGACTGGGTATTTCTGAAAATCTTTAGGGATTCTCAGGAATTTTTTAAATATTTTCCGTGATGCTACTGATTTATATGGATGATTGAGAATATTTTCTATAATTTCTAGAATACATCCCACCCAAGCAACACACATGTTATATAACAGTTAGGGCAGCGCAAGTTTTGGTTGTATAAAAGTTAATTCTACGTTATTTCAACATTGTGTTAGAATTACGTAAAATGAACTTCTATACAACCAAAACTTGCGCTGTCGTAACTGTTATATAACATGTGTGTTGCTTGGGCTTGACTGGGTATTTCTGAGAATCTTCTGGGATTCTCAGGAATTTTTAAATATATTCCGTGATGCTTCTGATTTCTATGGATGATGGAGAATATTTTCTATAAGTTTTAGAATACATCCCAGATGACTGGGTATTTCTGAGAATCTTCAGGGATTCTTAGGAATAATTTAAATATATTCCGGGATGCTACTGATTTTTATGGATGATTGAGAATATTTTCTATAATTTCTAGAATACATCCCAGATGACTGGGTATTTCTGAGAATCTTCTGGGATTCTCAGGAATTTTTTAAATATATTTCGTGATGCTTCTGATTTCTATGGATGTTTGAGAATATTTTCTATAATTTCTAGAATACATCTGGGTATTTCTGAGAATCTTTAGGGATTCTCAGGATTTTTTTAAATTTATTCTGGGATGCTTCTGATTTCTATGGATGATTGAGAATATTTTCTATAAGTTCTAGAATACATCCCAGATGACTGGGTATTTCTGAGTATCTTAAGAGATTTTCAGGAATTATTTTAATATATTCCATGATGCTACTGATTTCACAAAATCATGGTGATGGAGAATATGTTTTTTACTGTGTAGAATATATCCCAGATGACTTGGAATTTCCTAAAATCTTAAAATCTTAAGGGATTCTCAGGAACTATTCAGTCATATTCTATACTGTGTAAAATACATACCAGATGGCTGAGTATTTATGAGAATCTTAAAATATTTTCAGGAATTCTATAAATTCTATAATTGAATAAGAATGTTTCCTAGCCACTGATTCCAATAAATGAATGAGAATATACTTCCCAGAATACATCCCTGATGACTATAGGAATTTGTTATAAATTTCCGAAAAACTCCTGACTAGGAGAATTCTTGACGGATTCATGGAGTAATCCTTGAAGGGATTTCTGAAAGAACCAAAGGAAGAATTGTAGGAATCTCTCAGGAACTGCTGGAGGATTCCCTGAACAAAAAAAAAATCCTAAAGGAATTTCTGGGGAAATCTGTAAAACAAATGCCACACTATATGCACATGCAAAATGGTCATTGGTAGTAGGGAAAGCTCTCAGTTAAAATTTGTGAAAGTGCTCATGGAACACTAAGCTGAAAAGCAGGCTTTGTCTCAATTGGGACGTTACGACAAGAATAGAAGAAGAGAAGGAACCCCTGAAGACCTGGAGGAATCCCTGAAGAAACTTCTGGAGAAATCCCTGAAGGAACTCATGGAGGAATCCCTGAAGGAACTCCTGGAGGAATCCCTGAAGGAACTCCTGGAGGAATCCCTGAAAGAACTCCTGGAGGAATCCCTGAAGGAACTCCTGGAGGAATCCCTGAAGGAACTCCTGGAGGATCCCCTGAAAGAACTCCTGGAGGATCCCCTGAAGGAACTCCTGGAGGATCCCCTGAAGGAACTCCTGGAGGATCCCCTGAAGGAACTCCTGGAGGATCCCCTGAAGGAACTTCTGGAGGATCTCCTGAAGAAACTCCTGGAGGATCCCCTGAAGGAACTCCTGGAGGATCCCCTGAAGGAACTCCTGGAGGATCCCCTGAAGGAACTCCTGGAGGATCCCCTGAAGGAACTCCTGGAGGATCCCCTGAAGGAACTCCTGGAGGATCCCCTGAAGGAACTCCTGGAGGATCCCCTGAAGGAACTCCTGGAGGATCCCCTGAAGGAACTCCTGGAGGATCCCCTGAAGGAACTCCTGGAGGATCCCCTGAAGGAACTCCTGGAGGATCCCCTGAAGGAACTCCTGGAGGATCCCCTGAAGGAACTCCTGGAGGATCCCCTGAAGGAACTCCTGGAGGATCCCCTGAAGGCACTCCTGGAGGATCCCCTGAAGGAACTCCTGGAGGATCCCCTGAAGGAACTCCTGGAGGATCCCCTGAAGGCACTCCTGGAGGATCCCCTGAAGGAACTTCTGGAGGATCCCCTGAAGAAACTCCTGGAGGATACCCTGAAGGAACTTCTGGAGTAATTCCTTTAGGATTGCCAGAATAAACTTCTTCAGGATTGCCCCTTCTTTCAAAATATGAGCACAGATTATTATACTGAATAAGATTTGCAATAACACCATAGAAATACACAAAATATTGCGATGATTTACAGAAGTGCAAAAAACCGATGGTACGGATAGAATAGAGACCACCGGTGCGCAAAGGCGACCGATCATTATTTTACTCACATGGAAACGAACGACCGGTGTGAAAATGGGTGGATAACGAAATTAAAAATCGTTAACGACGTGCAGTTGCATGTGTAGTATGAAGCCCACGAGTGGGCTTGGTCTTATAGTACCGTAGATAGATATTGCCTGCGGGTAGATGGGCTGACAGTTGTCGGGCAGGGCGTGGTGGTACTTCCTTTAGGATTTTCTCCCGGGATTCCTTCCAGCATTCATCCAATAATTCCTTCGGGAATACCTGCTATGCTCTTCTTGGGACAACATCAGGAATTCTACTTGGGATTCCTTCAGAAATTCCCCCTAGGATTTCTTCTCGAATTTCTACTGGGATTTCCTTCGTGAACTCCTCCCATGATTCCCAGGGCTGCCCTAATTTCGTGTGGGTCCAAATTTCGCTAACTGATAAGATTTAGAGATTATAATCAAAGAACTAATTGTTAAAGTGTGCATATTTTACTTTGTATTACAGCTATAGTGAAATTTGGACAATTGCACAATTACTTCTATGATTATCATCCCTAATTAATTCTTATCAGTTAGCAAAATTTGGAACCGCACAAAATTAGGGCACCCCACGGTAATAAGAAAAAGTTTGGTAGACATTGCGAATCAGAAAAGTCTCACTTGTAGAACACATCTAGGATCAATCCGTTCATTCATTTTTAAACCCGTTCTAGATACTACCGTCAACATGGATAACCAACACCCCTTGAAACACCAATTAAAAAATGAAATTGTACCCTATAAGGAGCATCTTTACCATACCCATATAATTTAACCAATGCCTTGTAATAAATAATTCTTGATTTTACATTTGTATCAATTTTAATAAAATACTACGGTGGGTGGGGTGTCTATCTGGTCTCAACAATCCATCCGAAAATTCACCGGAGTTCTGAACAAGACAACCAAGACATATTTGTATATCTTAAGTGGTGCCAGCTTATTCCATACTAGTTACAAAGTCCCAGACTGCGTAGTGACGGAAAGCACTTTAGACAATATACCTATTAGAATTTTTCGCTTAGAAAGTTCACCAAGTCCTCCCAGGTTACGTGGTGACACAAAGCATCTTAAACTTATAGAACTACTCAAGTGGTCCATAGAGATAAGTGACATTTCAACACACGAACACTAGCGCAAATTTTTCCTCACACAAAAGTGCACGCCGATTGAAAGGCTATTCAGATTGCATATGCAAATATTACCCAATCGATTTGGGTAAATAATGATAAAACTAACGTCCGGGGCAAGAGTGCAAATATTTTCCTCGCAGTTTCACAACTACATCTACTAAAAAGGCACGCATACATTTGAACGTGATTACCACTATAAGATATTTTTCTATTATATTGGAATTTTTCGCATAGAAGGTTCACCATGTCCTCCCAGGTTGCGTGGTGACGCAAAGCACTTTGAACTCAAAGAATCCAATGGTTCCATAAGAATTCCAATGGTTCATAAGATATTCTTCTATTAAAATTTTTCGCTTAGAAGGTTCACCAAGTCCTCTCACGTTGCGTGATGACGCAAAGCACTTTAGACTTGTAGAACCACTCAAGTGATCCATAAGATATTCTTCTACTATATTAGAATTTTTCGCTTAGAAGGTTCACCATGTCCTCCCAGGTTGCGTGGTGACGCAAAGCACTTTAAACTTATAGAACTACTCAAATGATCCATGAGATATTCTTCTATTATATTAGAATTTTTCGCCTAGAAGGTTCACCAAGTCCTCCCCGGTTGCGTGGTGACGCAAAGCACTTTGAACTCAAATAATCGAATGTTTCCATAAGAATACCAATGGTTTATAAGATAGGGGTAGGCGGGGCATAATGAGCAGCTTAAGCATTTTGCCACCAAATCCAATAAATTAAGTGCAACCAATGTGTAATTTTAACGTTCAATCCTCATTCAAACCTTAACTGACAAAAGCTAATCGTTGAAATTCCGAATTAAGTTATAAATGTTGTAGAATTTTATGTTTTTAAAAACGTATAAAATCGCGAGTTGTGTTTTGGGGGTGGGGCATAATGAGCACCCTAGGTGGGGCAAGATGATCAATATCAGTTTTGTACACAATCAAATGCTAATTGACTATTCTTGTCAATGATAAAGCATACCGGCAACAATCAATGAGAATTTGAAGGGATTACGGGGTTTAATTTGTAGGGAACTGAGGGGTTCCAATGAGTCTTCTATTGAGGAATTTTTTAACGGTGATAATATACAGATACTGAAACTTTAAAGCTAATAAATTGAAAGTTACAGACAAAACCTTACTATATGCATCAAAACAGAGAAAACCAATATTAAAATTTGGTTGTGGAAGATGTTTACCATTTTCATTATTTTTTCACTAGTTGCTCATTCTGCCCCACTTCACTACCAACTCTTTGAAGCATATTTTTTCAACAAAATAATTATACAAATAGTTTAAAAGTGTTACAAATACATTTCGTTGGCCTAGGGAATATCAAGAAAATCGATAAATGCCCACTAAGTTGTGATTTCGATACCCAAAACCTTATTTTAGGTCACCTGATTCTTATAATATTTTCCCAGAACATGACCACTTTACGCATTTTGATTAATTTTTCAAGGTAAACGGATTTTTTGACTAATGTTTTGTCATCAACTCATTGGATTTTACACAATAAGGCTACAATCAAGCAATTTGTTTTGTTAATTTGAAGATTTACAGTGAAAATACAAAGTGCTCATTATGCCCCACCTGCTCATTATGCCCCGCCTACCCCTATTCTTCTATTAAAAAATTTCGCTTAGAAGGTTCACCAAGTCCTCCCAGGTTGCGTGATGACGCAAAGCACTTTGAACTTATAGAACTACTCAAGTGATCCATAAGATATTCTTCTACTATATTAGAATTTTTCGCTTAGAAGGTTCACCAAGTCCTCTCACGTTGCGTGATGACGCAAAGTACTTTGAACTTATAGAACTACTCAAGTGATCCATAAGATATTCTTCTACTATATTAGAATTTTTCGCTTAGAAGGTTCACCATGTCCTCCCAGGTTGCGTGGTGACGCAAAGCACTTTGAACTCAAAGAATCCAATGGTTCCATAAGAATTCCAATGGTTTATAAGATATTCTTCTATTAAAATTTTTCGCTTAGAAGGTTCACCAAGTCCTCTCACGATGCGTGATGACGCAAAGCACTTTAAATTTATAAAACTACTCAAGATATTCTCCTATTATGTTAGAATTTTTCGCTTAGAAGGTTCACCATGTGCTCCCAGGTTGCGTGATGACGCAAAGCACTTTGAACTCAAAGAATCATTCCAATGGTCCATCAGATATTCTTCTATTATGTTAAAATTTTTCGCTTAGAAGGTTCACCATCTCCTCCCAGGTTGCGTGGTGACGCAAAGCACTTTGAACTCGAAGAATCATTCCAATGGTCCATAAGATATTCTTCTATTAGAATTTTTCGCCTAGAAGGTTCACCATCTCCTCCCAGGTTGCGTGGTGACGCAAAGCACTTTAAACTTATAGAACTACTCAAGCGATCCATAAGATATTCTTCTATTATATTAGAATTTTTCGCTTAGAAGGTTCACCAAGTTCTCCCAGGTTACGTGGTGACGCAAAGCACTTTAGACTCGTAGAACCACTCAAGTGATTCATAAGATATTCTTCTACTATATTAGAATTTTTTGCTTAGAAGGTTCACCAAGTCCTCCCACGTTGCGTGATGACGCAAGGCACTTTGAACTTATAGAACCACTCAAGTGGTCCATAAGATATTCTTCTATTATGTTAGAATTTTTCGCTTAGAAGGTTCACCATCTCCTCCCAGGTTGCGTGGTAACGCAAAGCACTTTGAACTCGAAGAATCATTCCAATGGTCCATAAGATATTCTTCTATTAGAATTTTTCGCCTAGAAGGTTCACCAAGTCCTCCCAGGTTGCGTGGTGACGCAAAGCACTTTGAACTCAAATAATCGAATGTTTCCATAAGAATACCAATGGTTTATAAGATATTCTTCTATTAAAAATTTTCGCTTAGAAGGTTCACCAAGTCCTCTCACGTTGCGTGATGACGCAAAGTACTTTAAACTTATAAAACTACTCAAGATATTCTCCTATTATGTTAGAATTTTTCGCTTAGAAGGTTCACCAAGTTCTCCCAGGTTACGTGGTGACGCAAAGCACTTTAGACTCGTAGAACCACTCAAGTGGTCCATAAGATATTCTTCTACTATATTAGAATTTTTCGCTTAGAAGGTTCACCAAGTCCTCTCACGTTGCGTGATGACGCAAGGCACTTTGAACTTATAGAACCACTCAAGTGGTCCATAAGATATTCTTCTATTATGTTAGAATTTTTCGCTTAGAAGGTTCACCATCTCCTCCCAGGTTGCGTGGTAACGCAAAGCACTTTGAACTCGAAGAATCATTCCAATGGTCCATAAGATATTCTTCTATTAGAATTTTTCGCCTAGAAGGTTCACCAAGTCCTCCCAGGTTGCGTGGTGACGCAACGCACTTTAAACTTATAGAACTACTCAAATGATCCATGAGATATTCTTCTATTATATTAGAATTTTTCGCCTAGAAGGTTCACCAAGTCCTCCCCGGTTGCGTGGTGACGCAAAGCACTTTGAACTCAAATAATCGAATGTTTCCATAAGAATACCAATGGTTTATAAGATATTCTTCTATTAGAATTTTTCGCCTAGAAGGTTCACCATCTCCTCCCAGGTTGCGTGGTGACGCAAAGCACTTTAAACTTATAGAACTACTCAAGCGATCCATAAGATATTCTTCTATTATATTAGAATTTTTCGCTTAGAAGGTTCACCAAGTTCTCCCAGGTTACGTGGTGACGCAAAGCACTTTAGACTCGTAGAACCACTCAAGTGATTCATAAGATATTCTTCTACTATATTAGAATTTTTTGCTTAGAAGGTTCACCAAGTCCTCCCACGTTGCGTGATGACGCAAGGCACTTTGAACTTATAGAACCACTCAAGTGGTCCATAAGATATTCTTCTATTATGTTAGAATTTTTCGCTTAGAAGGTTCACCATCTCCTCCCAGGTTGCGTGGTAACGCAAAGCACTTTGAACTCGAAGAATCATTCCAATGGTCCATAAGATATTCTTCTATTAGAATTTTTCGCCTAGAAGGTTCACCAAGTCCTCCCAGGTTGCGTGGTGACGCAACGCACTTTAAACTTATAGAACTACTCAAATGATCCATGAGATATTCTTCTATTATATTAGAATTTTTCGCCTAGAAGGTTCACCAAGTCCTCCCCGGTTGCGTGGTGACGCAAAGCACTTTGAACTCAAATAATCGAATGTTTCCATAAGAATACCAATGGTTTATAAGATATTCTTCTATTAAAAATTTTCGCTTAGAAGGTTCACCAAGTCCTCTCACGTTGCGTGATGACGCAAAGTACTTTAAACTTATAAAACTACTCAAGATATTCTCCTATTATGTTAGAATTTTTCGCTTAGAAGGTTCACCAAGTTCTCCCAGGTTACGTGGTGACGCAAAGCACTTTAGACTCGTAGAACCACTCAAGTGGTCCATAAGATATTCTTCTACTATATTAGAATTTTTCGCTTAGAAGGTTCACCAAGTCCTCTCACGTTGCGTGATGACGCAAAGTACTTTGAACTTATAGAACTACTCAAGTGATCCATAAGATATTCTTCTACTATATTAGAATTTTTCGCTTAGAAGGTTCACCAAGTCCTCCCACGTTGCGTGATGACGCAAGGCACTTTGAACTTATAGAACCACTCAAGTGGTCCATAAGATATTCTTCTATTATGTTAGAATTTTTCGCTTAGAAGGTTCACCATCTCCTCCCAGGTTGCGTGGTAACGCAAAGCACTTTGAACTCGAAGAATCATTCCAATGGTCCATAAGATATTCTTCTATTAGAATTTTTCGCCTAGAAGGTTCACCAAGTCCTCCCAGGTTGCGTGGTGACGCAAAGCACTTTGAACTCGAAGAATCATTCCAATGGTCCATAAGATATTCTTCTATTAGAATTTTTCGCCTAGAAGGTTCACCAAGTCCTCCCAGGTTTCGTGGTGACGCAAAGCACTTTGAACTCAAAGAATCCAATGGTTCCATAAAAATTCCAATGGTTCATAAGATCTATTAAAAATTTTTGCTTAGAAGGTTCACCAAGTCCTCTCACGTTGCGTGACGACACAAAGCACTTTGAACTACTTAAGTGATCCATAAGATATTCTTCTACTATATTAGAATTTTTCGCTTAGAAGGTTCGTCAAGTCCTCTCAGGTTGCGTGGTGACCGCAAAGCGCTTTGAACCTAACATAGAATCACACCAATGCTCCATAAGATATTCGGATTGGCGATCCAATACCTTATACACAAGGCTAACTGGAGACCCTCGGTAAACAAATGTCCAATCCAAATAAGATTCTTATGAGTGAAAGAAGGGTAGAAAGGAAATATGGCTTATTATGACTGATGCTTTCAGAGGAATTCCCGTTTTATTTTGACAAACGTATAGGTTACAAAAGTTTGTGCCGCATTTATAACTTTCATTTAAATACTCGGTATAAATTTTCCTCTCAGCTAGTCCATTCCGATGAGCGAAGCCCCATTGTAGTAGAACGTGCTGAGGTAAGGTATCATGAACGCAGTCTGTTCCTTTCCGGTCGCTTGTCCAACGCCGCTGAATTCCTACGCAAAGTCTCCGCCGTTGGTGAGCGGTGTTCCGCCAATATGTGGAGGCGCTCCTCAATCGCCAACATGCCGAGGTCCGCCGGGAATGTCCCCCTCGAGTTGAAGGGGGTCCTCTTCGGATTGTTCCTCCACGGGAGATGCGACCACCTCGTTCGCCTCGGTACGAAGGAAAATGACCATCTCCCCGACTAGTTCGGATTCGGCTGGTCCGTGGTGGTGGCGGTCGTTCCTGATGCCAACTGTTCGCTTCGTATTCATCGTAACGACGCCGGTGTGTAGTTCGTTCACTACGGCCTCTTTGCTTCGGCAGATCGATCGGCAGGGGAACCCACTTGGGACGAGGTCCCTTGCGACTGTTGGCACCGTTGCGCTGATCGCCCGAGTCCGCGGTCTTTGGTAGACTGTTATCTTCCTCGGCGGAGAGCTGTTTGGCAGAAACTTGTTGCTGAGTTTACGGTGTGGCGGGTGGTTCTACGTGCGGTGCCGTTGCTGCCAGAGGGTAAGATTTCGGCGCCCCGGAAGCTGTGCTGGTTGGGTGACTGCTGGACTGGTTGCGGGTTGTTCACTGTTGGTTGTGGGATTTCAGAAATTTCAAATTCCACACAGAAAATTCAATACATTCCTTACAATCACCAGTGTAGGGTTTCTTCTATCAAATAATAACTATCAATAAACTTCATTCAAATTCTTTTTTTTTTATTCAATCCTATTTTTCACTTTTTTTTTAATCACACGCACATACGTCCATCAATCAACACGTCCGTCTCAAAACTGTCATTCTTTTCATCCCCCGCCGTTGATTCGGTTCGGCCTGCTCTCGCTCTTGCGTCTTCGTTTCTTCTGTCATCGTCATTTCGCTCTCGCACATGCCGTCATCAACCAGGCGAACGGCCTGCGTCTCTCACCTTCGAAGATGCGTAGCTTTGATGATCCTAAAATACACTGGAATAAACTGAGAGATTATTTTAGAATGATTTGTAGAATAATTTGATTATATATAAAACCTTTTTTTTTGTATACCAATCATCATCACTACATCCTTTCCCTCCCCTACCCCAGTTTAGCAACAGGGATGGAGAGGTTAGATGCTCTTTCACATTTTGAAAGTATCTTCCATGTAAAAAAAACTATAAAATTTATTTAGTAGGATTTAATCCTACTTACAAGTTCTTCTATAAATTTCTTCATTCAGACGCATCTCATGCCACCTTTCAGACATATCTAGTGTCATCTTTCAGGCACATCTAATGCCATCTTTCAGACATATCTAGCATCATCCTTCAGACGCATCTCATGCCATTATTCAGGCATATCTAGTGTCATCTTTCAGACCAGTGTTGGTAAAAACTCAAATTCCCAATACTCATGGTTGAGTTGTTTCACGCGCGATCCTTGACTCGCCAAACTCACCGCCGAAAAAATCATGCATGAGTTGACTCATGATTTCACTCATTGCTTTATTTCTTGGTGCTCTTATTATTTATATCGAAGTTTTTAGGATTGTATGATAGAAGAGATTTCAGCGCTTGACTCGTGAGAGCGAGATTTTGCATGAAATTCTCGCGCGTGAGAAAACGATTCAGAATCGCGTGCGAGTTTGCTCACGCAGGAGCGGTTCATGAGTGTGCTTTGAGTGTGAGTTTACCAACACTGTTTCAGACACATCCCTTGCCATCTTTAAGGCGTCATAATGCATCACTAAGCTTTCAAACGAATCATTAACTTTTTGTTTTTTAATGATTGTTTGCCTCGCATTTTTGAAGTGATAAAAAACTGTCAATTCTGCAGCAACGAAACAGAGAAAGTATCATCGCAATCAGTGCGAGTGAGCATATAGGATGATACTTTTTCATACGAATATTCGCTTTGGTTGCAGAGAATTATCACTTTGAAATTTTGAGCCACATATCTAACATGGCTGCTAATGCTGATGCTGCCGTAAAAAGCCTTAAGGCATATCTAGCATCATCTTTCAGACGCATCTCATGTCATCTTTCAGGCATATCTAGTGTCATCTTTCAGACACATCCCGTGCCATCTTTCAGGCATAACTAGCATCATCTTTCAGACGCATCTCATGTCATCTTTCAGACATATCTAGTGCCATCTTTCAGACACATATAATGCATTGTTTCAGGCATATCTAACATCATCTTTCAGACGCATCTCATGTCATCTTTCAGACATATCTAGTGCCATCTTTCAGACACATCTCATGCCATCTTTCAGGCATATCTTGTGTCATCTTTCAGACACATCTCATGTCATCTTTCAGACATATCTAGTGCCATCTTTCAGACACATCTCATGCCATCTTTCAGCATATCTAGTGTCATCTTTCAGACACATCTCATGCCATCTTTCAGGCATATCTAGCATAATCTTTCAGACGCATCTCATGCCATCTTTCAGGCATATCTCGTGTCATCTTTCAGACACATCCCGTGCCATCTTTCAGGCATAACTAGCATCATCTTTCAGACGCACCACATGTCATCTTTCAGACATATCTAGTGCCATCTTTCAGACACATCTCATGCCATCTTTCAGGCATATCTTGTGTCATCTTTCAGACACATCTCATGTCATCTTTCAGACATATCTAGTGCCATCTTTCAGACACATCTCATGCCATCTTTCAGGCATATCTAGTGTCATCTTTCAGACACAGCTCATGCCATCTTTCAGGCATATCTAGCATAATCTTTCAGACGCATCTCATGTCATCTTTCAGACATGCCTAGCATCATCTCTCAGTCGCATCAGAATCAGAATATATTCCACAGTTTCATTCAGTATTTCTCGATATAGACTTGTCCATTCCCAATCTCCGATCTCGAAACTTTCTTGGATTGAGGTTTTCAAGCTCAATGTTTCCAATAAAGCATCAAAACCAGAAAGTATTCTACAGTTTCATTTTGTATTTCTCGTCACGGGTTTGTCCATTCCTACTCTCCGATCTCAAAACTTTCTTGGATTGAGGTTTTCAAGCTCAACGTTTCCAATAAAGCATCAAAACCAGAAAATATTCTACAGTTTCATTCAGTATTTCTCGACATAGATTTGTCCATTTCTAATCTCCGATCTCAAAACTTTCTTGGATTGAGGTTTTCAAGGTCAATGTTTCCAATAAAGCATCAAAACCAGAAAATATTCTACAGTTTCATTCATTAGGTGTTTTTCGTCACAGGTTTGTCCATTCATAATCTCCAATCTCAAAACTTTCTTGGATTGAGGTTTTCAAGCTCAATGTTTCCAATAAAGCATCAAAACCAGAAAATATTCTACAGTTTCATTTAGTGTTTTTCGTCACAGGTTTGTCCATTCATAATCTCCGATCTCAAAACTTTATTGGATTGAGGTTTTCAAGCTCAATGTTTCCAATAAAGCATCAAAACCAGAAAATATTCTACAGTTTCTTTCACTATTTCTCGTCACAAGTTTGTCCATTTCTAATCTCCGATCTCGAAACTTTCTTGGATTGAGGTTTTCAAGCTCAACGTTTCCAATAAAGCATCAAAACCAGAAAATATTCTACTGTTTCATTTAGTGTTTTTCGTCACAGGTTTGTCCATTCATAATCTCCAATCTCAAAACTTTCTTGGATTGAGGTTTTCAAGCTAAATGTTTCCAATAAAGCATCAAAACTAGAAAATATTCTACAGTTTTATTCAGTATTTCTCGTCACAAGTTTGTCCATTTTTTTTATCTCCGATCTCGAAACTTTCTTGGATTGAGGTTTTCAAGCTCAACGTTTCCAATAAAGCATCAAAACCAGAAAATATTCTACAGTTTCTTTCAGTATTTCTCGACATAGATTTGTCCATTCCTAGTCTCCGATCTTAGAACTTTCTTGGATTGAGGTTTTCAAGGTCAATGTTTCCAACGAAGCATCAAAACCAGAAAATATTCTACAGTTTTATTCAGTATTTCTCGTCACAAGTTTGTCCATTTTTTTTATCTCCGATCTCGAAACTTTCTTAGATTGAGATTTTCAAGCTCAACGTTTCCAATAAAGCATCAAAACCAGAAAATATTCTACAGTTTCATTTAGTCGTTTTCGTCACAGGTTTGTCCATTCATAATCTCCAATCTCAAAACTTTCTTGGATTGAGGTTTTCAAGCTCAACGTTTCCAATAAAGCATCAAAACCAGAAAATATTCAACAGTTTCATTCATTAGGTGTTTTTTTTTACAGGTTTGTCCTTTCATAATCTCCAATCTCAAAACTTTCTTGGATTGAAATTTTCAAGCTCAATGTTTCCAATAAAGCATCAAAACCAGAAAATATTCTACAGTTTCATTTAGTGTTTTTCGTCACAGGTTTGTCCATTCATAATCTCCGATCTCAAAACTTTCTTGGATTGAGGTTTTCAAGCTCAATGTTTCCAATAAAGCATCAAAACCAGAAAATATTCTACAGTTTCATTCAGTATTTCACGTCACAAGTTTGTCCATTTCTAATCTCCGATCTCAAAACTTTCTTGGATTGAGGTTTTCAAGCTCAATGTTTCCAATAAAGCATCAAAACCAGAAAATATTCTACAGTTTCATTCAGTATTTCTCGACATAGATTTGTCTATTCATAATCTCCGATCTCAAAACTTCTTGGATTGAGGTTTTCAAGCTCAATGTTTCCAATGAAGCAACTAAACCAGAAAATATTCTACAGTTTCATTCAGTATTTCACGTCACGAGTTTGTCCATTTTTAATCTCCGATCTCAAAACTTTCTTGGATTGAGGTTTTCAAGCTCAACGTTTCCAATAAAGCATCAAAACCAGAAAATATTCTACACTTTCATTCACTATTTCACGTCAAAGGTTTGTCCATTTCTAATCTCCAATCTCCATCTTTCAGGCATAACTAGCATCATCTTTCAGATGGATCTCATGTCATCTTTCAGACATATCTAGTGCCATCTTTCAGGCATATCTAGTGTCATCTTTCAGACACATCTCATGCCATCTTTCAGGCATATCTAGCATTATCTTTCAGACGCATCTCATGTCATCTTTCAGACATGCCTAGCATCATCTCTCAGTCGCATCAGAATCAGAATATATTCCACAGTTTCATTCAGTATTTCTCGATATAGACTTGTCCATTCCCAATCTCCGATCTCGAAACTTTCTTGGATTGAGGTTTTCAAGCTCAACGTTTCCAATAAAGCATCAAAACCAGAAAGTATTCTACAGTTTCATTTTGTATTTCTCGTCACGGTTTGTCCATTCCTACTCTCCGATCTCAAAACTTTCTTGGATTGAGGTTTTCAAGCTCAACGTTTCCAATAAAGCATCAAAACCAGAAAATATTCTACAGTTTCATTCAGTATTTCTCGACACAGATTTGTCCATTCCTAATCTCCGATCTCAAAACTTTCTTAAATTGAGGTCTTCAAGCTCAACGTTTCCAATAAAGCATCAAAACCAGAAAATATTCTACAGTTTCTTTCAGTATTTCTCGACATAGATTTGTCCATTTCTAATCTCCGATCTCAAAACTTTCTTGGATTGAGGTTTTCAAGGTCAATGTTTCCAATAAAGCATCAAAACCAGACAATATTCTACAGTTTTATTCAGTATTTCTCGTCACAAGTTTGTCCATTTTTTTTATCTCCGATCTCGAAACTTTCTTGGATTGAGGTTTTCAAGCTCAACGTTTCCAATAAAGCATCAAAACCAGAAAATATTCTACAGTTTCATTTAGTGTTTTTCGTCACAGGTTTGTCCATTCATAATCTCCGATCTCAAAACTTTCTTGGATTAAGGTTTTCAAGCTCAATGTTTCCAATAAAGCATCAAAACCAGAAAATATTCTACAGTTTTATTCAGTATTTCTCGTCACAAGTTTGTCCATTTTTTTATCTCCGATCTCGAAACTTTCTTGGATTGAGGTTTTCAAGCTCAACGTTTCCAATAAAGCATCAAAACCAGAAAATATTCTACAGTTTCATTCATTAGGTGTTTTTCGTCACAGGTTTGTTCATTCATAATCTCCAATCTCAAAACTTTCTTGGATTAAGGTTTTCAAGCTCAATGTTTCCAATAAAGCATCAAAACCAGAAAATATTCTACAGTTTTATTCAGTATTTCTCGTCACAAGTTTGTCCATTTTTTTATCTCCGATCTCGAAACTTTCTTGGATTGAGGTTTTCAAGCTCAACGTTTCCAATAAAGCATCAAAACCAGAAAATATTCTACAGTTTCATTCATTAGGTGTTTTTCGTCACAGGTTTGTTCATTCATAATCTCCAATCTCAAAACTTTCTTGGATTGAGGTTTTCAAGCTCAATGTTTCCAATAAAGCATCATAACCAGAAAATATTCTACAGTTTCATTTAGTGTTTTTCGTCACAGGTTTGTCCATTCATAATCTCCTATCTCAAAACTTTCTTGGATTGAGGTTTTCAAGCTCAATGTTTCCAATAAAGTATCAAAACCAGAAAATATTCTACAGTTTCATTCAGTATTTCACGTCACAAGTTTGTCCATTTCTAACCTCCGATCTCAAAACTTTCTTGGATTGAGGTTTTCAAGCTCAACGTTTCCAATAAAGCATCAAAACCAGAAAATATTCTACAGTTTCTTTCAGTATTTCTCGACATAGATTTGTCCATTCCTAGTTTCCGATCTCAGAACTTTCTTGGATTGAGGTTTTCAAGGTCAATGTTTCCAATAAAGCATTAAAACCAGAAAATATTCTACAGTTTTATTCAGTATTTCTCGTCACAAGTTTGTCCATTTCTAATCTCCGATCTCGAAACTTTCTTGGATTGAGGTTTTCAAGCTCAACGTTTCCAATAAAGCATCAAAACCAGAAAATATTCTACAGTTTCATTTAGTCGTTTTCGTCACAGGTTTGTCCATTCATAATCTCCAATCTCAAAACTTTCTTGGATTGAGGTTTTCAAGCTCAACGTTTCCAATAAAGCATCAAAACCAGAAAATATTCTACAGTTTCATTTAGTCGTTTTCGTCACAGGTTTGTCCATTCATAATCTCCAATCTCAAAACTTTCTTGGATTGAGGTTTTCAAGCTCAACGTTTCCAATAAAGCATCAAAACCAGAAAATATTCTACAGTTTCATTTAGTCGTTTTCATCACAGGTTTGTCCATTCATAATCTCCAATCTCAAAACTTTCTTGGATTGAGGTTTTCAAGCTCAACGTTTCCAATAAAGCATCAAAACCAGAAAATATTCTACAGTTTCATTCATTATTTCTCGACATAGATTTGTCCATTTATAATCTCCGATCTCAAAACTTCTTGGATTGAGGTTTTCAAGCTCAATGTTTCCAATGAAGCATCAAAACCAGAAAATATTCTACAGTTTCATTCAGTATTTCACGTCACAAGTTTGTCCATTTCTAATCTCCGATCTCAAAACTTTCTTGGATTGAGGTTTTCAAGCTCAACGTTTCCAATAAAGCATCAAAACCAGAAAATATTCTACAGTTTCATTTAGTATTTTTCGTCATAGGTTTGTCCATTCCCAATCTCCGATCTCAAGACTTTCTCGGATTGAGGTTTTCAAGCTCAACGTTTCCAATAAAGCATCAAAACCAGAAAATGGTCTACAGTTTCATTAAGTATTTCACGTCAAAAGTTTGTCCATTTCTAATCTCCAATCTCAAAACTTTCTTGGATTGAGGTTTTCAAGCTCAACGTTTCCAATAAAGCATCAAAACCAGAAAATATTCTACACTTTCATTCAGTATTTCTCGTCAAAATTTTGTCCATTTCTAATCTCCAATCTCAAAACTTTCTTGGATTGAGGTTTCCAAGCTCAACGTTTCCAATAAAGCATCAAAACCAGAAAATATTCTACAGTTTCATTCAGTATTTCACGTCACAAGTTTTTCCATTTCTAATCTCCGATCTCAAAACTTTCTTGGATTGAGGTTTTCAAGCTCAACGTTTCCAATAAAGCAACAAAACCAGACAATATTCTACAGTTTCATTTAGTATTTCTCGTCATGAGTTTGTCCATTCCCAATCTCCGATCTCAAAAATTTCTTGGATTGTGGTTTTCAAGCTCAACGTTTTCAATAAAGCATCAAAACCAGAAAATATTCTACAGTTTAATTTTGTATCTCTCGTCACAGGTTTGTCCATTCCTGATCTCCGATCTCTAAACTTTCTTGGATTGAAGTTTTCAAGCTCAACGTTTCCAATAAAGCATCAAAACCAGAAAATGATCTACAGTTTCATTAAGTATTTCACGTCAAAAGTTTGTCCATTTCTTATCTCCAATCTCAAAACTTTCTTGGATTGAGGTTTTCAAGCTCAACGTTTCCAATAAAGCATCAAAACCAGAAAATATTCTACACTTTCATTCACTATTTCACGTCAAAAGTTTGTCCATTTCTAATCTCCAATCTCAAAACTTTCTTGGATTGAGGTTTTCAAGCTCAACGTTTCCAATAAAGCATCAAAACCAGAAAATATTCTACACTTTCATTCAGTATTTCTCGTCAAAATTTTGTCCATTTCTAATCTCCAATCTCAAAACTTTCTTGGATTGAGGTTTCCAAGCTCAACGTTTCCAATAAAGCATCAAAACCAGAATAAAAATCAACAATTTCATTCAGTATTTTTCGTCACAGGATTGGCCATTCACAATTTCCAATCTCAAAACTTCCTTGTACATATTGAGGTTTTCAAGCTCAACGTATTTCTCGGCACAGGTTTCTCCACTCACAATCCCTGATCTCGAAACTTTCTTGGATTGAGGTTATCCTCAATGGTTCATTTCTCCATACACACATCTACGAATTCCCTTTGCATCAATAGATCACTGCACTGAAATAAACAGGTAACATCACCATAGACCTGTTTGTTTGACGTAACATGACTGTTGTCACATTGTTATATGTGGCGGCACCTCTGTTTTGATAGGTGACCGTCGCAAAATTTAACTTCAATGATCCATTTCAACTTTACAGCACAAAGTCGCGCCAGAGCCGAAGGACCGGAACACAAAAGTACTCAGCACTTATAGCACCTACAGAAGCACACTGCTTTTTATGCAAATCAGTCACAAATCACTGCAAATTTGTCAGGCTATGAGTAAACAAAAAAATACATAGTTTTTTTTTTCATACCGCAATCCTGGAAACAAGCATTATGATCAACAGTTAGCTAATTTTGTGCTGCATACGCTTCCGTAGTCACAGCGCGCGGCATTGAGAAAAAATATGGAATGAGTCATGTCACAACACGCCAAACATTGCCGAAATAACCAACGCCAAAATCATCCCCAGAAATAACCCGTTCTGATTCGTTTTCGAAGAACCCCCTAGTTACACATAGTTACTTGGAGCAATTACGTACTTACCATTTACCGACTGCGCCATTGTAGGGTTTCTTCTATCAAATAATAACTATCAATAAACTTCATTCAAATTCTTTTTTTTTTTATTCAATCCTATTTTTCACTTTTTTTTTAATCACACGCACATACGTCCATCAATCAACACGTCCGTCTCAAAACTGTCATTCTTTTCATCCCCCGCCGTTGATTCGGTTCGGCCTGCTCTCGCTCTTGCGTCTTCGTTTCTTCTGTCATCGTCATTTCGCTCTCGCACATGCCGTCATCAACCAGGCGAACGGCCTGCGTCTCTCACCTTCGAAGATGCGTAGCTTTGATGATCCTAAAATACACTGGAATAAACTGAGAGATTATTTTAGAATGATTTGTAGAATAATTTGATTATATATAAAACCTTTTTTTTTTGTATACCAATCATCATCACTACAACCAGGACAATCACACGGGTGCAGCCACAAAAAAATATTCCGTCAACCAATCTCGGTACTCCGATTCGTCACTTTCGTCATAAGACGAACATCCACATTGTTTACAAATAAAAAAATCGATGCAAGAAAAAAAAAGGGAGCGAACTCAGACGAGGACGTGCACCGTGCAGAAAAGACGACCTGCTTCCAAATGCATTTTCAAGCCATAGAATATATTAATTTTTCAAGAAGATTTTGTATGATAAATTAACAGTTTCAAATTCATTTACCTATATATCATCAAAGTTGATTTAAGTCATATAAATATTTACCGTTTTATGACAATTATGGTCAATATTAATGTAATTACTGACAAAGTTATTGAAAGTGATCACGTTATTTATTTAAGTGTTTCGTGCATTGACGTTTTATTTCCACGTGTGAAAGAAAGGGACGGAAATAATATTTACACGACGAGGGGGGCCCCTGATGAACACGCTGAAGAAATCGTGATCAAAATAAAGGGAAATGTGCTAGTACTTCATGAAAAATTCTATTCCCGAGAACCATGATTTTTTATCGGATTCCTTCGCAGTAAGTGGTCTGTAAATGAGTTTGTGTCGAAAAGTAGCCGCCGTTAATGTTGCTCTAAAGAACCCAATTCTGTGTATTTTTATTTTTGAGTGTACATTATGAAATATTGCGTGAAATCTTTCCTCACATTTTGCTTCACATTGCTTGACATTTCGGCACAAAAACCTTTTCGTTTGTACCGAACTGTCAAGACACTCCCCTTTCAGCCTGCTGGGGGAGTTCTGTCTGACACAAGTCAAGTGGTCCGCTTTCGTCATCTTCGGTCGATTCCGGCGGTGTCGCGTTATTTTTCCCTTCGCGTTCGGAATCTGTTCTAATCGGAACAGCCTTGAACAGAACAGCAGTGATATCCTGTGCATTTGAGGTAGCGTAGTGCAGGCAATTCTAGGGCACTGCTAATTGGGGCCGTTTCACCGACAACGGTAGTTGCAGTTTTCGATTTCCATTCCGGTGCGGTGTTTTGGTGGTAAGTGTTTTAAGCGATTTTTATCTCCCGAAGGAAAATCAATATTTTTCTGATCTTTTTATTCCTTTTTTGGGAATCCACTGATAAGAGCGACGAACCATCCAGAACGATGGCTGATCAGCAGGCGGTTGCGACGGCGACGGCATCGGATTCGAAACCCGACACGGTGAAGAACGGTCCCGCTGCAATAGTAGCAGCCGTCGACGGAGCGAAGGCAACCAAAGCCAAGAAGAAAAAGAAGAACAAACAGCAGCATTCGTCGACGCAGGAAGGCCAGCAGGCTAGCGGTGGTGGTTCCGGTGCTGCGCCGACCGATCAGAACAGCACGGCGGTGTTCTCGACCGCTGCGGGTCAGCAGGAAGAGACACCATCCGGTTCGGGAATCGCGTTACCTGGACCAGGTAAGAGGAAATAATGTTTCATCATTTTTATGGGAGGGTATTTGCAGCTCAAAATTTGAAATCTAAAAGATCTGTTTTTTTGCCAGTAGCTTATCAAGAAATTTCTTGAGTAACTTCTTTTGAACACAAAAATGGGCGCTGCTAGATTGCTGATTCATAATTTGATAAGTATTGCATTGCGAAAAAAATTTTCCCTTAAGAAGAGCCTGGTTCAGTAAAGGACATTGTCGCAGTTGAAAGCAGAAAGACACGGAACAAACGACAAAGAAAGTGCGGCATTCGTGCTTTGTACCAACTTAAAATAACATATCACATATAATGACATAATCTCGGAATTGTGTGTGGACAAAGTAGATGCTGAATTTCTACGTACTTTTCAACTGGTAAATATGTAATCAATTATATTGTAAAGTCTAGTCTCGTCCATAATTTTCCATCGCTCTGTTATGTCGATTACTGTCGTATGCCGTCTTGAAGTCGATGAACAGGTGATACTTACCTTACCGGTCAGACTAAGGCCTGAGTGTCCTCTGATGTCCTATAGGAGTCGTCTCTATTCGGCAAGGTGGCAAGGACTGAAAGTCTCTATAATAAAGACAAATCAATCAATCAATCCATGGCTGTGCAATCCATGGCTCGGTCCATGGCTGTGCGTCTTCAGTCCCGCATTATGCGAAGGGTTCGCAAACTTGATCGACCCATCTAGCTCGCTGCGAACCACGTCTTCTTGTACCTGTCGGATTGCTCTCGATAATCATTTTTATCGGGTTGCTATCCGACAACCCGATGACATGAACCGCCCACCGTAGCTCCCGATTTTCGCGGTGTGGACGATGGTTGGTTCTCTCAGCAGCTGATGCAGCTCGTAGTTCATTCGCCTTCTCCAAGTCCCGTCTACCATCTACACTCCGCCGTAGATGGTACGCAATACCTTCCGTTCGAAAAGTCCAAGGGTGGGTTGGTCCTCTGCACGTATTTAGATTCCATGTTTCATGCCCATAGAGGATTACCGGTCTAATCAGCGTTTTGTAGATAGACGTGTGCGCCGAAACACATTTCACCGCCGGCGGCGTATAGGGCAATTTAAGTCAGCGGTGGCAGCGTCACGCCGTACGGTTCCGGGTCATTTGGCCGAACGCCATTTGGTCGAATGCCGTTTGGCCGAAAAAGTAACGAGGAACTTAAGTGATCATGTCATTGTTCTCTATATCAATGTAAGTCGATAAAACAGCCTATGATTCAAAGAAGGAAAAATCTCGGTTAAAAATATTCACGGTTCAACGCCAGCTAATCCCTTAATGGTTAAACTAGAAAGAATAGCCTATGATAAAAAGAAGGTCATATTGGCAGCTTGAGTGTTATGCAGAGTTTGCCCACGCTTCCTAATTCGTTTGATCGGAATTCGGCCAAATGGCGTTCGGCCAAACAACATTCGGCCAAATGGCCGGCCAAATGGCCGGGCACCACGCCGTACACCCAACACTGCAGAACATACGAATTTCAAAAAGTAAACATTATGAAACAGTAAGAAAAATGAAAATAATAATATGTTCATAGAGCAGTTGTGATCTTCGTAATGATCATGCTAATTTTTATCAATCTGATCTAACTTTATCATGCGCCATTAATTTGAAATTCTTATTGCGCTTTATGGAATTTCAATTTCCAAAACGAGGAACTAAGCATGCACTACCGCGAAATAGGGTAGCCAATATAATTCGGACCCCCATATATTTTGGACCCCTTGGGTCGTATTATAACAACTCTAGCATAATATGTGATAAGGGCCTAAATCTAAAAAGGAAAAAATGTGAAATCTGCTTGAGAAGGTTTCCATATATATATTTATAAACCGTATTTAGAAATCAAACACTGTATTAGTTACACTTATTCAGCAAATGATGTACATAACTGCTCCCTACATGCTGTCTAAGGCCAAAAATAGCATACTGCATTGAAATTCATATAAAAATTAAATTTTCGAACAGCAATGGACATTGGCCCTTCTGAAAATTTTCGTTGACTGGGGCCCCAATACTTTGGCCCTTTGACAATAAGCAAATGACTTAGGCCCTAATACATTGGCCCTATGAGCAACTACGAATCAACTTAGGCCCTTTTGAATGAATTAACTACATCGGCTTGTTGATATAAAATCTCTACTCTACTCTACTCTACTGAAATCGTGCGGATACGACATGGCTGTTTTCCTACTCTTCGGATCAACCAATGTGGCGCTAGCTTCTATGCGCGAAAAATAGCTAAAAGTAAATCGCAAAAACATTGTATGGCGAATAGCATCTAAAGGCAAATTTATCGAAGTGGAATACATTATTCGAAAAAATATTTGGTAGTGGTTGTGCACAATGGTGACTACTAATAAGCCTACCAAATATTTTTTCAGTAAAAGCTTTCTATTTCAAGTAATTCAAGTTTAGATGCTTTTCACCATACAAAATAAAATGGATTTACTCCTACTGATCAACTGTGGGTGTGCGCCAAGCGGGTAGTCCATTGAACTAATTCTGAGTAAGAAGAAGTTAGTTTGCATAAGCTTTCTTATATTTTACGTGATTATGCAAGAAAGAATCAGATTCGAATCGAAACCATGAAAAATCCAAAAGACGTGCCAAAGGGCCTAAGTATAATTGAGATCTAGTCCAACTTGGGCCCTTTTACTTCGACTTAGGCCCAAAAGGAACTATGAATTTACTTAGGCCTTTTGAAAAATTATCAAAAAAAAGTCATGGTCAAATGGGTGATGCAGGCGTCTACCCTCTTAGGCGCTATCGGCCAGCCGTGGCCTAACCATCAGGGCTGTTACAAAAGTGCCGATTTGGAAACCGCAAAATCCGCGCCATGTCAATTGAAATCCGCGTCGAGGTCATCAAATCCGCGCCAGCGCAAAACATGTGGTTTTGATGACTCAAACTCTAAAAAGGCAGAATTTTTCAGAGAAGACCCAAAGAAAATGAACTATTCATGACTTTTGTTGCACTCCAAATGAAGAGCTTTTCTATTGATGAATCGATTTTTAACCATTACCAATCCATGAATTTAGATGACTACTTCTACATCAAACAAGAGTTTAAACATGTTGCAAACAGACTATTTTTTAATTGGCATATAAAGTTTCGGATCAAGAGTTCTTTGATTGCTTATCAATCAGGGTGTCTACTATTTTACGAAAATGGAAGTTCCTGTTCCTGAAGCAGTCCCAAAAAGGACATTCTTGGCGAAATTTTTAAATAATTTTATTTGTAACCAACATTATTGTAGAAATCCTAAAAAGAAATCTGACCTAAGTCCCAAAAGAACAAAAAAAAAAATATTTTTAGAAGCTTTTTGTGAAATTCATGGATTATTTTCTGCAGAACTTATTTTATTGAATCTTCACAGTAATGCGAGGAGCAATACTAGCATAGACTAATTACTAGTGCAATTTATTGATTACATCACCAATAAATTTTATTCCTAATGAAGATATTTATGAAAAAGGAAGCATTTCCTGAGTATATCTGGAAACTTTTCTAAGCATTAAGACGAACGATATGCAGAAAATAATTTTTTCATCAGAAATTTATGATAAGTGTTTCTGGTCACACCACACTCTTGGAAATTCAGTGAAGATATCAGCAAGAATGTCCTCAGTCTTAGGATTCCGAAAGCTTCAACGATTTCTTCAAGTATACTGCAAAAAATATGCTTCAAAAATTCTACCAAGAAACCCTTTAATAACTGTGAACGCAATGCCCCTCTCAACGAGTGCTCCGATTGAAAATCAATGAGTAATTTTACTATTACAACAGAAGTTTACGTATTTTTAGGATAATTTTATCAGTGCTTTTAGTCAAAAATAATCGATTCGACAGGTGTTCCACTAATAACTGTAAGAATTTCTGTAATTCTGAAACTCATCCATAATCAATCAAAAAACTCCTAGATGTTAAAAAAATCACTAAAAATATATTATGATCAATATTTTATCCAGAGTTTTTCAAAAGCTTTTTCTATGGAATTCTTAAGAATTCAATCATAAAATCTCCAAGGCGTTTTACCTGTATCTTTTTTCAGAAATTTCGGATATTTTGTGTCAGAAAACCAATCAGATTCTATCAGTTTGATTGCTTATGATACACGCAGTCCACAAAATAAATGGTTTTCTTGACGGGATTCTGTTACATTTGACTACAAAACTCAACTAAATGTTCTTCAAAATTTCCGATAGACGTCTTTTTGCAAATTCCTTCTTTTTGCAAAAGCTTTCAGAAACACCAATTTTAGAAAACTTGCCATTATTCAGTGTTTTTTCGAACGTCAGGCATTGCTCTTTAGGTAAGTTCCGTCCAAAATTTAAATTAAATTCAAAATATTAGCCAAAAACTGATTAGCAGGGTTAAGACAGAAATGACTTCAAGAGTTTGACTAAGAAATTCAGAATATGATCTTCTAAGTTTTAATAAAATGAGCTTCTAATGCGATGCAACTAGCACTCCACGCTATTGACTATAAACATTGTTTTTGCTCAAACACAAAATTCCATAACTCTAATTTGAAAATGTTCTTTAACTCCGTGTCCAAATGTTTGATGTATCTACATTTATAAACCATTTCCGCAAAATCCGCGCCAAATTTAGTAAAAACGCGCGAAACGCAAAAACCGCGAAAAACACAAAATCCGCGCCACCTGTAACAGCCCTGAACCATCTTCCCTCATCAGCCTTTTAACCACTGCGTCCATTATTTAGGAATATTGTGGTATGACCCATATTTAATTTGGAGCAAATCGATTATCCTATCACAATCCCACTTGATCCCAACTAGACACAACTCGTTTTATAAAGTCTATTGCCCTGTTGGGATTACTTTGCCAAATTTCAAAGGACTGACTAACCACCTTGGATGGCCGAGAGGGGAATTTTGCCCGAGAATCTGTTCGGATAGACGGCTAAATTCCTTTACGGTTTAGGCGCGGAAACCTGACAGCTTCGCGGGACGAACCGTGTGCTGGACAGAGACCTATTAAGGTGACTCCCTGTATCACTCCTATTTCAGCACTTCTTTTTCGATTCTTATTTCTAACAATCATCGAGCGCAACAGTAGTGGTGTTGCCTTTTTACATTTCTTCTATAAACAAACAAACAAAAAAAAGCACCTCTTTGTCTCGCTTTCACCAGTGTAAACATTTCAAGATTATTAATCATTTAAAAGCAATTCAAGCAGTAGACTACTCTGTTTTGCTAAATAACAATGAAATATGTCTCAATATTACGAAAAACACCGAATTTTATGTGTAATGAGCTAAAAATGATTGAATACTCTTAGTATGCTCTTCCGCTGTTGATGTTTGCAAGCAGCAGCAGTGTTGGCGGACAGTGCGGAGGAGATTTCACAAATAAAAATTATTTGCTTTTATTACTATCATATGTGATTCAAAGTACAACAATAATCATTCGAAGAATAGTTTTCGATTTTACGACGTATAATCGATAAATTTGAGTTGACCATTTTAATGATTTTGATTGATTTTATTGATGAATTGGCCCGCAAGATCGACATCACTGCGTTCAATGATCGATGATTGTGCGCCGGACGGCACCGTCGCGTCGCGCTGCTGCCGTCGTCGTTGTACTGTGGTGGGTGGTAAACATTGCCATCAAACTTTTGGAGCGGTTGAGACAAATTTGAATAATTTTCAAGTTTGAGTGAAAATATTGCTTTGTGGTATAGATAGTTCGAAAGAGAATTTGAATTGGAATAGTGTGTTCTATATTTCTTTTCAAAATATCTTGCGTGAAGTGAAGAATTTTAGAGAAAAGGTAAGCGTCGATTTTCTTACGTAAATGTATTAGTGCAATACTGTGTAAAGTTGAATTTGGATGATGATTCTGAAGAAGCCATTTTGTGATGACACAAGAAAAGGCCTTAAAAGGTCCAAACAAAGAGGTCCTATTGATTGGGACATACACTTTAAAAAAGGTCTAAATTAAGCGCAGGGTTTCACTTTTACTTGAACAGATTTCTTCCCAGATATCCACTTGACCAATGTCAAGGGGGGGGGGGGATTTTTGGTTCTCAAACCCAATTTAACCACTGCACTTGCCACTGCACTACAAAAACACGTCTTCAGCACACGGACGCCTGAGTTTTTTTTTCATGAGGTCAAATTTAGGCAATGGCCGTTAAAATCATAATTTCCCACATTCCGTCATTCTCTTCATGTTCTGTCAATTAATTAGTTTAGCCATATGCCAACCATATCCCACCAACACTCTGACATACGCATGAATTTGTGCAGACGCAGAGGTATATTCGGTCTGATGTGGATACAAACGATTGCAATCATCACTTCCTTCGCCTTCCCCACATTGACCTGCAACCTGACGTGGCAGGCGCCATTGTCGCTTATAAAAAGATCACCAACGATCACACACTGAAGATGTCTGCTAGTCCCAGGCAGAGATCTCATTGGTTACTTGTGTGAGTGTAGCTGGTCTGGCGATACTGGAGTAGCTGCTACGGGCGGTCAATCAAGCTCAAGCTCTATTAATTAGTTCATCCATACTCAATTTTTGGTAGCAACAACGCAATTACAGCGGCACATGACACTGCTGTGGTATCTTAGCTGTTTTTACACAAGAAACGTGAAGGGTCCGACACATACAACATATTAAAAAACAAAAATCAACAATTTGTAACCAAACGATTACAACTTACTAAGATTAAATGAAGAGATGACGACATTTCTTAGAATCATTCGCTAAATTGGATTGCTCTGCATGAGTAGCAATCATTTCCTCACTGGAAATATCATTATTTGCCTTGAAATTATTTTTTGTCGCAACATGTTTACGAAAAGAGAATGCCATGCTTAGTAATCTCGACGTTCATGGATCGATTCCAGTCTGCATCATTTTACGACTTTTCTGTTCTTTTCATTAGTTTATCTTATGCAATTAGGCCGGAACAAATCTCATTTTCTTCTTTTGTCACTTTCATCGCTGACTCGTCAAGGGGGGGGGATGATAAATAATAAATGTATTTGATGAAAAATTACCCAAACAATTAGGCAGAATCATCAAACTCATCGGATTTGTTAAGAAATTTTCTTGGCGACTCTAACTTCACTTCAAAAAATTTAAATTTCTTGAATAATTTATTTATGTCCCCCCTCAAAATGTCGAATTCCGACCAAAAATTTCCGAGGGGGCGGTGACATAAGAGAAAATCGAAATTTGTGTCAGCCTTAGAGGTCATAATAAAAATTCAACTTTAATGGTTAATGTAGGGCATTGCATGCCAATATATGTACTTTATATATACAATACGTACAGCTTCAACAGCATGGTTACTTGGGTAGTCTTTAGTATTGTGTTGTTTCTTGCTGTGCATGCATCGCTCCTGTATGGGGTGAATATCTCAGCATATTCGATCGCGTTCGCTATTGTCTCGCGCGAAAACGAAAATAATAGATGCGCGGGTGTTTAGTGTTTAGTATTGTGTTGTTTCATGTTGTGTATGCATATGGTTTGGTTTATTAATGTGTCCTTTGTTGCGTTCAGTTCATTCCTGCGTGGAATGGGCTAAAAGTTGTATAGAAAAGTGGTCGATTGTGCGCGAAAGTTAGTGTTTATTGGTCCATTCTCAAATCATATTACCAACCATAGGTGACTCCAAGACTGACAATGTACCCTACCCTACTAACAAAAATTCCTTCCTGAGACAAATGTGGAGATGCAGCGATTCGCGGTCTTTATAACAACGTTTGTCTTACTAACATTCCCTCCCATCCTCGATGACCGTAAGGACGTGGCCGGCGCCGTTATTGACCTTACTAAAGTTGAGAGCTTTCGAACTGTGTACATTGAGAATAGTAAGCTAGTCCCAAGCTCTATTCATTGGTTCTTTGTGCAATTTCGATTGCTCTGGTCAATCACGGAGTAGCAACTACGAATTGTGCGGTCATCTATGCTCATGCTCTCATGCTCATGTAATTAGAGGTCATAATAAGCATGATCAAGTTTCATAAGGTATTCTTATGGCATCCATACTTTACAGTTATGGCTAAATTTCATAAGGTATTTTGATGAATTTCGTTAGTCTACTTCGCTGAGTGTATACAGAGGATTTCTAGTGTAGATGTATTTTTCTTCCGTTTATTTTCGTTTAACTCGTTTAACGCAATTTATTTTTGATTAAAAAAAATATGAAATGGCTGGTAGCCATCCGACAGTAAAAATTTAGTGATCGCGGCGCGAGTATGGTATCCGGGATCAGTTGCGCGAAGCGATCCCTCGTTTGCATCGTTTTTTTTTTTCATGGAAGTATAAGGTATCGGCCAGAGTGGACGCGCAACGCGACGCGGCGCGGAAATTTGCATACAAAGGAATAACAATCAAAAATAAGAAGCTGTCAAATCGTATGGAAAATCCGCGCCGCGTCGCGTGACGCGTCCACTCTGGCCGTACCCTAAAGAGGACGAGTGTGTGAGTCATTTCGCGTTTTGTGAAGAAAACACACTTCATGAGGTTCGGCCTAGAAATCCTCTATTATAGAGATTAGCGGAAGATACACATGTCGATTCGGCATCGCTGTTTGTTTTGTTTACGACTGCTTCCAACACTTGCCACAAAGCTAGAAGTTGAAACTTCGTGCGTGACATTGTTGTGGTGCAAATTGTTTTGTTTACGTTTGTCAATTATGGTCGATTTTTTTAACAAAATTTAAAAAAAAAGCAGCGCAGTCGAAGAAATCATAAGGACAAGGTATTTGGAGTACATTGCTCAAAATTTCTAGAGCACCGTTTTTAGAACCGTTGAACGGATTTGGATTAAAATGCATCACGCTGTTGACAACCACTGAACAAAAAGAAAAGAATAGCGCTAACCATATCGACAGAAGTGAATGAAGCAGCAGCAATGGAAGTTTTTTCGAGAAGAGCAGCTACAAAAGTTTTCTCATGAGCATGAGTTTTTGAAAGCAGAATTAATTATATATTATCTTTTTTACTACATTTTCATATGCCATACATTTTGCGATATTAAAAATAAATAATTATAATTTCAATTTCTTGATTTTGCTTTGGCTAACCAAGCCATATGGGAAATTACACTGTTGAAAATGATTTGACATCTATGTGCACAACAGAACATGTGCTCGATGAACAAATTGAGATTTGAATTATGAAAAGAAATCCGCGTACTCCGGTGAGACTCGAACTCACGACTCCCAATTCGCTAGACGGGCGCTTCTATTCCTTCAAGCTACGGAGTCACTCGACTATCTCCGTCGCCAGCAGGCGTAGAACTGAACTCGATTCCACAGTCGCACATGGTTATCTTCTTGTCACAATCCAAACCTCCTTCGGATGGGATTAGATGAACATCTAACACATACACTGTTGTGCACATGCGTGTCAAAGCGGGAAAGGAAATTATTTTTAATTGTCAAGAGCTTCGGGCACTGCCTCCCAATCACTTATTGGTATGACAATTAGTGTGCAGTCGAACTCTCGACGGGTCGGTCCTCGGCCTAACGATTACGGTAAGGTTGACCGTAGCACCTTACAAATGTCAATTTCTTGATTTTGCTTTGGGTAACCAAGCCATGTGGGAAATTACACTGTTGGATTTCTTTTCATAATTCAAATCTCAATTTGTTCATCGAGCACATGTTCTGTTGTGCACATGGATTTCAAAGCATTTTCAACAGTGAAATTATAATTTGTTTAGTTCTCATTACACTACCGATCAAGCAAAGCATTCCTACAAACGATAAACATGTTCGTTTGGCTCACACTTTGACAGTTCTTTCTGCACGATTGGCTCACAATGGCCGCTTCCGCATATCTCTATAATGTAGGATTACTAGTTCGGCCGTACGATGCCAGCTAGCAGTAGATGCCGGTTTTTTCTCGAATTGATTGTCCGGTGGACGAGCTTGGTGGTCTAGTGGCTACCGCTTCTGATTCAAATGCAGAAGGTCCTGGGTTCAATCCCTGGCTCGTCCCTTTCCTCCTACTTTGTATCTTTCTATCTACTTTCTCTCTCACTCTCTCTCCCCTACATATACATCTCATGTATATTCATATGTTCGTAGCGATCGCTAGAACCAGAAACGGATTGAAAAAAAAAAGCCGTTTCCCTTCCTTCCAACTTTCATTACAGCTCAATGTCAATCTATCATATAACGCCTACAAGTTATGCAACCAAGCGGACTGTGCCGCTTCACAGTAATCTTTTTTTTTTTCTTTGAACTTGTCTTTTCGACTGGCTAAGACCATTGGTTGGTCCATCTCGCCAGTAATCTTTACACCATCTATCGCTTTACGCCTGGCACCCTTGCACCAATGCATGATCCATGTGCCAAAAATAAACATTTCCCACCAACACACCAACATCCGCATGACCTTGTGCAGGCGCAGAGGATTCAACGGCCTGATGTGGGCAAGCGATTGCAATCATCACTTACCTCCCCTTCCCCATTGACCTGCAACCTGACGCAGCAGGCGCCATTGTCGCCTAAAAAATACAAGACCACCAACGCTCACACACTGAAGATGCCTGTTAGTCCCAAGCAGCATCTCATTGGTTCCTTGTGTGAGTGTAGCTGATCTGGCGATACTGGAGTAGCAACTGCGGGCGGGCAATCAAGCTCAAGCTCAAGCAATTGATTGTCCGGTGGACATTATTCCCTGAAAATGACGTGTATGTGGGGACGAATTCAATTTTTCGCGGGTGCATCGTTTATAACAAAACAAGTATCGGTCCGGTGATTGTAGCATTTTGTTTACCAAGACAAAGCGCCTAACACAGCTTCCCTTCCTGCATCCAAACTCCTACACCGAAGATAATTTCCGTATACCTATTATGTGTGAAACTACATAATTTTTTGCAATAGGATTTCATAAATGAAATTTATGTTAGGAATCATAATAATCATTCGATTCGACGCAAATAAAATTCATCTTCCAAAGCAAATGAAACTTATTTATTTGGAGAAATAAAATTTATGTGTAGAGGTTATGAAATTGATAGGTCGCGTTCTAATAAGCATTATAAGGTAAATTCAAATGAAAATAATGTATGCTGTTATCATTCGCTCATGTTACAATTATTTTTTCTATTTTCGTAATAAAACACTTGAAGTGATTCTGCATTACTCATAAATTCAGCTTTTATTTGCATATTAATTTAGTTTTCACCAAGGTTTTCACGTTGTTAACGTCTAAACGAAAGATTCACCAACCGCCTTATCAGCGACGTCGACCGGTTAAATCCGCCATCAAATGTGAAACCGTGATCTACGGAGGCAGAATTGGGGGCTTCCATCAGATGTCCACAGGTCCAAGCATTCCTGTTTTGTTAGGCGCCTATTTCGGCGGCGATCCGGAAACCAATTTGGGTTGGATCGGCAGAGGCAAGAAGCACGAGCACAACAGTGTCGAAGGTTTTGCGCAGCCTAGAATGGCAGCACCGACGCGGTTGATAGCTTCTCTGGAAGGCTCCTGGAGGCACTATTATTTTCCATGGTTTTTGAGATGCTTCCCTGTAAATAAAGCAAAGTTATTATTATAAATCAAACATTTTAATCATAATTACTTACACTTCTCATTGTAGTGACAGCCTACAAAAGTCTCTTCGATGACGAAAGTCTGCCTTTCTTCTGTAAATTAAGCGGGAGAACTGGTGCCGACCGTTACGAATCTGATTCAATTCGTTGCTGAACCAAACTTTATACTTATAAGTGAACTTCTATATTTTTTACTATAACAGATAACCTTATAATTTTAATGTTCGCGCAAACATAAAGATCAAAAGGACCGTATACACTACTTATTGATCGCCTGATAAAATGGGGGCCGGATCACAACGTCCGAGGCCATACAGTCCCGGACATTAAGTCAGGTTTTTTTGCGAAATAGCGTCCAAAAGTTTGGATGCGTCATAATATTCTATGTACCTTCTTTCCTTGGACTTCGTGGCGTATCTGCATTGCAGATTCTGCAAGTTCGGGCGTTATACCCCGAAAAAATGCGCCATAAAGTCCTGGGACTTTATGGCCTCGGACGTTATGATACTGCGCCGATAAAATGTAAACAGCTGGACATAACATTTATATTCGCACACATAAAAATAATCCTCGAGCAGTCTTATGAACTATAAAGACGCTAAGTATATAGAGTTTAGGTTTGAAATTTTATCAGTGTAGTGATTTCTCGTAGTAACGCAGAGAACTTCTCGCCGAGAAGTTCTCGGTTATTTAGCCATATAAATAAAGTTGAGTAAATACTCTTTACTATATCTATGTGAAGCCGTGGAGCAAATCTCTGTGAAACTTCACAGAGATCTGAGTAAAGAGTATTTACTCAGCTTTATTCATATGGCCTATTGGCCTAAGCGAGAATCACGTCATCACTTCCTTCCATATCCTCAATTGACCTGCATTCAAACGCGGCCGGCGCTGTTATTGCTCATTGAAAAGTATTGGGATGCCAGCATTTACACCGTGTCCAATAAGTTATCATACAAAATACAAATTTAGAAAATATATTTTTATTTCACATCTGTGATTCATATTTTCAAAGTGAATGCATGTATTGAAGGGCCATATAATACTGATTAAATAAAGCATACGGTTCAAAATAACTTTATTTTCTATAAGTTTTTATAAGGCTAGCAGTACACTTCCATTTTCTGAAATCTGTTTGTTCCGGCACGCAAGAAAAATGTTCGAAAAGTTTTTCAGTCTACGGTAGCTAAATAGAGTCCATAAGGTTAAATTTTGATTTTTTATCCCAAGTATTGTGCCAAATAGATATACTAATGATGAAACAATACAATTTTAGTGAGGATATGGTAAGAAATTTGCAAGTATGCTAGAGTATGCTCAACTTGGGCTGATTTCCTTGAATATGACCGTTATATTAAAGATAAACATCATAAAACATCATAAAACGTAAATTTTGGACAAAATTTACCACAATAGGGATTCAAGCATTTTTTAGAAGTGAGAATGGTGTGAATCAACATGGTAAGATGCAGCCATGCGTCTTTAATACAACAAATCTCATGCAAACAGGTAAATGAACATTTTTGTTTAATATACGTTTAATTTTGTACAACATTAAACGGCTTCGTACTTCACCAATACAGAGTCTCATATTTTTTTCTTCTGATCATAGCTGATACTAGTAATGGTGAGGACAGGAACCTAATTTGTTTCAACTTAAAACCATTACTCGTTAAAAAGAGACGAAATGCCAATAAAATGACGTGCGTGCCAGCTGAAATGGAAATACGACACATAAGCGATCAGCAGAGAAGGACTAAGAACAGTTAATTCCAAAACCAGGGTTGGTCAATTCTCGCTCTTACCCTTAATGGGTAGTATTGTCGGGCCGCCACCAAACCGGACTTCGCACAATCAAGTCGCGACGCGACCCAACTCGCGACGTTTTTGAATCATGTTAAAAGTAGTGCGCATCCTTCCCGTTGTTGTCAGCAACACAGCACACTAGATGCGAAACAGATGCGACACTTGTGGTCCAAGGAAATGGCAATTTTTGATTGAATGTCTGTCCTGATTCCAACCGGATAGACAATACGCAGATCGCAAGAAATTTCTTGGCCTATATTGATGCGTGGAAAATTCAGGCAAGGAATCGCTCAAGAAATAATAAAGTGTCACTTTATTCCGGATCCTAGTACGGAGATGAAACTAAACGTCAAATCAAATGGGGCTTGCTGTGTTAAATTTCTTGACCATTCCGGTCACGGAAAAATAATGCACTGAACGATAATTACTTGAGCGATTCCGTTTGTAGTACATACCTCGCATAAAAAGTGCAAATTTCAGTGCGGCATAGGTAAGTGTGCCTTGACGCTCTTTGATTTTAAAGAGAAAAATATCTCTTTTTGCAATTTCTCATCGTAATAGGCTGTTTTACCTCACGCAAATTTGACAGGAAAAGGCCTACTTTCCCACACCAAATTAGCGAAGCTGTAATGGTTCATTAATAGACATATATTAGACTTTCAATGGCGCTTCAACCCTTGTGACGTAACATCTAGTAGGTGTGTGTCTTGGCTGTGGTACTCGAAGTGTCAAATTTACATGATTTTGATCATAGCAATCTCAAATGAAAATCAAAACAAAGCCGTTTGTATTTCTCTCCGTCAATTGATTACTTTTGGTTTTGTGTGGCCGATGGCCAGCAGTTCCCCAGACGGCCCTCTGCGCTACAATGGGTGTGCAGAAATGAAAGTTGTAAGAGACAGTGTGACTGATTTATTCCAACTACCGCCAAGAATCGGCTTGTGAACTGGTAAGAAACTGAGGAATGCGATCGTTTGCAGTGGTCTGGAGATGTCAGTATCCGAGACTCTCACAAATGTTCATTTACTGCACGGTAAAAATTCTGCACGCTAGATGTAAGGGAAAAATCCCTTAACTATTCAATGTTGTAACCAACATGATCAGAAGTGCTTTTCCTTTAAGATCGCAATGCTGTCAGTGTTGATTTGAGGACCAAAACAAACCTACCAGAGAAATCAACAGAAAATCCCTTCGATTTGCACTACTGTAAAAAGCAATACGATCCAAAGTGAAAAGTTGTTGATTTGGTAATGACTGTTTTGGGCATGAAAGTAAATACCCGCATAGTTGTAAACTGTAAGTGCATTATATCGCATATTGTTAACAACAATTTGCTACATTGCCTGAACAATATCACATATTATTCGTCATCACATTAAGTGATAATGTGAGAATATTGTTGTAACCCATTTGGCATATTGTAATGGGCCAAATCACAATATGGGGAATAGGCGGTTAAGTTAGGTTACAATAAAAAATCAGCATTTTTCCCGAACAAAATTTTCGCAATACTGTATGCCATAGTGTAGACATATTATCCATTTTTTGCAAGGCTTACTATGAGCCAAACTGTTTCAAAGTGGTTAAACCATAAAATTGGCCGAAAATCAGAACATTAAAAGAAACAGTTCATGTATTGTTCTATATGTTAGAATGAACAGCATGCCGTATTGTTAGAATCTGTTTTTACTACGAAATATTTATTCTAAGCAATTTACTTTTTTCTAACAACTGTTTTCGCAAACAAATAGAATAACAATAAATTAAAATAAAATAAATGAACTTATTTGCGAAAGCAGCTGCTAGAAAAAAGCAAATTGCTTCAAAAATTAAAGCAAAAATCAAATATTTTAATGGGTATATTTTGATTACTAATATAGGTAAAATATGCATTGCATTACAAGGTAATTCGTATTATCATATCGTATCGGTATCGCCAACTAATAACACATAAATTTGGAATTTAATTGCAAACTACAAAGTAACATTGCTCCCTGTGGCGACTGAATCTTAATTGAAAGCATTCGATAATAGCTCATTATACCCAAACTCCTCAAAAGTTGATCCCACTATTGAAATGTTGTTAAACTTCGCTTTTAGCTTAATTTGTGATTTCAATTTAGATTCAGTAGCGACAGGTGGCGATATTTCTTTTCCGCTTGCAGAGAGTGGCAATAGAACCGAAGCAGGAGCACAGTATCTAGCAGGCAGCATAACTTAGAACGGGGTTACGGAACGCAACAATCATCGGCATTTTCCATGAATAACTTTCTCCGGAACAGCTCCCACTATCGCCATAGCTTAGTCCTGGAAATTCCATCCGTGCTTTCTGAGTTTACGCCTTGCCAGACGTTCTAAACATCAGCTTACGTTATTTTCCCCTGCCTTCAAGGGCTCCTCCTGCGGCAATCGCTCACCACGGTTCATCATCAGCTCCGCATCCTGAAAACAGAAGAAAAACGGTCACAACCACAGCATTTAAAACGAGAAAACAATGTAATTTACCTTGAAGATTCCATTTCCTTCAACCCGCTGCTGGATTGCTTGTGAATCTGTTACTCCCGGGTCCGTACGTTCCATGTAAGAGGAAGATCATCCTGGTTGGGGGCCGCTTGTCCACTGGGTGCTGCTTACGATGTTAACGAAGTGGATTTTGCATTTCGCAATTTTTCCCTGATTGCTCCTGCACCGCGAAAAACAAAACTAGCATAACATTTGGAAAGGGCTCATTCCAGTAATATGATCAAATGACAAAAAAAATCTAATAACAAAATTTTTTTTTTTTCTTTAATCCTCGTCGAGGGATAACAGAATAAAACAATCGATGCAAAAAATTAAAAAAAAAGTGTGTCGACATCACAGGAGATTAGATGTGTTAGCAAAATAACGAAATATATATTTAAGTGTTCCAAATATTTTCAAATGTTTACGTTTGTGAGTTAGGCTCTTATAAACAATTGCACGCTGAATGTAACAAAACGCTTGACGCTCTCGATAGCATAACGATGCCATTTTTCCCAAACACATCGCTTACAAATACATCACTAATTACAGTATCCCATGTTGTTGAACAAAATTTATGTATAGTCAAATGCACGGGTGTGAGTGTGTTCCTCAAATATAAAAACCAACAATTTCATATACGGTGATCTTACATTGCAACCACTTAATACAAGTTATTATATCACTATCATCCAACAATGCCTGGGTACTATATCAAATTGTCACCACTTGATATGTGTTTTGCATACTATTGATTATAATATTGGGTTTCGGTTTCATATTGCTCGACATAAAACAAACTCCTTGAGATAATGTTACATAACCAGTTAGAGGCAATTTACTGTTTGGAATTTATGGCAAATTGTATTTTTCTATGCGGGTATAGATGACAGGCGGTAAAAACCCGCATAGAAAAATACAATTTGCCATAAATTCCAAACAGTAAATTGCCTCTAACTGGTTATGTAACATTATCTCAAGGAGTTTGTTTTATGTCGAGCAATATGAAACCGAAACCCAATATTATAATCAATAGTATGCAAAACACATATCAAGTGGTGACAATTTGATATAGTACCCAGGCATTGTTGGATGATAGTGATATAATAACTTGTATTAAGTGGTTGCAATGTAAGATCACCGTATATGAAATTGTTGGTTTTTATATTTGAGGAACACACTCACACCCGTGCATTTGACTATACATAAATTTTGTTCAACAACATGGGATACTGTAATTAGTGATGTATTTGTAAGCGATGTGTTTGGGAAAAATGGCATCGTTATGCTATCGAGAGCGTCAAGCGTTTTGTTACATTCAGCGTGCAATTGTTTATAAGAGCCTAACTCACAAACGTAAACATTTGAAAATATTTGGAACACTTAAATATATATTTCGTTATTTTGCTAACACATCTAATCTCCTGTGATGTCGACACACTTTTTTTTTAATTTTTTGCATCGATTGTTTTATTCTGTTATCCCTCGACGAGGATTAAAGAAAAAAAAAAATTTTGTTATTAGATTTTTTTTGTCATTTGATCATATTACTGGAATGAGCCCTTTCCAAATGTTATGCTAGTTTTGTTTTTCGCGGTGCAGGAGCAATCAGGGAAAAATTGCGAAATGCAAAATCCACTTCGTTAACATCGTAAGCAGCACCCAGTGGACAAGCGGCCCCCAACCAGGATGATCTTCCTCTTACATGGAACGTACGGACCCGGGAGTAACAGATTCACAAGCAATCCAGCAGCGGGTTGAAGGAAATGGAATCTTCAAGGTAAATTACATTGTTTTCTCGTTTTAAATGCTGTGGTTGTGACCGTTTTTCTTCTGTTTTCAGGATGCGGAGCTGATGATGAACCGTGGTGAGCGATTGCCGCAGGAGGAGCCCTTGAAGGCAGGGGAAAATAACGTAAGCTGATGTTTAGAACGTCTGGCAAGGCGTAAACTCAGAAAGCACGGATGGAATTTCCAGGACTAAGCTATGGCGATAGTGGGAGCTGTTCCGGAGAAAGTTATTCATGGAAAATGCCGATGATTGTTGCGTTCCGTAACCCCGTTCTAAGTTATGCTGCCTGCTAGATACTGTGCTCCTGCTTCGGTTCTATTGCCACTCTCTGCAAGCGGAAAAGAAATATCGCCACCTGTCGCTACTGAATCTAAATTGAAATCACAAATTAAGCTAAAAGCGAAGTTTAACAACATTTCAATAGTGGGATCAACTTTTGAGGAGTTTGGGTATAATGAGCTATTATCGAATGCTTTCAATTAAGATTCAGTCGCCACAGGGAGCAATGTTACTTTGTAGTTTGCAATTAAATTCCAAATTTATGTGTTATTAGTTGGCGATACCGATACGATATGATAATACGAATTACCTTGTAATGCAATGCATATTTTACCTATATTAGTAATCAAAATATACCCATTAAAATATTTGATTTTTGCTTTAATTTTTGAAGCAATTTGCTTTTTTCTAGCAGCTGCTTTCGCAAATAAGTTCATTTATTTTATTTTAATTTATTGTTATTCTATTTGTTTGCGAAAACAGTTGTTAGAAAAAAGTAAATTGCTTAGAATAAATATTTCGTAGTAAAAACAGATTCTAACAATACGGCATGCTGTTCATTCTAACATATAGAACAATACATGAACTGTTTCTTTTAATGTTCTGATTTTCGGCCAATTTTATGGTTTAACCACTTTGAAACAGTTTGGCTCATAGTAAGCCTTGCAAAAAATGGATAATATGTCTACACTATGGCATACAGTATTGCGAAAATTTTGTTCGGGAAAAATGCTGATTTTTTATTGTAACCTAACTTAACCGCCTATTCCCCATATTGTGATTTGGCCCATTACAATATGCCAAATGGGTTACAACAATATTCTCACATTATCACTTAATGTGATGACGAATAATATGTGATATTGTTCAGGCAATGTAGCAAATTGTTGTTAACAATATGCGATATAATGCACTTACAGTTTACAACTATGCGGGAAGTGCTTCGCTTTGATTCGCACCTCTCTAACAGATGTGAAGCAGTGTAGTGGTAAAATAGTTGGTCGCGACTCTAAAGGTCCTGGTATCGAATCTGGGTGCGGCTGTACACATTTTTTTTTTAAATTTTAGTTTTGAAATCAAAACATTGTCAACAACGAATTGATGTGAAGTTACATTAAGGGTGTGAACCATTTCGCATATTCGTTTAACTTTTAATTAAAATTTGACACTTTGGTGGTTATTTTTCATCGGATGGTTAAAAAATAACTACGAGGGTGGCCCATTTGAAATGTGACAGACGAGTAGTTATTTGAAACAAAATACAGTACACAGCCAAATCATTGCGAACAAAAAATAACTATCGAACTGTCAAAACTAACCCTGGTCGGGAGTAGGGTTATTTTTAAACGGATGCAATATAACTATCGAAGTGTCAAATTTTAACTAAAAGTTAAACGAATAAGCGAAATGGTTCACACCCTAAAATTGAAGAGGCATTGGATGTTCTTTGTCAAATGATATGTTATTGATAACAAACTGATTGAACAGTAGTGCGAATTCAAGTGCCAATCAGTTTATAACACAGTGCAGATTTTTTACCGTGTGGGGAAAAATCGGAAAAAATCGGAAAAAGCGGAAGAAATCCTATCTAAACTACCTCCCGAATATAAAGTACACCTTTACGGTGGTTTTAATCAGAACAGTGTCGATTTCATTCCAGATTTCGAAAATGAGAGTATCCTTTTACCAGTCATAGGGGAGAATGAAACATTACAATTCATTTTTGAGAAGTTTGCATGCCTAGGTGCATCTGTTATCTAGATTTTTTATTGACAAACATTCATGAAGACTTTTGCGTAAATGAGTCGTTAGTGCCTTTGTGGAAAAACGAGGCTTTTCATACAGCAATCGAGTTTTCTGTGTTTCTGCATAAAAATCACTTTCCCGATGAAAGTGTTTACGAAAATGTTTTCGATTACAGCAGAGCAAATTATTCTAATATCAGACAAAAACTAAATAGGGCAAATTGGCAATCTGTCTTGAAAAATCAACAGAATATTGAAACTGCTGTTGAAGTTTTTTATAAGTTGTTACGGGAAATTATTCAGGAAGAAATCCCGGTTATTAGGAAGCGTAGAAGTTTCGATTCGAAGAATCCCATTTGGTTTAACAGGCAAATCATTAATCTTAAAAATCGTAAGCAAAAAGCACATAAAGCTTACATAATTAATGAAAATCATGCCAATTTGGTGAAATATTTGGATATATGTGATCAACTTAATGTTGCTATTTCTACAGCCTTTACTGAGTACAACCTAAAAACCAGTGTACGCAGAATATGGCACCGCAAGCGAAAAATAGGCAACAAAGAAGGCACGGCAACATCGCTTTGTTTTTTCGTTAGCAGATAATGACAAAATCGCTCCCGAGTTTGTTCACAACAAAAACGGTTGGAATATTTGTCTCGTTCTATTCACATCGTGATTTTTGCATTGTTTTACAACTGAAACTCGAATCTGAGGATGGCAAGAGTCTTAATTCGTCCAAATGCTCATGAATTCGATGATGTGGGTCGAAAATTTCAGCAGAAAAGCCGAAATATCGGCACACGCACGGCAAGCGATATTTGTTTTATTGCTCTCATCGCTTGACATGCGTTTGTTGCGGAGCGCCTTTGTTACCGACATGCACCGCTTAGGACAAAGCGTTTGTTTTTCAGCGTGATCCGTTTTTCATACCCTGCTAAAAACAGAAAATGAAATCAAATCATGTCCAAAGAACTTCTTCAATTACGTCAAGACTAAACTAAAATCATGTAGCTTTCCATCAAAAATGACATTAGATGAAAAAGAAGGAAATAATTCTGAAGAAATTTGCAATCTTTTTGCAACTTTTTTCCAAGAAACGTATTCGAATTTCTCAGACAATGATCGTGAGGGCGATGATTGGTAGAGCGAATCAGATCAAGCAAGCAGTGGGTGATGTGTGAAAAAAGGCACTATACTCTTTGAATTCTCCTCAGAGTTGACCAACCCTCTCCAAAACAAATGCTGTATTTGTTCAGTGTTAGTTGGCCTTTCAATAAATAAATTTACTTTTGAAATCCTAATAACAGATGCTAAATAAATACAATTTGATGTTGTATGAGAACTTTTTGGACACGGTGTACACAATGAGGAGAAGACTAATCCCAAGCATCATCTGTTGGTTCTTTGTGTAAATGCAGATGCCCTTACAATAACAGAGGAGCAACCGCGGGTGGTCAATCATGCTCATGCTCATGCTGGAAGAACTAGTGGAAGTGCGGTTTCAATAGCAAAATAAGTAATTATCCATCCGAAAGTAATGTTTTATGCTCCATTGTTACTGAAAAACAGAACTGTCAGCCGTGTAAACGCGTTCTTCATTAAACTGAAAATTGCTCAGAGCGGCTTCGCGAATCAAAGACGAGTGCGTACCGCGTACCAGCTTTGTGAGCTCGCGAGTGAAGAAGTGCGAATATATTCAGGCCTATGGTGTTCACGAGTAGGTTTACTTTGCGTTTGTGTCTGCGCAATCCTCATTATTTTCCATCCCTGATGACCATTGGGCGCGCAGTTTATTGACACCCACTTTTTAGGTTTACATTATCAATTGTAAAAATCAAATATTTCATTTTTATTTTGTAGTGCTACAATATAGACATTGACTGATACACTGTCATGAAAAAGTAGTTATATACATATGTATATCCCATATTTAGCGTGTGATAGAGCCTTGAAATTTTCGCATTTTTTTCCTGCCGCACCCTGTATCTATTGCATACTTGTACTTGGCCTTTGCCCCACGAAACGTAGGTATTTAAAGAGCACATGCTCCGCGGTCTCGTCGCAGTTCGCGCACTCCGGACATGCATGTTCGAATCTGTGCAAATACCACCAAAAGTAGTGATCCTCAGGTCCATTTTTTCAACTGCTTGTATCGCATTTATATTGATTTGCCAAACATTCTAGCAGCTTTTCTTCATTATTCCGGGTGTAGAACAACCTCTAAGGGCCGATTTCTTCACCCTGGCTTATTCGTTATGCCAGGTTTAACTATATGGGTAAGCCTGGCTTACGAGTTAAGCCGAGGTGAAGAAATCGGCCCTAAAAGAAACATTATAGAGATTTCTGTATGCGACTGTTATGCGAATAGGGGCAGTATAGCACTCATGGCCCGCCAGAAATAGTGTCGGTATATTTTATGTATTCGTTTCGCTGAACAATACATTTTAAAATATTCGCTCAATAGTTCTGCAAATTCCCTGAGACGATTAGCTGTTTTTACATATTAGTTAAATATACTTCACGTTTCATTTTCAGGTCAACTCCCTAGTCAGGATGTGCTGATGAATGTGATCGAGCAGTTGAAGTTAAGTTCGCTAAAGCCAGCGAAAACTCCGGAGGAAGCCTTGAATAAGTCATTCAAATTCTGGTCCACCCAACCAGTTCCCCGGATGGACGAAAAGATAGCCGTCAATGAGCCTATCGAAGCCGATAAACCCATTAGCGAGATCCGCGAAGAACCCTACAGCCTTCCGGAAGGGTTCACCTGGGATACCATGAATCTGGAGGATCCGCTCCAGCTAAAAGAACTCTACACGCTTCTGAACGAGAACTACGTCGAAGATGACGACGCGATGTTCCGCTTCGATTATCAACCTGCCTTCCTGAAGTGGGCCCTGCAACCACCCGGATGGCGTGCCGACTGGCACTGCGGCGTTCGGGTCGTCAAGTCCGGTCGGCTGGTGGGATTCATTTCGGCCATTCCCGGCACCCTGAACGTCCACCAGAAGACGCAAAAAATGGTTGAGATTAACTTTCTGTGCGTCCACAAGAAGCTGCGCTCGAAACGACTGGCTCCGGTGTTGATCCGTGAGATTACCAGAAGGGTTAATCGAACCGGAATATTCCAGGCCGTCTACACGGCGGGAGTTGTGCTGCCAAAACCGGTTTCTTCCTGTCGCTATTGGCATCGATCCTTGAACCCGAAGAAACTTGTGGAGGTAAGCGTTAACTAAAAATCATACGTATTGATAATGATACGTGGGACCTTGTTCTTTTTGCTATCTTTCGTCCCTTTCCTCATCATTCACCTCGAAACTTTAGAGATGCAAAAATCTTTATTTTCAGTAGAATGAAAAAGTAATACAGATTGAACTGGATTAACCTGAGTCGCGTTCTCATGCTTCTCATCAAAACTGGCGCATACATTTTATAATTAATTCTTACCTATTTCAGGTGAAATTTTCCCACCTTTCCCGCAACATGACGATGCAACGAACGATCAAGCTATACAAACTGCCTGACGCCCCGAAAACTCCCGGTTTCCGGAAGCTGCGCGAATCGGACCTGGAAGCCACCCATAAACTGCTCGAGCGCTACCTGCTCGGATTCAATCTGACGCCGGTGTTTGACTTGGAGGAATTCCGCCACTGGTTCTCGCCCCAGGATGGCATCATCGATTGTTTCGTGGTGGAAGATCCGTCCACCGGTGAAATCACGGACATGGTCAGCTACTACACGCTTCCGTCCACGGTGATGCACCACGCCGTGCACAAGTGCGTCAAGGCCGCGTACAGTTTCTACAACGTGTCTACCAAGACGCCCTGGCTGGATCTGATCAACGATGCGCTCATTTCGGCGAAAAACCTCAACTTTGATGTGTTCAATGCGCTCGACCTGATGGAGAACCGGACGTTCCTGGTGCCGCTTAAATTCGGCATCGGCGATGGCAATTTGCAGTACTATCTGTACAACTGGCGCTGTCCGAGCATGCAACCGGAAGACGTTGGCCTGATTTTGCTCTAAGTAAGCGGCAGTCGGAAACGCACGGACCAAAGCTGCGTTTGAAAGATTCAGTCGAGTTTTAATTATTTTCGTTTCCTGTGGTAGGTTCTAACAACATCGATTAGTGAATCGTTGAGGACGGTGCAGTTGTATTGTGGGATTTAAAATACGTCTTATTTAATAGGTACCTCTTACAAACATAATGTATCATGGGCACATTATATATTTATGTTACGAGCATAAAAAAGTGTAAATGGGGAAAATTGTGAAGAGACTACAACGGTTGGTTATCCGGTTAAACATAACGTACACAATAATGAAGCGTAGTTCGTGTGTATTTCCGAAAGGGCACCGCGAATCGTACTGAAATGGAAAAGTTAAAGAAATCCTTGGCGGGGGAGGTTTTACCAAAGCGCGCTGGAAATCTCAATTAAAAGGATGCCCGGGGCTCTTAAATTCCAAAATCACGGATTAACTTGATCACTTTCAGAACTGAGCACCCATGCTGGAGCAGAGGGCTGAATTAAAAGATCTCCATCCTGGGCACTTACCCGCCATCGCCTTGACCTGTGGCCAGGTCAAATTTCAGTCGACTTCCTACCTTTATTTCTTTGTGGAGGCTGCGCCGCCATGAGCTTCTGGGCGTGCCTCTGCTCCGATGTCCTGCTGGGTTCCAATCTAACGCTTGCTTGCAGATTTCGTTTCCGCCCCTGCGTAGAGTGTGGCCGACCCACCTCCACTTTCGCTACCGAATTTCTGTCGCTATTGACTTTTGATGACATCGACGATGGAGCTCCACTTTGGAGGTCACCATGCACGAATTATATACCGCAGACATCTATTGATGAAGATCTGAAACTTTTGAGTGTTTTCCACTGATACGCACCAGGTTTCAATGGCGTACAGCAGTATACAAAATGCACGCTTGAGTTGAAAATTCTAATCTGATTGTTTTCCCATACATTTCTTAAACTCGCAAAGGCAACTCACTTTCGAATGTAAATTTCCGTTTACGCCAGCAAAATAAAATGGGCTGTGTAATCAAAGGTGGATACGGCCGTATACAAGAACGAGGGTGTTTGGAAGCTTTCAACATTTTTTACTGTCAGCCCAGCTACCGTAAAGCTGGAAGAAGAGTTGGCCATGATTTGGTTTTGTTGACGTTAATGTCAATGATAAGACCTGCCGCCGAGGAGCGATCGGCAAGATCATTGAGCTTACTCTGCATATCAGACCGCCGTTGAGCAATGAGAGCAACGTCATCAACCACTTCTGCCAGTTCGATGTCATTGAGGTGCTCCTCCATGGTAATGGGCTGCCACAGCAACCCACGATTTGGTTCACGATCAATCGCACCTACCAGGATCTCGTCGATTACGATGAGGAACAGTAGCGGTGATATGTAGTATAAATACATCTTTGCCTCTCTCCAGCGACGACCCGGGTGGGGTCGGATAAGACATCGTTTTGCTGTACTCTGCACAGAAATGTCCCGTACTCTGCTTGAATGAGGCCGATGATTTTCTCAGGGACACCCTTGCCCTTGCTCCCCACTTCCCCACATATTTTCGTGGTTGAGACAGTTGAAAGCTTTTTCGTAATCAACTTGGTTAACTTGATCGCATTAAAACAACTGATGTAATTTAGAGTTCAACTAAACTAATCGCATTAGACATAGGTTGACATTGAGTTTTTTCGGCAGTTGTGTTCTTTTCGTCATGATAGGTTTTTGTCGGCCAAATTGTTTGAAATTTGCCCATATAATTCAGTGCGTTAAGGCATATTTTGAGACCAACTTTGAGCTCTAACAGATGTTAAAAAGTACCCCATGACAAAGAGAGCAAAGCTGCAAAACTATCATAAATTGTTCTACTGGTTTTGGTAAAAGAGCTGAATAACCGTACGACAGTGTCCTGTCACGGTCGCCATGTGAAGTTTTTTTTTATAGAAGAAGTTTCTAAGAGTGGCGTTATTTATTTTAGTTTCTAAAACTGAACGGAATCAAATGCCAACCGATTACCTTTTCGATAATTCTTCTTTACGATTGTTCAGGACACGTAGAAGAAATACACCGGTTTTTGCAGCAGTAGTAGCATACGGCTCAAAAATCACTGATGTTCTTCATGTGGTTTTCAATGACCTGACAAATCTTCCTCCTTTGTATGATCAAGCGAATCCGAATTCTTTATGTTAACTTTAAGTTCAAATTCACTTCAATTTAGTTATAAAAATAGCACTTTTAGTTCACCCACAAATTTTAGCAAGTAATCCAATTTTCTTTTTGTTTTTAAAAACTTCTCTTTCTCCTCTTCGAACGTCAAGCATCGCTGTCAACTTTACCGTGACATTTATCGGTCTGGTCACTCTTCGACAGGCCAGTTAGAGTTGTGCCCAGCAGTGGTGGTAACAATTCCCCTTCCCGTAAATCTGGTCCGCGTTCGCAAGAAGAATCAGATTTACTCCTAAGCTCCATCACCGCCAGTTTGGCAACAGCACGACGATACACTCCTTTCGAAGTCTTCACTAGTGCCCGACGCACTCTTCCGTCAATGCCTCGTAACACCTTCACCACAATGCCTCTTATCCATGTTTTGCGATTGTTTCCGTCGACTATGTACACCAGCTCTCCTTCTTTCACCGGATCTTGCTCCTCCAGCCATTTGGTGCGATGGTTGATCGTAGGCACATATTCCTTCAGCCACCTTTGCCACAAGACGTCAGCCAATTTCTGGGACTGCTTGTAGCTATCTCTGAGTGCTTCGGCTGAGTTCGTCGGCGTCCTAACTTCCTCTCGCTCTCCTGCAGGTAACCCACGGAAGAAATGGTTCGGTGTGAGCGCCTCGGATTCTGCAGATTCCTGAGGTACATACGTAAGTGGTCGGGAACTAACCATATCCTCAGCTTCAGCCAAAACGGTATGCAGGATTTCGTCAGTCAACCTTCCGCCTTCATGTAGGGATTTCAACGCTTCCTTTGCTGATCTCACCAACCGTTCCCATATCCCGCCCATGTGCGGTGCGGCTGGCGGGTTGAAACTCCATTGCGTCCTCGCATCGGTGAAGATATCTGCACATTCCAATTCAATACATCGAACTTGTTGAACTAACTCTTTGCTTGCCGCCAAAAAGTTGGTGCCATTGTCTGAAAATATTTCCAGTGGAGCACCCCTTCTGCAGATGAATCTCCTAATAGCCATAATACAGGATTGGCTACTTAGGCTATGAGCCACTTCCATGTGGATCGCTCTGGAAACGAGACACGTAAACAGGCAGACCCATCTTTTCTCTGCACGGCGACCAACTGTCACAACCACCGGACCAAAGTAGTCTATCCCTATATAGCTGAATGGTCGTAGCTTTGGAGTCAGACGTTGTACTGGGAGTGGTGCCATTCTAGGAATTGCCGGACGACACTTCATGATTTTACACCGCGCACAATCCTTCATGACCTGCAGAACCGCTGCTCGAACGTGTTGGACGTAGAAACGTTGGCGTAGTTCATTCACCACGGTCTCCCGGTTTTGGAAGCACAATTGGGAACCGCTGTTCGAATGGGATGAATTCTGCATGCGCCGAGCGGCCTTCCATACGAATCACCCCTTCTTCGTCCAGAAAAGGAGCCAATTTGTAGAGCACACTGGATCGTTCTATGGAGTGCCACTTTACCTGAGGCAGTTCCTTATTCTTCAGTAATGTCTTCCGCTCGTCAGCAAAACCTTCTTGCTGCGCCGTTCGCCACAGATAGTTCTCAGCCAGTCGATATTCATCACGTTTTAGCGGAGTTTTGTTCGACAGGAATACCCTTTTGATCGACCTTTCCAATTTTGGCGTAGCTTGAAGAGTTTCGATCGGCTGTCCTTTAACCCTTTTGCGACAATTTGAAATGAATCGAAATACGCAAGCGATGCTTCGAACCAGGATAGTATGGCGCGAAAATCGGGTAGTGTCGATCAAGTTATTGGAAAATGAAATTTCGTGGAACAAGTGATACGCTCGCAGCTCTTCCTTAACGCCTGGAGTTGGTAGGGGTCGTTGAATCCACTCTTCTTTTGGTCTGCGAAGTATTTCAGGACCGCGTACCCACTCACCATCGGACTCTATTGGTGGACCATGCTTACCCCACTTCGTAATCACCTCGGCTATGTTGTATTTCGTTGGGATCCAGTTCCATTCCTGTGGGCTAGTGAGGCTCAAAATGTCCCCGATACGGTACGCCACAAACTGTTTGTACTTCCTATGATCGGATTGGATCCACGAAAGTACGGTTGCGGAGTCAATATGGAACATAACAGTCCTTACTTCTACAGAATGGTTAGCTTTGACTGCAGCAGCTAATCTAGCACCAAGTACAGCGGCGAGGAGCTCCATTCTGGGGATGGACATGTACTGTAGTGGAGCCACCTTCGACTTTGCGGATACTAGTGCAACTCTTGGTTGTCCGTTCACTAGGACTCGGAAATAGGCAACGCATCCATAGGCCTCCTCACTTGCGTCTGCAAACACGTGAAGCTCTAAATTCTGGTAGTCGGAAGGTTTCGTATCTAGAAAATAGCAGCGTGGAATCTTCATCTCCTGAACACGTGGCAGCAGCTCAATCCATTTGAACCATTTTTTCGCAGAATTGTCGTCGACAACATCATCCCACGAACACCCGTTTCTCCAGAGATCTTGGATGATCATTTTCCCGAAAACGGTGAACAACGTCCACAGACCGAGGGGATCGAAGCAGCTCATGACGATTCTCAGTAGTATTCGTTTCGTTGGCAGCTTCTCTTCCATGAGGTAAGGTTTCAGGTCGTCATGCATAACAACCGCGAACACGAAAACATCTGCCTGGGTGTTCCATGACATACCCAAGACTCTCTCCGTGTAGTTGGACTTGTCGCAGTTGAAGTGTATTATGCGATTATCCGGTTGCCCGTTGAAATGCCGGAGAAATTCTGCGCTGTTCGACACCCAGTTTCGCATATGGAATCCAGCTTTTGAATGGATGAAAACGACCTGTTTTGCTCGTTTGACTGCTTCGTGTACCGTGAACGTGGAGTCGAAATAGTCGTCGACATAGTGTTTGCCGACAATAGCTTCAACTGCGTCTGGATATTCTTCGCAGTACTCCTGAGCATTTCGATTTTTGATATACTGCGCAGAACACGGTGAGCTGGTTGAGCCGAAGGTGGCAACATCCATTACAAAAATCGTTGGAGGTCCAGAAGCAGTTGTCCGATACAAAAACCTCTGTGCCGACTTGTCACTTGCCCGTATATGTATCTGGTGGTACATTTCAGCAATATCGCCGCCAAAGGCGACAGGCCGCTCACGGAAGGGACACATGACGGACGGAAGGCTTGACAGAAGATCGGGGCCCTTTAACAATTCGGTGTTGAGTGATCTCCCCTGCACGGCCGCAGCAGCGTCCCAGACCAACCGGACTTTTCCCGGCTTTTTGGGGTTGAGCACGACGTTTAAGGGAAGGTACCAGATCTTACCCGGTTCAGCTTCCTTCAACTCTCTGCTAGTAGCGATGTGGGCGTATCCTTTCCGCTGATAATCGTCGATCTGCTTCTCCACGTTCAGCGCCAGTTCTGGATTTTTCCCTAACTTTCGTTCCAGGCTCTTCAGTCGCTTTACCGCCATTTGGTAGTTGTCCGGCAATTGAGGGTCGTCGTTTTTCCACAAAAGGCCGGTCTCGAAGTGGTCTCCGATGCGCTGGGTGGTTTGCTCCAGCATTATTCTCGCTCGACGATCTTCGTTAGATTCTGGGAGTACCTTGACTAGTAAGCCAGACTCCTCTAGCGTGAAATGTTTTCGAAGAAGTTCTTGGAGGTCCAAATCTGCTAGTTCAACAGCTGTGTGATGCCCAGAAAACCCGGTTCCGGTGACGTTATTACCTTGAGGGCCATATATTGTCCAACCAAGCCGCGTGCGAACCGCTATTGGCTCCCCAGCGTTGCCGACTCGTGACTCTAATGGTGCGTACACGTGTAGGTGTTTCAGTCCAATAAGAATTTTTGGAGAGCCACCCAAGCAATCAGCCACAGGTAACCCACTAAGGTGCTTGAAACGGGCGGCAACCTCGGCAAAACGAATCTTCTGCTCCGGCAGTTGGAGCTCTTGGACTGTGTGGACATTTCGTAGGAGAAGTTTCTCGTTGGATCCGCTCGGCGAGATCGACACGTCAACACGGCGAGAATTTCGTTCAAGCCGACTCATCCCAGCTGTCCACTTCACGAGAATCGGTTCCCAAGCTCCTTTTAGCTTGAGTTGTTCGGCCACGTTGCTCTCCATCAGGGAATACGAGGACCCTTCATCCAAAAAGGCAATGACATTGCAGGTGCGTCCTTCGTGGTGCAGTTTGATCGGAACCATCCTAAAAATGACGGGATGCTGCTCCGAGTCGTGCACATGGCAGTTCGTTGACAGAGGTGTGCTTGAGCTCGGTGGATGAAGAAGGGAATGGTGCCTTTCCTTGCAGTCTCCGACGTTGCAGTGCCCTTTAAACCGACAGCGTGCCTCACCGTGCTCATTCAAACACATTTTGCACATTTTCCACTTCTCTACTATTTTCACCTTGTCGTTCCAGACCAGTCTACGAAAATCCTCACAGCCACGGGTCCTATGCTCCAGACTATTGCAACCGCGACATGGCGTACTGATGTGACTGATGCGACGAATGCTCCACGCCGACGTGTGCGTTCAGAAACCCTTGATGCTCTTTGCCCTTCGGTCGTTTTTCTTTCCAGTCTCGGTTTGAACGACTATCGGTTCGAGGCTCTGCATAGAGTGTGGCCTCCGTTGCTTCCGAAACAATTTCGGAAAAGAAATCCGAAAAGGTGCTGAGATCGACTGCTGCCTGCTGACGCTTGTGCCGAACCCACTCCATTTTCGTGGTGGGGGGCAACTTCTCAACAAGCTCTGTAATGAGCATGGGATTCACGAGATGTTCAACCATTCCTGAGGCCACCAGGTGGTCGCACAATTGTTGGACGATCATGCCAAAGCTGATAAATGTGCCAAGGCGGTCGGCACGCGGGGGGGGTCAGCTTTCCTTGCCTTCTGCAGCAAAGAATGAAGAAGTTGTTCCGGTCTGCCATACAGGTGGCGAAGCGTTTCGATCACTCTTGGGACCGATTCTGGCAGCAACAGCCTGCTCCTCACGGCTTCCAGTGCTGGCCCTTTGATGCTTTCTTGAAGCCTGCCAAGATTCTCTAGGTCGGTCCAGTTGCAGGCTGCGTTCCCGTTGTTGAAACTGCTTATAAACAGTGGCCATTCCTCTGGCCGTCCCGTGAATACTGGCAGCTTAGCGAAGGGACCTTTTCTAGCTGCAAGCTGCGCTCTTGTCAACTCCTGCTCTGGAAGGATTGGAGCCTGGTCACGACTGTCATGCAACGCGTCTGATACAGAGAAGTTCGCATGTGCGACGGGCTGGAGTCCTTGACGTCGATGGAGCGTTGGAGCGTGTGGCTGAACAGCCGCCGGTGGACAGAAAGAAGGCACTGGTAGAGATGGCAAACCTGGTTTGTTTACCTTCGTTGTTGGTATTTGCGGGTTCCTCAGCGGTGTGTTTTCCTTCGGATCGTTTTCCGGTGGCCCCTGATGGTTGTTGATGGTACCCAGTTGCATTGAAACTTCTTTGGGCGTAGAACATTTGGGAAAAGCCCCCCGGGGGTCCGCAATGGGTTTGCGTTGCTCGTACGGGAATTTTAGCTTGTCCCTCCACATCTTCTCCAAGTCCGCATCTGTTTGCTCCTGATTTGGTACTGGTTTACCACCTACGGCGCCGTTCTCCTGATCCAGGTGATCGGGGCTATACTCGAACTCTTCATACAGCTCACTCCGCATCTTGTGTAGTTCCGCTTCTACCGCTTTCTTTCTCTCCAGCATTTCTCGTTCCAAACGTATCTGCATCATCATCTTCTCCTTTTCCCGTTGGAATTGACGGTCAAAACGTTCTTTCATCATTCGCAGCTCCTTCTGGTGTTGGCGTTCTTCTTCATCGTCGTCGTCTGCCGACGTCCTCGGGTCACTTTTCTCCTGTTGGTCCTTTTCCATCGAATCGGAGACTTCCAGAACTGTGCCACCTTCGACTTGACCGCGAGTATTATTTGCTGTTGTGGCAGCTTGTCTGCAACTAACGCACGACCAGGGAATCTTCTTAATGTCAGACGTCACGCCGGCGCACATGAAATGAAACCATTTTTGGCATTTCTCGCAGAGCACCATGTTATCATCTGCATAGTTCGGTTGTTCACAGTGCGCACAATCATACCCGGTCTTTTCGGGGTTATGTTCCTCCTCTCCGGGCTTCATCGCAGTGATTTTTGAGAAATTTGTTCAGGACACGTAGAAGAAATACACCGGTTTTTGCAGCAGTAGTAGCATACGGCTCAAAAATCACTGATGTTCTTCATGTGGTTTTCAATGACCTGACAAATCTTCCTCCTTTGTATGATCAAGCGAATCCGAATTCTTTATGTTAACTTTAAGTTCAAATTCACTTCAATTTAGTTATAAAAATAGCACTTTTAGTTCACCCACAAATTTTAGCAAGTAATCCAATTTTCTTTTTGTTTTTAAAAACTTCTCTTTCTCCTCTTCGAACGTCAAGCATCGCTGTCAACTTTACCGTGACATTTATCGGTCTGGTCACTCTTCGACAGGCCAGTTAGAGTTGTACCCAGCAGTGGTGGTAACAACGATTGTTGCGTAACGATCCAACTGGAAGAAAGTCTCAGCTAAGTGTTCTATTAGCACTTCGAAAGTTATTTAATGAGAACATCCTCTGCCAATGACCATTTTGTATGTGTACATCGTGTGGCGTAGACGGGTTTACCCCGTTTGCCTTAATGTCATTTGACATAATGCCGTTTGGCATAAAGTCGTTTGGCATAATGGTCATTCGGCTTACAGTCGACTCTCCATGTCTCGATGTTCTACATCTTGATATCTCTCCCTGTCTCGATGGTTTGATCGGTCCTTTCAATCTGCAAGTATGATGGAGACAGATTTTATGTAGGTAGTTTTAAAATTGACCGATCTAGAGATATTTTTCTGAACTAGCTTAGGGTGGTTCAAGAAAAACCGGTTTTCCGGCATTAACTTTTTCAGTTTCGATTTTTCATCTAAGTCGCCAAAGAAACACTTGTAGAGCATTTGAAGACGCGTCGTTTCGTGCGCTGAGATGGTCGTTATCTTTTTTGGTTCAATAGTTACAGGTGTTTTTCTTAAACCCTGGGCTTGGTTTATATCTTCCAGGAAGCATTGATTGACCATTGTGCTTTGCAGTGTTGATTGGTTGAACTAAATGTAGATTCAATGGTAAATTTTAAAATCAGATAATTCAATCCTCTGATATAGTGATTTCAATTATACTACGGCATAGTGTAACGGTATGTTGTCGAAATCACTTATGTTCCGGGAAAATATAATTCCAAGCTGGTGAGAATATTACCACTGAGGGGCGTTATGAGCCCAGTCAGACCCTTGATGGGACAATAATGTGGGATAGTATATGGGAATACCATTGAAGGTGGTAATAATCTCCGAGGCTTATGAAATCCGACAGGGCGCGTGCATTAGGCTGCGGATCTATGCTAAGGGAGATCAGTAGCATCTGTTTGTTATTAGTAGAACAAAATGCCGTTCTATGAAAACGCAGTGTGAGTGATCTCCTATGGTGCTGTAGTACTATAAATGATCTCATTCTCTGTGAATTCTAACTTTGGCTATCTAGTCAGTAAATAGTAAAATTATTAAGATAGCTTAAGAGCTAAACCTTAAAAGCATACATTTTCTAAATATGACAAGGTTTTGAAGACAAACATGAGATGAGTATCAGATTTTAATCTTTTAATGAGTCATTAGCATAATCGTATGTGAGACATAGGGTCATATCGAGCAATTGATTCAGTACTACAAATCCACGCGGACAATTTCATTACAAATTATTGATTTTCGTCAGTCTTATGACGGAAAGGCTCAGCTATGCTGCAAACCATATATTAGAGTCCGTTCATAAACATATAGACCGAACCATCATACAATTTTGTCCATGCAAAACCAAAATTGCATGAAGTTACAACTTTGCCTCTCCTCATGAAGTAGGTATATGTGATTTATGAACGAACTCCTAGTTGAATCAAATTTTTCATTTCTGGGGCACCCATTGGGTATATCACTTCAAAATACAAATACCGCTAACTCTTCTGTAGTTTTCTGTAGTTACACTATCCATTTGAAGATGTATAGTAAATAGTAGTAGTTCATATAACCAATATCTATATAACTTCCTCAATCCTCTTTGTAAGATTTGGTAGATAGTATGACAGCATTGATTGAAACACGATAGCTCTTATATCATGTTATTATTCGCATGGTTAATTATTTTATGAACAATAATTTTATTGACGAATCCGATTTAAAATAATTGAATAGTAATTTTTGTTAAGCCATATTAAAATAATTAATGAATGCTATCCGCTCAAGATCTTCGCTACATTGTATTTTGAATTACTGGAGGCTTCACTTATTAACAAATTTACAACAAACACGCTATAACAATCTAGAGAATCGTGGAGGGTGAGAAACCTGAACCTATCTAGTAGCAGTATTCATATAGATTAACAATTATACTCTATGATTTTCAATCATTGCAACATTATAGTATGCACATATTAGTAATATGTGCGGGCCGCCCATTTGCGGAGTTGTGCGGCCAATTATTCTCTTTCCATTCCAGAAACGACCGTTTTGAAGCAAGAAGTGTCCCAATGGCCAACACAAACGGGACTTGTCCGAAACACACAAGATAAGTAGGGTGGGGCGGGGCAAGATGGGTCGCGGGGCAAGATGGGTCAGTGCCATTTTCGGGCGCATTACTTATGTTTTGATTATGTTAATAATTTTGTTAGATGACCAGCATGAATATACAAAAGTTTGGAGCATTGATTGAAAAATTATTCACTCTCATTGGAATTAAAAAATAAAATGGTTTTTAGCCATTTTTCTTATGCGATACATTCCATATAATCCCCATATAAACGGCCGCGGGGCAAGATGGGTCACCTTCAATTTTGAACGTATTTTTGGAGCATTCCAAAGTTATTTATTTTTTATTACAAGACTATCTCATAAATGACTTCAATCAAGCGGAATGAACGCTCAAAATTATAACATAAAATTATGATAATTTTTTAGTGAAAACATCGATTTTCAAGTCGCTTTAGGACCACTCAAATCGTAAAGTTTTTTATATTCCAAATAAATTTATAAAATGTTCACTAGTAGCTCTTGTTTACTCAGTATGGATATGGAGCATATATGAATGCCGAACAAATCTCATATTTTGACGTTTTTCGTTGAGAAAATGTAAATTACTTAAAAGGTGACCCATCTTGCCCCGCACTTTTTTCACGGTGCAAAATCGATCACTTTTTAAAATTGCTTGTTTATCGTCATATTTTGTATTTAATTAACTTTTTATCGACTTTTAGCATAGCTAACTAGGGTAATAAAGAGTAGCGGACGAATACAAACCAATACAATTTGTATTTACAAAGTTATGGTGATCCATCCTTAGGTGACCCATCTTGCCCCGCCCCACCCTACAGGGTGGCCACCGGACCGGGAAAAACAGGAAAAAGACGGGAATTTAGAACGACCGGGAAAAAAGCGGGAAAAAGCCGGGAATTTGAGATGATTACCGGGAAAATTATTGTTGAGAGAAATTTGGTAAACATATTTGAATTGTATACAACTTATCGATAATCTGTATCAGCAAGCTAAATTCAAATTTTCGATTTAGATCCTGTACAACCTTGCTTTTCTCGAAATTTTGCTAATTCATTATCGAATTTGTAGATAAATTTAGAACTTCAGCATCATTTCAAACCTAGGGGCAAGACACTGTGCAAACGAGAGTAACTCTGAGAGATTCTGAGTTACTCTTTTAATCGATAATAGACGAAATTTGATGAAAGACATCCCTAAAACTGCAATTTTCATTCAGCACACGCAACACTTTGCAGTTTGACATTGGTGCCAGATCACACTTTGGCAGAAACGGGAGAAATTCTGAGGAACTGTGAGGAATTCTGAACAACACCTTGAACACAGATTTGATCTCGTTGGATCTGTCTTGGCCCTAGTTTCAAACATAAATTTATTTCAAAAAGGATTAACTCTTTCCTTCCCACGATTTTGAACAACTATTTCTATGTCAAGAAAGCGTTTCGGAAAACAAGTGCTTGAATAAAACTTACTCTAAATTGGCCAAAGTTTTCGAAATCAATTAGAAAGTTTTACAGTTGTAAATCATTAGTTGTTTGATTGTTTATCAATAGTTCTACTATTGAAACGTGTGTTGGTAGTTGGGTTTACCTAATGAGATAACATTTGCATTGTAAAAACATATTTATTTAATTCCGTTTGTTTCGAGTTAGACGAACATCGATAATGCTCTAGAGCAACCGTGGGAAGTAGAGGGTTAAATATTGAAAGTGAATTTGAAGAGAAAGAATTGTGTCTTTCGATCAGAATATTTAACATTTTCGGCGAACACGGAATTAGATGTATGTAATAGTTTTCAGAATATTATTGAAACCTCATTAGTTTTGGGTTAACTACTAACTACTTGTTTAAATAGTTGAACCATTATCAAAAAATCCAAAACAGTATTAATTTACAACTATTTCAAAATAAGCCAGGTTTTTTTTTGGCTGTTCAAAGTCGTAAGAAATAAAAGATTAATATTTCATATATTTCTGGAAGCAAGCACGTGACTACGTTTTTAGTCCAAAATTGTTTTCAGATTAGAATCGAAATCGATATTAAAAAATTGGACAAATTTATTTCGACTCGTTTAAAAACTTTAATTTTCATAAAGTTGTTCAAGTAACATTTAATTATTCAGAAGCAGCGTAAGTAATAGCCAGGTTTTTTTCTGTTCAACGTTCCCTTTACGATGCCACGAAAATATTTATCTAATCTTCAACAGGATCTAACAACTTTTCTTTGATACACTTCCAACAGAAAAATATTAGTATTACTGTAGCTCCTGTATGTACGTGGACAGTACTTCACTCACACAGTCACACTGTAAGATCCTAAAATCGATCCTAATCTTCCGTTTTTTATCCCCTCATTAGGGAAAAATTAGAAGAAATTAAGCTGCGTCCAAAAAGCTGAGCCTTTGTGGCGTGACCCAACATTGACTGAGAATATTTAAAATCATTGGTTGGTGACCATTCTTAAAAGACGACGAGGGTAGAGTACTTCTTCATTGCAGTGTGAAAAACAATTAAGAATTCACGTAGAAGAAACGCTTAAAAATATTCATTCTTATCATCACGTTGTTGTTCTTAAATATGGTTTATTGAGAAAAAGTATTAGTGGATTTTTTTACATTGTTTTATTTTTTACGTAAAACGAGAGTTGGGTGTTACATACTCAAAAACTGTCCATTTAAAAAACGGGAAAAGTTGAAAAATCGTACCGGGAAAACCGGGAAAAAGACTGGAATTCCAAAAGTAAAATTGAGTGGCCACCCTGAAGTACAAGAATTTTATAATCAGGCACCCAACTCTTTCTACTACTTTGCTAATAGATAATGCAATATTTATACTTCAATATCAATTATTTGTTTGTTTGCGCGTTTATTTATGACACTATTGAAGCATTCGTGTCGCCGCGGAATAGTTTACAATTTATGTTATTTACATTTTTCAATTCACTTTAAAGAATCTAACACTGCTTTTACAATTGTGTATGTAAACTTGCATCTTAATTATGTTCATTATTAATAGTAGTCTGATAATCCAAGTCTAGTGATTTTTTTTCCCAAGGAATAGAAAGAGTTGATGTTCGTGGCTTCGTGGTCGTGCGGCTAAGGTCACCAAGCCTTTAGCCGCATCGTGCTGAGGAGCGCGGGTTCGATTCCCGCCGCAGCTGTCAGGAAAAGTTTTCGGTTGTGCCACTGGGCGTTGCATGCTAGTCCGTTGTCTAGTGTCGTGCTTCCTTCAAAGAGCAAATAGCTCACTGGAATGCATTAAACGTGTCCGTGTCTTTTAAAATAAAGTTCATCTATTCATAACGAAAGAATTGAAAAATATCATCAAATTAGTCAGTAGCTTGGACTTTTAGCATTTTCTTATAAGAAATGATCAGAACAAAATAAGGTTTTTAAGCCAGAATCAAATTTTTACCGTCAACATTACTAGCTTACTGCAAAACATGTTTACCTCAATTACAAAATATTTTCTAAAAAATATCATTATACTGTATTCGATTTAAGTTATTTTCCCATTGTGGGGCAAGATGAGCACCCCTGATGGGAATTTCTTAATTTCATTTTGAAATTATTGATTTCATTTTGAAATTATTGTAATCCACACAATAATGCCAAAACCTATGTTCCGTATCCTCTGCATTTATTCCTTTGGATTAATGAGCATGCGTATAGATGACCGTACAATTCGTAGTTGCTACTCCGTGATTGACCAGAACAATCGAAATTGCACAAGGAACCAACAAAGGGAGCTTGGGAGTAGCTACTGCTCTCAATGTGCACAGTTCGAGAATTCCAAACTTTATTAGTCAATAACGGCGCCGGCCACGTCCTTACGGTCATCGAGGCAGGAGAGGAATGTTAGTGTGACGTACGTTGCTACTAGAGACCGAGATCACCTCATTTTCTCCACGACTGTTAGTGTTAGTGGGGAGAGGGGGAGTCACATGATTTGGATTCACTTTTCTAAGTGATGTGATTCATGCAACCTTTATTTGAGTCAAAACATTTATTCATTTTGACTAAAATATTACAAATGTCGACACCGAAGATGACGAACCATTCAGATTTTTGTGTACATGCAAAAAATGAAAGAAAAATATTTATTATCAACTAAATATGCATTTTTGACGCGACTAACTTTTCAATATTTGTTAGATACAAAAACCAGAGCCGAATTTTATACATCCTTTAGCATTAATTCCGTAACAAATTTTGAAAACGACGTATAATCAATGCTACACCATTGATTATACGTCGTTTTCAAAATTTGTTACTGAATTATTATGATAAAATGGAACGAGCTCACCAATAAACATCCTTCGAAGTGTCCAGTGCGTATGTGCTGCAGCATCTTCCACTAACTGGCCTCTTCTCCGAAATCACACTGAACCGCTACAACTACACACGGGTACGACGATGTGCACATTGAAATTGACGACGACGACGCGGCCGATCCGAATGAAAAAAACCGGCACTTCCACTTTGCCTCCAAAAACACACTCTGCATTTATTCCTTTGGATTAATTTCTAAAACTAAGCCATTTAGTAGCCGTTAATCGATTTTCAGGTTGTCAGGTTGAAAACTGCAAAATTTATTAATAATCGAAAAAAAAACTGATAATTTTAGATCGTGATATAATAGCTATAAACAAGAATTACTATATCAATAACTTAAGGCCAATTTACAGGTAAAATAATGAGATTTTAATGAAGTGCTCTTCTTGCCCCGTAGGGGTGCTCATCTTGCCCCGCAGTATGTTATAAATCATCTTTATTGTGAATTTTGAATTCTGTCATGTTTATGGGTGATGGATTACATGATATAGAGAAGAACTACTGAGAGATACTTTGAAAAATTGCGTTTACTTTCAATAAACTTCACGTGATCCTAAGCAGGGATGCCATAAATACAGATTTATCTGTATTTTACAGATTTTTGAACATCCATACAGATTTAATTTTATATGAAATACAGATTTTTCAACTAGAAGGACCAATTTTTTTTTTGTATGGGATACAGATTTTTCACCCAAATTTTGTATGGGATACAGAATTTTGAAAAGGGCGATACCGATTTTTCAAAAAAAATCATCTGGCATCCCTGATCCTAAGGGTGCTCATCTTGCCTCGTCCTACCCTATTTTAAAAGACTGGCACCTTCCCTTAGAGAAATAGAGTTAATAAACTATAGAGGAAGAATGTCGCTGGCGTCGCTTCCGCAACATCTCTTGCTGGCGGAGATAGGTCGGGATATAAGTGCCAAAGCAAAAAAGTATGCAGTTTGACAGATAGATACCCGACATGTTTGCGAACGAGAACAAAGGGAACAGCAGCGACATTCGTCCTCTATAGTTTCTTAACTCTATTCTTAGAGAGATCGCATGAGACTGAGACAAATTAGGCTTGTGATATTCATTCCTTATTCTCATGTATCTTACCTAGCCTAAAATCGACTCTAATTCTGGCCAACCACTTACGAAAAGAAATCAAGTTCATCCTTAGTTAGGGTTTTTATCTAATTCCCGTCATACTAAGCACCGATCAATAATCATCGGCCGACACGAATGCCCACTTTTAGGTAAAGTGTCGTAAATAAATAATAATAATAATAATAATAATCATCGAGTTTATTCTGCACCTCGCCCAATGCATCATGACCAATTTAGTTTCAATGACTAATTCATAAATTAGCTTTCATATCATGTAAAAAAATGTAAAACAACTATCATTTCCTTAAAATACTAAGATTGATTGATAATTGTCTCGAATTCTATTTCCATCCAGTCCACGCCTTTTTCGGGCATAGTGGTTTCTGCTTTTAGTAATCTTGCGTGTACGTACACGCTGCATTACACGAACACCACTTGAGTTAGTGGTTGAAAATCTGGAGCAACATTTGAAAAGGGTCCAAGAGGTCTTGTCTTTTTTCTAAAATGCTCCGTAGGGCATAACAGCAGCCCGCCCACGCAAATGAACACCGTAATCCGAAAGATCGATGTTTGCTCTATCTGATAAAGGTCTTAGTTTTTGTGGATAAGTTGATGGGGGCTCAGCAGCGACGTGCGAAGTCATTGTTTACCAATGCTTGTATGCCCTTTTCTAATGTTGCTCCAGAAATAGTAAACAATATTCAGCTGTTCCCAGCAAAATCATATGGGCATATTTTCAACCAGTAGATTTGCATTAGTGTTCGTGACACCGCGCTGCGAAACCACTATAGGTTTAGGGACAAAACGTCGAAAGACAAAACGTCGAATTGAGTTCTCGCAGCTCGGTATCACGAACACTAATGCAAATCTACTGGTTGAAAACCCGGATAAAAACTAACCATAGGGTATTTGGTGAAAACCATTCCTATACCATACAGTATACCAGCTACAATATAGTGTATTGTAATGGAATGGTTGGCTAAAAGCTTTGCACATTAGTAGCTATTATACTTTACTATTACTTTAGAGCTTTTAGTAGAACTTGTTACTTCAGACTCTAGTTTAATTTAAAAACACTTCACTAATACTTTACTTTTGCAAAAGAAAATAAAAAATGAATAACTCTTTTAAAGAAAAACTAGAAAGGACGAGCAAATTCCTTTTAATTCTACTACTGTGCTTATCTTCGGACAGATAGGCCTATTTCGTCTGTGACTTACAGACTTCTTCAGTGTCAAGTGCTCGACTGAAGAAAACCTCGCATTCGTTATGGTATTTATACTAGGAGTGTATGTGTAGGTACGTGTGTGGGTAAAAGTGTAGGTATAAAAATGTAGGTACAAAATTGTAGGTACATATTTGTAAAAAAGGGGGGTGTATCTGCCTGTTAGAAAACAGGGTGTCAATAAGATACCTAAAGCTAGGAAAATTCCTACCGATTTGGTAGGTAGTCAATTGGTGTTTGTTGTGTTATTTTTTCCTGCCGATTTGGTAGGTAGTCAATTTGTGTTTTGTGTATTGTGTAATGTTTTGTGTGTGTTAGGTAAAAATTTAAACAGCCACGTGTACCCATTGCCCTGATCCTTGTTAAGTAGTTTTTTATTGTTTTGTTTGTAAATTTCTAAACTTTCTGCAACATCAAGTTTCCATGGGTTTGTAATGTGCCGTAAGAGTTTAATATTTGAAGTATTCATAAAATGTCCTTCATTGAAAATATGTTCAGCAACTTTAGATTTAAAATGATGAATGAGAAAGACACAGACAAGGGACTCATTCATCATTTTAAATCTAAAGTTGCTGAACATATTTTCAATGAAGGACATTTTATGAATACTTCAAATATTAAACTCTTACGGCACATTACAAACCCATGGAAACTTGATGTTGCAGAAAGTTTAGAAATTTACAAACAAAACAATAAAAAACTACTTAACAAGGATCAGGGCAATGGGTACACGTGGCTGTTTAAATTTTTACCTAACACACACAAAACATTACACAATACACAAAACACAAATTGACTACCTACCAAATCGGCAGGAAAAAAATAACACAACAAACACCAATTGACTACCTACCAAATCGGTAGGAATTTTCCTAGCTTTAGGTATCTTATTGACACCCTGTTTTCTAACAGGCAGATACACCCCCCTTTTTTACAAATATGTACCTACAATTTTGTACCTACATTTTTATACCTACACTTTTACCCACACACGTACCTACACATACACTCCTAGTATAAATACCATAACGAATGCGAGGTTTTCTTCAGTCGAGCACTTGACACTGAAGAAGTCTGTAAGTCACAGACGAAATAGGCCTATCTGTCCGAAGATAAGCACAGTAGTAGAATTAAAAGGAATTTGCTCGTCCTTTCTAGTTTTTCTTTAAAAGAGTTATTCATTTTTTATTTTCTTTTGCAAAAGTAAAGTATTAGTGAAGTGTTTTTAAATTAAACTAGAGTCTGAAGCTATTATACATTTACATCCGATCTTTATGTAACAATATATTATACTGTTTTTCTTACGTTTGAACCATTCACTATTCCGAAACAATCTTTTTCCGTGCATTTTTAATTTTTTATTCAGTTTATGATTTTTTCCGTGCTTTGTTTTGTTGATGTCCGTGACATTTTTGTTGCAAAGGAAATGAAAGAGAAAAAAGTGAATAAGTTGATCATCTATTTAAAGTCAATAAAATGTTTAAATAAAGTGGTAAACCAGGTGTCCTAAGGACTGCATATCCAAGAGATATGGTGGGCTAGGTATGTAGAGTGCGATGAGAGGAATACGAATGTAGGTCAACCCGGAAAGACGCAGGCCAGATTACCGTAAATCAGTGGATGAGTTCAACACTATTCTTTCTCTTTTTCTCTCATGTGAAATTGCCTTGTACAACAACCGAATTAAATGCGATTTATCTTTGACATTTTTAACATAAGGACTGGACTGGACACTGAAACGACTTCTGAAATAAGTTCGTCTTCGCTTTTTAGCCTAACTTATAGTTGAATCGAACTTGACAGTTTTCTCATGAGTTGTTATGTACACATTTCATAGTTCAGTCAAATTGGAGCCTCAATATTGCAATAATGGTTAAGCACGCTGTAATGATACTTATGTACCTCGTCACCCACTTCATGCAACTACATTAGTGGTCTAATAACACTTAGCGTGCTAGGCATAGTTCCATCATGCCGCTCAAAGTGTTGCCACAAATAATGCTTAGTTTGCAAAACCCGGTTATCTGGCTGGTGGGACATGGGAGCTTAAGCTTCAACTGTTAATGCAATCAGAGGCTACTCAGACTTAGACGAGTTTAGGTTAGTTTGGCTAGAACTGCCATTATCGAAGGAACATGACGAGATAATATAACATTATATGGTTTATCTAATGTAAAACAATACAACATAACAAAAGAGAACCATTCCAAAACCATGATTAAATTTATAACCAGTAGTGAAATAACAATTAAAAACAATATATTTACGGTACATTTTATTGTTTGAAACCATACGTGTACCATACAATGTACGGTATATTAAAGCCCACGTATCAGTATTTCGAACAATTCATTTACAATAAAATGTATGGTTTTGTAAAAAAATATATATGGAGAAAAATATTTTTTTATATTGTTACGATACTTAACAACCCGTATAGTATATTGTAAAAATCTCATTTACAATTCACTGTATGGTGTCTAACATTACATCTTATTGTTTTTTTATTTTTTATTTTTACAGTGGTGTTTATTGTAACAATATGGTTCTAAATAGTACTGTTACAATACAACATTCGGTTTTTCTACTGTATTTTTTATTCGGGAATACGCCCGTTTGATTTTGCCGGGAACAGCTGATTTTTGTTTACTATTTTCAACCAGTAACTCAAGTAGTGTTCGTGTAATGCAACGTGTACGTACACGCAAGCAGAAACCATTATGCCGAAAGGTCGAATGCCAAAATGTCGAAAAGGACAAAATGTCGAAAGGACAAAACGTCGAAAACGAGTAATCTAAGCAAATAAAGGAAACCCATTCTTTCACTTGTTACTGTCGACTAGCTAAGAGGGGAGCCCTCCTGAGGGTAGGGAATATTCGCACTGTCGTATATATAAAAAAAAAAAAACTCACATCACGTTACTTTTACACTTATTTATTCCCGGACTTTTCCGGCCTCTTCTTCTCTCTACACTTTCCCGCATTCTTAATCTCTACTCTTACCTGTCTTAATCACCGGTCTTGCTACCACCTTCCATAAACTTTCCCCATTACATCGCAACTTCCTTCAGGGTGGCGATGGCGATTATCAAGCCCATTGTTCCTTTAAGGGCGTCTGGTTTGGTTTACGGCGGGACTTGCCGGTACTTGCCAACGTAAGGGGGAAGGGTGGTGCCTTCAACATTCAGAACCGAAGTTCTGTTCAAAATAGTGGGGTTCTGTTGTCCTTTTCCGCAATTCATCCGGTATTCACAGGGCTTACACACTTTTCGAAATTTGGTCTTTCGACGTTTTGTCACCCATCCAATTTGTGTTGTGCATTCGAAAAGACGGTCATATTATTCGCAATCAAATCCACAATTCCAAATCAAATCATGTGTTCAAACTATTGAACTGAAAACAGATACTTCTACACTGAACGAAACCCCCCGCCCAAGATCGACTGAGAGGCGATACGATCACGCCCCTTAACGACATTCGGTCGGAAACCGTATGGTCCACCGACCGAATGATGTCATCCTAAAACCGGATGACAGTGATATGAAAATAGAATGTCGACCATATGGTCGAGCAAACTTCTTTTTTAGCGATTGATAACATTAATGTCACCGCTATCTTTATCAAAAATGATGTACTTAGTGGCCAGGATACCCTCTCGGGCATTCTTTTCGAAAAAGTTGGCATGTCCAAGACATGCGAAGCAATAATATCGTACACGACCCGGGTGTCACGATCAAGGAACTTGTTACGCTACACGGTACAAAATCTGCACTCTGATATAAACTGATTAGCACTTGAATTCGCACTACTGTCTAATCTGTTTGTTATCAATTCAATATCATTCGAAAAAGAACATTCAATGCCTCTTCAATTTCAATGGAACTTCACTTCAAATCATTGTTGACAATGTTTTGATTTCAAAACTAGAATTAAAAAAATAATGTTCACCGCACCCAGATTCGATACCAGGACCTTGAGATTCACGATCTTCTGTTTTCCCACTACACTATTTCACATCTGTTAGATAGATGCATACCGAAGCTAAGCACTTTCTACCACCTGTCATCTATATTTACTTTCATGCCCAAAACAGTCATCACCAAATCAATAGCTTTTCACTTTGGATCGTACTGCTTTATACAGTAGTGCAAATCGAAGTGATTTTCAGTTGATTTCTCCGGTGGGTTTGTTTTGGTTCTGAAATCATCACTGACAGCATTGCGATTCTAAAGGAATAGCACTTCTGATCATGTTGATTGGGATGTTGAATAGTTAAGGGATTTTTCCTTTACATCGAGCGTGCAGAGTTTTTACCGTGTATCGATGAATAAATTCGATGCATCTGTGTAGCCTTCGCTCTGCAACTAATATTCATTCACATTGAGTTGTCCAAAAATTGTCTCACGAAACCTAATGCAAGTCTATCCATATACGTGAGAACAAAATATGTTTACAAAGTTCTTACAGATAGATTAACACGGGAAATCTGAACACAAACCACTACCACACAGGAATTTGGTTTGGTCAATAGCGTGCGTCGACTCATACGCGCATAAGATGATGGTCATCCGCTTTTTAGGATGATTGCCGTATGACTGATTCGTCATTCGAAAACACGATTTTGGTAATTTGGACTGGATGGTCGGACAAATCAGTCTATTTTGGGATGGGGTTTTCGTTCAGTGTAGAAGATCGTAACAGCAGTCAACGAAAAAAAAGAGAGATCATATACCTACGAGAAAACTAAATGGAGACGCTGAAACACAGCACTTTGAAGATAAAGTGAAGGTTTTTTGAAGAAATCTAAGACGTGAACCCAGTGCACAGTGGTCCGAATTCACGTTTTAGCAGGAAAAAAATCCCTATCTCTGTTATCGTTAATTTTAGGCGTTTGATACCTTCAGAGAAGTTGTTTGCATTTGTTTGCTGCATCTTTTCCAAAAATTTTTGATTAGGGTGGTCCTCGTCTTAACTCAAATCTGGAATAGAACTTTTAAATTTTGAGTCATAAGGACTGCACAGAAAAAAATATTTAAATTTAAACGATATGTAAATCGTTGTTGTTGTGAAATTAAACGAATTCAATTGAAAAAATGATTTAATATTGAGTTTAATTTGATGCACATACCTAGAACATTGAAAAACACGCAATTTTACTCTTGAATCAACTCAAAATTCCATCAGATTGTATTTTCAACTTTGTATTAAAAAATACATTGAAAAGCATCCGATTTTCTGTCAACAAAGCTATAAATTTCAAGTCGTGTAAATTTACAACTTTTGCTTTGGAGTCAATGCAAATGACGTCACCTGTTTCAGTTTTGTTTTGCCAGCGACCGAGAAAGTTCATTTCATGGAAAGCATCGGAAGACGCGTTGTTTGCAAGTTTTGTGCCGCAACTTTTGTGGTTCAGGATGGTTGGTGAGTGTACACTAACTAATGGATAATCGGGTAAGTGCAGATTACGAAGAATTCCTTCTAATCCGGCAAAAATCACCCACACCAGCGACACTTTCAACTGCAGTCGCTGCGCGTCTCCCGGTGCTTTATTTTGGAATTCGCTTGTATCGTATGGACAGGAATGATGGCGCAGTTTATGGCAAAACAGGGCAAAGGATGTTTGCTCCTTCACGTAAGGGACTAGTCCATCGATTTTGATTCGATTAGATATGTAGGTAGCATGAAAAATAAAAAAGAAACTTCCATGAAAAATGTAGCAGCATACAAATTGAGCAAATCGTGTAAATTTCAACGAAACTGAATTTTACACGACTCGCTATTTAGCTCGTGTAATTTTAAAATCTAACGCATTTTTGCGTTTATTTCGATGCTCCAAATATGTGCAACGAAATCAACGCAAAATTACACGAAAATTTTAACTGTGTGTTCATTAAAGAAAGTGGACACCTGTTTTTCAATAGAAAATATTTATTTTCGAACAAATTCATAAGTTTATTTTTTATAAGTGACAATCAACATATATGTGGCCGAATTCACGTGAGTTTGAACATTTACTTCGCATTTCTGAAGAATGCTTGGACTTTCCTCTTGATACCTCCCAATAGATTCTGCACAACTTTCTCTGTAACCTTTCGGTGTGCCGTAGACCAAATTTTCTTGAAGCAATTAACAGAGCTTGCTTCTCTTTCATCTTTCTTGAGTTCTCGCTTAATTATTGTTCAGTATCTTTCGACAGGACGCAGTTCAGGGAAGTTTGGTGGATTTTGCCATTTTTCGACAAAATCGACTTTTTCCTTCTTGAGCATCTCTAGTGCAGAAGAAGCGTAATAAGCGGATGCCAGATCCGGCCAAAACAATGGAGGATCCGTATGTTTTCGGTAGATGGGTAGAAGTCGTTTTTTGATGCATTCCTTTCTGATATTTTCACCGTTGATTGTTCCCATTGCGAAATACGATGAACTCTTTAAGCCGGATGTACAATTGGCTTGCCACAACAAAAACTTTTTCCCATTTTTTTCAGTTCTGATGTTCCCTACATTATCCAGCACATCTGTCCCCTGCTCAGCGTTGAAAAATTGCGGTCCCGGAAGTGTACTAGTATGCCAGTTCTCGAAACGACAACATTTTGGAACACCATTTGTGCAGAATTAATCTGCTAGTCGCTAACATATCCAACATATCGCTCGAAATTTCTCACTTTTTTCCGTTTTCTTTGAGTGTGTTGCCAAAGTAAACAATGTTTTTACACACTGAGCAAAAGTTCACAATTTTTTGTTTAGTTTTAACTCTATACTATAGGTAACCAGATGTCCACTTTCTTTAATGAACAGTCCTTATGCGATCGAGTTCTTCAGCAAAGTTGTAGGCAATGCTATTTCGAGCAACTTTGCCGAAGACACCTTTTATCTAGTTCTTAATTCGAACATAGTAGGTCAATTTAAAGTGTCGACCTAGGGTGATCCCTCCAAAACCGTTTTTTTTTCACAATAACTTTTTTATTTGATTTTTTTAGAAGATGTAAGCTTGGGAGCATTTAAAGAGCAAGTAATGACGCATATTTGTTCTGAACATTGTATGTTGCTAAGTCATGTCGTTCACATGTTATGGGCAGTTTTGACTTAAAAACAACGATGTCTTGAAATGCTTATATCTCATGGAGATGGTAAAATAAAAAAAAAAGTTCTATATAAGCGGCATTTGGAAGGTCACATATAAAGCCAAACTTGGAGCAAACATGACGAGAACGTTATTTTTTAAATTAGAATATTGAGCATTGCAAGGATTTCGACGATCGTGCAAATGTTCAATCTATGAAAGAACAATGTTCACACATCCAACAACAAAGGAAACAGCGCGTAAACAAACCGATTAGTCGAAACACTACCCCAAAATGTGCATCCACTGCTAAATTACTGTAGCGGCGACTGCAACCAATGTATGCTGAAACCGGTGTGAACATTTTGTGTTGGGACAATTTTGTTTGCCTGTGCGTCGTATTAGGCGCAAGATCGTCCATAAATAGACTCCAAAATCCCCTTAAGAAATCGAAAAACTACATATTACTCATACAATTTTAACGATAGAGTCAAACTATCTTCGGAAAAAATTTAGGTTTTTACCATACCTACACTGAGGATACTGCAACTCCGAAAATCATACGAATCAACTATGATTTTTTGCCACAAGAATTTCTTGCGAAAATCATAGTTACGAACTATGATTTTGGATTCAAAGCGCCAACTGTTATTGTCATACTGTTACTGTATAAATTTCATTACACTCACGTATGAAAATCATACCGATAACGTATAAAAACTGAAAGTATGTCTTAGGGAACGTCCATAAATTACGTCACGCAAAAATCGAGCCTCCCCCCTATGTCACACTTTTTGCATGGGATCTCTAAAATTTTTGTATGGGTTGTCAAACTTTTCTGAACCCCCCCTCCCCCCTCAAAGCGTGACGTAATTTATGGACGTTCCCTTATGACTATCATACATATTTTTGTGAAATATTTTTCACAAATTTAAAAAAAATGCAACCTGGAATCGAACCAGGAACGTCAAGGTTGGCGAGTGCGTGCTTTACTCATACGCCCATCGACGCTTCGGAAGTTGAAGTGGTTAGAAGCCAATAAAAGGTTTTGTTTTTTAGAAATGATGTTTCATAACACATCTTATGATTTTCATACGATGCTTCTTATGAGATTTTTCATACAAGTCTTATGGATTTCGCTTTTCAATGTATGAAAAGCATACGAGAACTATGAAATGATGAAAAAAATAAAAATAACTGGTTCATAAGATGTAAACTATGAAAAACATACGATCAGTATCCTCAGTGTACAAGTTTCCCATAGGGTACGAGCACCGGTTTTGGCCAGTCTAAGGGAAATCATTTATATAAAAATAACCAAGAGTCCTATGATTACTACCGATGTGTCAAATGAAAGGATTCAATCTATATTTTGTAGGAAAAATACAGAAAGCAAGGTTATACTTGATTTTTGTATTAAAAGTGGCACTGGCCAAAATAGAAGCTCAGCGTCAGTTTTGGCCATATTCTTAACTTTGATTTCTATTTTGGCCAATCACGTGTATTTCTTATGGGAGTGGCCAAATTAGAAGCACCCTGGCCAAAATAGATATATGGGAGCTGATTTTTTTAAGAAAATATATTTTTTTCTTCTAGTTTTTAATCAAAACGTGTGGTTTTCACAGCTTTAATCATCATATTACATTAGAATCTACTAATGAAAAATAAATTTATACCGATTTAGATCATAGCAGGCTGAATACCGCACTATGGCCAAAACTCCGGGCTGGCCAAAACTGAAGCTTCTACCCTACACGAGTTTTTTGTAAAACGTGAAACAAAAGCTTGAAATTGATAATTTGTTTCTAAAGAATATAATCGTTCTGATTTACTAGAAAAACATAGCATATACCCCTAAGGATCAAAATATCTAATGTAGGAATAACAATAGCAACAAAATCATGCTGTTTCGGCAAGCAATGCCAACGCAATAACTTTTTTCATAAGCATCAGATCACATCGTGATCTTCGACAGAGTTTTTCAAGACACCCTACCCCTAGGCTATGTTTTAGCATTATCGGTTACATGGTTTTAGACAATTTCGAGCTTCTCATGAGAGAAATGCAAAAAAGTATGCTGTCCCGTGTAAAATGGCATACAAACTTCAAACGCGATGCGCAAAAAGTAGACATAACCGATCGTGCCCAAATTTTGCACAGTTATTTGGGTCCTGAAATGGGACCTACAAAGCATGTGCTTGTGGGCTTCGTGGCCGAGCGGCGTCAGTCGTTTAGGTGTCACGTAAGCCTCGGAGTGTGGGTTCGATTCCCGCTCCAGTCGGGGAAAACTTTTCGTCAAACGAAAAATTCTCCACTGGGCCACTGGGTGTTATATGTGTTGTCCGTTGTCTAATGTTAGTAATGTTCAGTCTGTAGAGGCCGCAAGGTCGAAGACGGTGTAATTGTCTTTTTTTAAAGCTTTGATCTGATGGGATTCCATTAAATTTTCTATTTTTCCATACATATAACGGATGACCCACTCTAATAAGCATGGAATTCTCAAATCTTTCAGATAAACACATAGATCAACTTCGAACAGGTCACTTCGAGCATCCCGCTGGTTGATGATGATGATGATGATGATGATGATTGCAAATTGCAACCCCAGCGTCCAACAAACAAAACATAAGGGAAACGTATCATCAACGTATGTAAGTAAACAAATATAAAATTAATTACCCTCATGGGACCCTGATTCTTTGCATGAACAGGTAAATTACTGATGTATTATTTGGTCGCATAAGATGCTACATTACATCGCAACAGTGCACACCGCCAATCGCATAAGGTGGCTTCAAGCCATAGCGCGTTATCACTGTGCCGCCAATTAACGTATATCGCCTTCACTATTGCACGCTTAAGGCACTTTTGCTGGATCTTATGTGATGTAAGATGTAACTTAACCGCCTAAAAGTTCGTATAACACGATCATAAAGTTTATTATACATATGCAAATCGGCTGTCTGGGACATGTCCAATCAAGATAGTAACAGTGGGCATTCTTTCGCAATGACGGTAAAACCAGAACACTCTATTTCCAACATTATGTTAGCTGCATCCATCGATTGTTTGCTCCAATATATATATGTATATATTCATCCACATATCGTCTTTTCAATATATAAACATCTAATAATTATCATATAATCTGTTTCATCTTCCATGATGTGTGTGTTCCTTCGATCGCTCGGGCTATTTATTTACAATGTACATCGACGATCTGTTCAGCTTGCCGGTTTTGTTCAGTGGTTTGGTTTGTATTGTGTTCACGCTTTGTTATTGTTTTACACACACACACACACGCACCCCCATACTTGTGGTGGTGGCGGTTAAATTCTTCTATACTACACACCCACGCTTCGCAATTGTCTAGGTTCTTTTTTCAAGGTTTTGGCTTTGCTATCAAGTCCTGCTGGTTAAAATTGGCTTTTACTTCTGTAGTTTTTTTTCTCTATTTAACAACGTTCACATTCACAATCTCTGGCACATGTGCGCACAGTTTTTTAGTGTATGGGTGCGTTTGTTTGCTATGGAATTTCTCTCGTTTTGATTTATGGAATTTTGTTTTGCGGTCTATAAATTCACATATAAAATATTCAGTTCCTTTGTGTGAAGTTTATTTGTTGTTATTTATTTTTATTTTAGCTATGCGTTTTCATTTGACTATTTTTTTTTTTTGTATAAGAAACGATGACTTTAGTGACAAGCCTAATATCAACTATTTGGAAATTTTGTGAGTTAATGAACATGATGCTAAGGAAGAAAACGCGGAAACCGTTTTGATTTGTATTGTATTGTAGCATTATTGTGGTGACGCTGAGAAACGATGGTGTTACGAAAAATGCTAATAGAGGTTTGGATTTCTGTGTAGGTGCATGGTTAAAACTTGAGGCTGCTATTGAGTAAATGGAAGGGAAATGCTAGTTTGGAGCTTTCCCAGAAGCAAGCATGGTACAATTTATTGCGTTACTCTCTTGGTTACTCTGAAGTAGACGTAAATATTAAATATAAGTAAACTTGTATGTCGCCTAGAAACAGCAGACAGTACTTTAAGGGATTGTCATTTTCGTATGAATTAATTGATGATATCTAGGTACAATGGCAATTCGCGGCAAAATTTCCTAAATTTCGCGGACTACTATTGTGAATTTCGCGGTCCTATATTTTTGACCGTTTTGTTGCATATCATATGAATAATTAACTTGGTTTTGTGAGACAAACTCATGAATTTACCGACAAAAAGTAAGAAATTTGATAAGCATATATTTATAATGCAATAAACTCGTAAATAATTTTACACTGACAAACATTATCAGACAATTTATGCTAAAGTATTTGTTATTGATGGAAATTTGTTGGTTATTTTAACAATTTTACCAAAATTCGCGGAATTTCTCAAATTCCGCGACCATAGTCCAATTTCGCGGATTTCGCATCGAGAATTTTCGTTGTCCCTAGATATCGTTTCAGACTACTCTTTTTCCTTTTCCTTTCTTTTCTGGGGATGTTCTTATAACATAAGGAAATTCACCAAAACAGCGTAAATTGCAGCGTACGCCATGATTTTCTGCTATTTGAAATGTGTCATTTAATTGCGAATGAATTAATCATAGATTGCCTTGGGGATGGCAATGTTTACGCAGAATAATATTTAATTAGAGTCTTGTACCGACTTTTCGATCCCTCTAAGCAGAATACCCTCTTCGAATGAGTGTATTCAGTTTAGTACCTTTTAATTCCGCCTTTTTTGCTTATTCATTGACAGATACGCGTATTTCGACTACCACTTGTAATCTTCCTCAGTGTCAGTTTTCCACTGAAGTGTCCACTGTCAAATGATAAGCAGAAAAGGGCGGAATTAAAAGGTACAAAACTGATTACACTCATTCGAAGAATTTAATCAGAGGTTCACGTTGTTTAGTGAATCCCCTTATTACGTTTTAATTTTGTCATTTACCCCTATCCGAGCAATTATTTTAAGGTGTCATGATGCATCACCAAACTTTCAAACGAATCATTGAATTTTTGCTTTTCAATGATTGTTTGCCTCGAGTTTTTGAAGTGATAAAAAATTGTCTATTCTGCAGCAATCCAGCAGAAAAAGTATCATAGTATTCACTGCGAGTGAGCATATAGGATGATACTTTTCCATACAAATATTCGCTTTGGTGGCAGAGAATTATCACTTTGAAATTCCGAGCCACATATCTAACATGGCTGCCGATGCTGATGATGCCGTAAAAAGCCTTAAGCATAAGTGGGCATAAGAGCCAGGACTCACGAAGGATTATGAACCGGGACCTTCTCAGCAACGGGGTTTGCATTCTATAAAACTGAGCGGTTGGTAAGGGTAAAAAATATAATTTGGACATGTATATAATTTGGACATGCACGGCGATGTATGCCTTGTTCCGGAGAGCTAATAAAAGTAGATACTTCTCAATATCCATTATTGGATCAAATAGACCCTATTCTGATGACTTACGTTGAAAATACGCTTAACAATTAAGAATTTACTTCAAAATTATCGAAAATGTACATTATTTCACTAAAACCCATCAAATTGCATACCTGTGCAGCAGACGACATACACTTCACAGTCACATACAATATTCAACTCAAAATGATTGAATTAATAATTGTGAGAAATTTAAAAGCCTTTTTGCAATGAAAAATGGTCAATAAAGAAGCATTAGGCAGCCAATCTCTTAACATTCATCTAGAAAGCTTAAAATAGGTGGTGTCCAAAATACATTACAAGTTTTCTACTGTAAATATATTTTGGTCATCTGACGAACTACATGGGGATGCTGTGCGTTTGCATACTTGGAGGCGTATTCTGTGGGTCTGGCGATATTTCCTCGATTTTAACAAAAACTGTAATAGTTATCAAAATAGATGCCTGTTAACCGGAGAAATTAGATTATTTGCAAGAAAATATTTGTTAATTTATGCTACTTCCATGATTTAGCAGTATTCATGGCTAAACATTGAGATAATTGCCTTGTCCAAATTATATATTAGTGTGGGACACGGAAAGACATTTTACTTCTGTATACTTTTTGAGCTTCATTTTGGCCCCATATCAACTGTGCAAAATTTCAGCTCGATCGGAGAAACTATATTTTAGCGCCAGCCGTTTTAAGTTTTCATACGATTAACTATGGGGAAAATCACTTTTTCAAAGAAAAATCGTCACAGGTTGCCCCTTAACCCCTAAAAATATATCGATGAATGATTTGTGTTGGAAATTTTGCGAGGAACAAACCCTCTTAAGACCGCAAAGCGATCTAAGGAACGTGGAAAAAGTTATTGACTGAAAACCGAATGACATGCCAACGCTGTTTAACATGTAAGGAATAACAATAAATAACATTTTATCGATCGAGTAAGGCTTAATAACTTTTCCCACGAATGTCGCATCGCTTTGCGGTCTTCGGAGGTCTGATTCCTCGTGAAGTTATCTACAGGAATCATTCAACGATTTATTTTTATGGATTAATGGGTGACCTCAAGCGATTTTTCTTTGAAGAAGTAAACTTTCTCCATAGTAAATCGTATGAAAAACTAAGAATGGCGGGCGCTAAAATATAGATTCTTCAATCGATCTGAAATTTTGCACAGTTGATATGGGACCAAAATGGAACTCAAAAAGTATACAGGAGTTGGAATTTTTCCATTCTTTATATTTTCCCATATAAACCGTGTACCAGGCTATTATATATACCTGAGGGTGTCCAAAACATATATTCGGTGTCCAAAATGCAATTCTTACAGGCGATCGGAAATTGTGATTTTCTCAGCTTAAAATGCTTTCGTTAAGGTTTTTGTCACCAGGAACGTAATGTACAACCATATAATAAGCGTATTGGTAACTTTACAAAATAATCAATTGCTTTCTAAGGAAGCTAGGGGACGATTTTTCCAACGTTGTCCTCAGCCTGTCCAAAATACATGAATTACCCTACGATATGCTCTCACTCAATGGCTGTACTGTAAAATCGATAATGCTGGATAGTAGGGTGGTCGTTTATTGCTCGTGATGTATCGTCAATATAATGCAAGCATTAATATGGACAAGACAAAATGTTTGAAATAGTGAATTCTAACATTTTTCAGGATCCTCAATGAATGGCTGTATGTTAGACCGATGCGTGTGCCCACTCAAATCAAATTGAATTTAGTTGAAATTTTGGGAGAACGATCATTACCCAAATTGGCATCGTTTATGCATAGGGGAGCGGAAATTTCAAAATTTGCATCGGTCTACAGTATGTACACTACCCGTCATAAGTACGGACTCACAAAAAGTATTGCAACAATATTGCATCACCCTGACTCACCTCGATATCTCGAAAACCAGAACACCTACAAAAATGCCGCCTTCAGAAAAGTTGTTGCTCTTGGTCTTCTGAATAACTTACCTGAATACAGCATCTTTGTAAGTCCTCAGGTTTTGGAGATATCAAGGTGAGTCAGGGTGATGCAATATTGTTGCAATACTTTTTGTGAGTCCGTACTTATGACGGGTAGTGTATATGTAGACTAGACTGACTAGACTACACCTCATGTAGGGATACGTAGCCCTATAACTGTCCTATTTTGCGCCAAAAAAACTTGAAATGCAAAAAATCATTTTGGTAATTACTCGGGTAGTACTGATCCCCTTGGTTGCTCCCTTCTTGGTTTATTGAGCCAAGATTATTCCCCATTCTAACAAAAAATGTTACTTAGAAAAAGGATTAGTGATCTCGCAATCCATCTATACCCGTTTACTTCTCGTAAGCCCTTTTAGCACACTCCAAGGTACATTCGACACACCACGTTATCGGAGTTCACCTTACGCCACCATATATCTATTTCTATAGTTTTATCGTACAATTCAACGAACAGCCTTTGAGACAGTTTTGTCTCTGGAAAATCTCAAAACAAGCTGTTGGCACTCTGCCTCAGGCTAAAAAATACAATAGTCGCGGTATATCATAAAGACAATAACACTCGTCGATAAAATCTGTCACATCACGATCAATAACGGTCTCAACAGACTCAACCTATGGTAGTCTGCCCGGACTACATATGCCCGAAACGGGCAGCTCAGCTTCACTGGCGATATACACATCTAACAGAAAGGAACAACAATTCCCCTAGACAGATTTTCTAGAACACATCCGTAACATATAACAACAAAGTTCACCCGCAGAATGACGGGCTTGCAATTGGCGCCCAACGTGGTCGTGTTTGGCTGGGGTAGTGAAGAATACAGTTCACCGACCGAAAGTTCGTGGCTTGGGGTACGGCTTGGGAAATGACGAGGATCAGCTGCTTCACTACAGCTGATCCTCGTCCTATAAGCCACAGTCGAAGCTCTCGCCCCACTCGCTGTAGCGGGAGTCCTGTTTCTGCAGCCGTTGCTGGCAGGCCTCTAGATAGCTGTCCTGTATCCGGTACATGCCACTGTTCGCCTGGTACATCAGCGTTTCCAAGATGCGTTCGTTTTTGATCGCCTTCGACGGAAGCACGATCTTGATTAGTTCCTGCGGTGAGATTCGGTGCAGTTTCAGGTCCCTGGCTAGGCGTTCCATGATGCAGCGGAATTCGACCTTGGCGTCCGTTTTGGCCGATACCTTGGATTTCACCTACGGAGAAGTAAGAAAAAATACATTGAGAGATTGGAAGGTGATGTTGAATGATCGAGTCTACCTTATGCTTCGCCCAAGCCAGCATTGCTTCGAACTTGCGAACCTCGGGTATTTCCAGATTACGGCACATGATCATCTGAACCATGCTTTCGCTGAGCGTGAGAAACTCCGCCGTCTGAAACAGGGCGTACGCTCGGGTTTCAACGAACGCTAGGATCATGTTGACCAGCTCCGAGGCAGACGTGTACCTCCAGTAGTAGTTCTCCAGAGCAGTCAACATCGGACAGACGGCGTCTATCCTTAGGAACTGTTTTGCGTGGTGGAAACAAGCTTGCAGAAGCTCGGGCAGGTCATAGTGCTCCGCAGCACAAATGAGACCCGGGATCGATATGCACGTTAACGGGCAACTACCTGTGTGTAGGTAATCTAGCAGCACTCGGAAGGTTTCCGGATCGAACTCGATGATCGTAAACTCAGTCTGCGCAAGTTTCGCGCGATCGACCTTCTGCGCATCGGCGCAAACCGACAGCCGGGGAACGGCCAGCTGGCCAGCGTTGGCTTTGCTCTTGGAACTACTTTCTTTGCCATCTTTATCTGGAAAAGTAATAAAATCCGTTGACTTGAAATGGTACGCGGGGGGAGCATACGAACCGGAACAATCCTGTGATGAGGCCCACTTCTTCTTGTCGTCGGCGTTGAGCTGCGATTGCTGCTTCCGTATCGATCGACCCCAGCCGGCGGTAATTGTGCCGAGCCGGGAGAAGGCTCGCTTCACCATCGGAGACGAGGGAACACTTTTCGGTCGAGGAGATTCAATGTCCGGCACTTGAAGAAAGTTACTGCTCTTGGGCCGTAGGTTCTGCGGGGAGAGTAGCGTTGGAGCCGGCCGGGCCAGGAGCTCCGCAACCGGCACCTGAGGTGATCCGAAACCAGTTTGAATGCCGTACAGCATTTCCTAGAGATAGACATGATATTTGTACATTTCAGGAGTTGATCAGCTGCGGTCCTAAGTTACCTGAAAGACACGACTTCTAACGCCCAGGATGGCGCGTACGCCGATGAAGCGGGCCCGTTGTTTGGACTGCTGCCCTACTAGGAACACTACGTCGAATAGCTGTGCGTTCTGAAGACACGACGGTTCCAGGTTTAAAAATACGCGTGTAAAATCTTTCGCTAATTGATCGTAGTCCTCGAACTGATCTCTAACCGAATCTAGTAACGGTGAAGAAGGCCTCATGTGTCCTGCAATGGAAGGTGCGTCAACGGGGAAAGTCGCGGTTAGGTCAAACATTGATTCCAGACTCCAAAACACCACCAACGGGGTGGGGGTCATCTACGGTGGATGGGTTGCGGGTCACGGAAAAAAGATTCATCAGTATTCAAAGCGTTTCCAGGTCTGCAAACTGATCGATCAATTATGACTTGAATTCTGCTTGGTTTTTAATGCGTTGTCTTAAAGCGCCTCGACCCATATTTTAAAACGTTTTGGTTGGTGTGTTGCTCCATCAGATGAGCCAGCAAGAAGAACAGTTGAAACAACAATCGTTTGTGCCTATTTCTAGTTTCCGGCTGAAGAGAGCTCGTTCAAACAACAAGTGAAGAGTATTTGTTCAGTCAACAAAGGCAGCATCTCGGTTGCAGTTCCTTGGCGGGAAGCACTCCGATTCGACCCCCGACCCCCTTTTCATATATTTAAGCAGTCATCATTGGATGGCGATGCCGCGGAAAATCCCCTCCGCTCCCATGTGACTTCAAGCACATGGCAAGACACGGGAAGCCATTGCCATGGGTCCAACAAATGAAAGCTACACAAAGCAAATAAAACACTAATATAGCGAAACAATAGCGTCGTGTCGTTCCAGTAGCAGCGAGCGCTCTATTCCCTTCGTCGTAAACTCTCAAGTATAAGAGGAGTGAGATGCAAAAACAAAGCAAAGTAGGAAAAAGGCGGGAAAACGGAAAATCGTTCATGGTGTAGTGTACGTAGGCACTCTCTAGTTTGTAGTTCAATGCAGGCGAAGAGCTTTGCAATTGAAGTAAACGTGGAGGGAGGTGGCAAAGATGCATCCTGCGTAAAAGAAAAAAATATACAAGTCGAGGAGAAATTTGGATTTTTAGGATTTTTAAAACATTTCAATGAGTAGTCAATACTCATTTCAATGAGAGTTCGAACTTACTAGTCAAACCGAACTAGTTGAAAAAAAAAACCTTTTATAGCAGAGTAAACGTATTGATTCAACTGCACCAGACCAGCCAGCAAATTAGGGTAAAAGGGTATAATACGCCCCACCGGGGCAAAACGCCCCCCTTCATTTTCTAGCGATTCCAGCGCTTTTCGCATGCGTGATCGATTTGAGATCTTAAATATTGAAGAATAATTGCCATCAAGCTAGTTCGTTAGTAGATTGGTACAGAAAAGCAATAAAAATATCAAAAAGTCTGAAATCGAGGCTTTTGGCGTAATATTTTACCTCTTGTAAACTTACTTCATTGTAAACGAAGCTAGTTCTGTTCGCTTGTGTTATTTTGCAACTTTTATGCAGTTAAACACTTGTCAAGAGACCCTCCTAGGATAAGCATGTGGTGGAAATATCCCCTGGTACAGTTTTATCACGGGGCTGGACGTTTTTCTTTTGATGGGGCGTATTGCCCCGTTTGTTTTGATAAGGTAAATTTTGGAACGTTTTCGAAAAACGTTTCAAAGCTTCCATAGCCGTCCCTCCAAAGGCAAAGTTCTCATGCAACACTTCACTGACTTTAGGAACAACGATTTGCAGTGGACAATAGATGGAATAAGGCGCTAATTTTAGATTTATTGCCATTTCTGCTTAAGGGGGGCATATTATACCTGTTTACCCTAGGAACAATTGTTCGAAAGTCGGATCTTGGACCGTGAGAAGTTCTCACTCAAAACTACGAATGTGCCGACCTGAATGTGGCAGCTATCCAGGAAGAATTTATCAAGGTTCCACCATAAACAAAATTCAAGGCCTCGAGGTATAAAGGAAAACCATTAAATTTTGTGTGTCCAGTCCGGTACCAAATAATATTCATGACGCCGCTGTTTCCACTGCGAATTTTTGCAGGAGTTTCCATGAGATTTCTTCCAGGAGTTTCACCTGAAAATCTTCCAGAATTTTGACGGAGAACTCGAGAAGTTTCGTCGGAAATTGTCCCAGATATTCTACCGGGAATGCTTCAAAGAGTTCACTCTGGATTTGTCTGGTAGTTTACTGAAATTTCTTTGATACATTTCATCGGTAACACCTCCAACATTGCCACCTCTGGAAGCTTCGAGAATTTCGGGTGATTTTTCTGCAAGTTCCCGTAGGAATTTGTAGAGAATTCCTCTAGGATTTTCAACAGGAATTTTTCTAGTAATTTCACTGAGCATTCCTCCAGGATATTTGACGGGGACTAAGAAGGTATCTTCAGTGTGTGTGTGAGTGTTGGTGATCTTCTAGTTTTAGACGACAATGGCGCCTGCCACGTCGTCAGGTTGCAGGTCATTGTGGGGAAGGGGAAGGAAGTGATGATTGCAATTGTTTGTATCCACAGCAGACCGAATATACCTCTGCGTCTGCACAAATTCATGCGGATTTCGGAGTTGGCTCAGGGTACACACATTAGTGCGAGGATGCCAGGGCATAAGGTGAAAGTTTAGTGTGTTTATTACTCTGAAAATGATGCGGCATAGTTCGCTTGATTGCTTAACCCATAGGCGTTATCTGATAAATTGACACGAAGTTTTTTCCATATAAATGACTGAAGGAATGCCAAAAGAGGAATGCCAAGGGAACAGCTGAAAAAAAATTCAAACAGGTTACAAAATGAATTCTCAAATAGTTTGCCCAACAAAATATCAAGTAATTGTTAGAAAAATGTCCAAAAACTTTTGCAATATTATTGCAATGAAAATTGCCGAAAGAATTTCCAAACGAACCATAAACAAAAAGTCTCAAATCAATTGCTCAAAAAAATTCCAATGAAATTGCCAAAGGAAAAAATAAAAGGGTATTTCACTTTTCGTAGGCGTTGCGGGAATAATGACGACGATCGTTGGATAGCTGATAGGAAAGCACTCGCGTGCTGAGAATATGACCTGCACCAATCAGCCTTATTACCCAACTCTGCCATAACGGTTCACGTTCACTGTTTTACTGTTTTTGAAATCTGGATCAAAGGTGTCTGCAAACAACCACGACAAGGACATCCCAGATACAGGCAATCGCGAGCGAAATGGTACCTGCTCCAAACGAATCCGTTCCGATCTAATGTTTGTGCAGTTGCTCTTGAGAGCAGAATGAACCAACTGCAGCTAGAAAAGGCAGCACGATTACACTGTTCGACAAAAAAAAAACTTCTGCCGTGATCAGAGACCCCATTAGTAGGGCACAAAAGCGCATGAAAAATATAGAAAAATGCCATTTTCAAATCTGTTGGAGCACCCCTAGTAACTTTTTGAGATGAGTTTGAATTTTATTCATTTTTGAAGGTTCGACAAGAGCTTTAGAAATCATTATAAACACATTAGAAATACAATATCTTTGAAATGCAGTTTTGTGCACCACTGAAATTTTCACAGATCTGGGAAGCAACTTTGATAAATAACTAGTCAAAATTTCTACCTATTACGACATTCCGTTTCATTGACACATATCCGCGAAGGCTTAACTCTGACTTATATAGTGAAAATCTTTTAGGTTTTTTTTTAATCTAAAGCACGCCCATATTCATATCCATTTAAAAAACTTTTATGCGTTAATGCCGTACAGCGTCAGTCTTAAGGATACTTCGAACGCCTCGGAATATTGGATGGATTTCCGCTCCAGTAGGAGAAAACGTTTCTTTGCAAGTTCTCCACTAGGTCACTAGATGTGACGTCCGTTTTCTGATGTTAATGTATTTTTCAGTCTCTGACTGAAGAAGATGAAAAATTGTATTTTAAACATCTGGTTTAACTAAGTATGATTCTGGAAAGACATACGAGAAATTTTAGGATATGATTACAAAGGATCCACAGGAAGAAAGTTAGATTAATTCATTGAGGTTAGCATGAGTGTTTTAAGGAAAAACTTTTCCAAATAAATTTAATGTTCTAATTGCAGTTTTCAAAAACTTTTTGGTCGCTTATGAAAATGAACAAACTTTATTGTAACATTTGACATCAAATGTTACTTTCATAATCATGTTTAAATACTAATAAACTGCGATTTTGAATGCGATGGATTAGGATCACAATTCAGGCAAAATACACTTTGTCCACTTAATTCAAGGAAGTATTTTGTTTTGATCGAATTTTGAGTCGTGCCAAATTTAAATATCCATATATCGCATATGGATGAGAATTCTTTTCAATGATTAGGTGTGTACCTAAGTAACCGTTCCAGATTGCTTGACCTGGTGGATATCAAGCAGTTCCATGTTCTTAAACATTTAAATACGATGCGGAAAATATATTCAAATTCCAACGACCTCTGCATTGAAACAAATTTGGACTATTTGGACTAAATAAATTATATTAACTCGCCTTAGTGCTTCTGGATAGATAGTATTTAACACTATATTAACAAATAGGGTCTAGGGCCATTTAGGCAGAAGCACCTATTTTGGGCACTTGCTGCTATAACTCAGTCAATTCCAAACCGATTGACTTGAATTGTTGCACATAGCTAGATACTGTGTATCTGATCGTGTCTCAAAAATCAAGTCAATCGGTTCTAAATTGGCTGATTCATAGACACAAGTGCCCAAAAAAGGTGATCCTGCCCAAATGGTTCCAGACCCTATGCCGCTGGAACTTATAAAGCAGTTTTACAATCGTGGAGGACATTATTGAGCTTGAAATTAAGATTGTAGATATTTTACTACATGACAAATTCAATTAAGTTCATAAAAGTGTCTTCAATGGTAATGCCCCAACATACACATTCTGTATTCTGAAACTAACTTAAATGTGATGAAAACAACGATTACTAATAGTAAATGGAGAATGTTCTGATTTTTGGCTTGCATTTTTTTAGCGTCGTATTGTTTTGAACAGTTGTGAACTTCACAAATACAAAGAAACTAAAAAAAAAGTTGTGAACCTAAACCATGTTTTCTGCGCAATGCCAGCTTCAATTCATTGTATTGAATTCAATAAAAGTTATCAATTTTAATACCATGGTATGGCTAGGAGGTTCTTCGAAACATTAAGTGAATATAGACAATCCACGAAAACACTGGAAACGTTTTTTTTGTACTGATCGCAAAATATAAATGTATTAGATTTTATTTTTATTTTTACACAGGCTTACCACGTTAGTAATTTAAAAAATCGAACGGATTTTCTTCTCGAAAATTTGAATTCAATTATTTAGATCATAAGTGTAGCATTTCGAAGTCAAATCAAAATAGTTATTTTGTTATGATTAGATAAGGATAGAGGCTTGCTTTTTGTGATTGAATTAAGAGAAAACTTCAAGGATTTGTATTATATAAGTCATATTTGATTCTTCCCGGATATGTATCAATGAAACGGAATGTCGTAATAGGCTGAAATTTTGACACGTCATTTATCAAAGTTGCTTCTCAGATCTGTGAAAATTTCAGTGGTGCACAAAATGGCATTTTAAAGATATTATGTTTATGATGATGTCTAAAGCTCGTGTCAAACCTTAAAAAATGAATAAAATTCAAACTCATCTCAAAAAGTTTCTAGGGGTGCTCCAACAGATTTGAAAATGGCATTTTTCTACATTTTCCATGCGCTTTTATGCCCTACTAATGGGGACTCTGATCACGGCAAAAGTTTTTTTTTGTCGGACAGTGTTAGCGTGTAATAGCTGAAGCGCAGGAAAGCATGGATCGGATCGATATACGGTGGTCTTACTCAACTGTCAATGGTACACGGTACAATACTGCGCCAGTACCAGCCACGCTGTTGAACGGTTACAATGAAGCTGTGTCAAGATACAGGATAAGCATACCTATTAGATGATTGCCAAGCAGAATAACCACAAACACAGAGTGATGTTAAGGTGAAACCTCAAGAGATCGCGTTTCAATTTTGCATAGTAACTTTAGAGGCACAAATCTGATAAACGATCGAATCACGCTGAATTTTTATATCTTGGCTTTGCTCACTTGCAATCAGAGGCAGATTTCTTCGCGAATTCTCATTCTTGTTTTCGATCGAGTCCAGTTTCAAACGTAAATCGTTCGCATACCCGTTTATGCCAGCAAAATCAAATGGGGAATGGATTCGAACGAACAAAATACGTTTGAAAGTGGAAACGCCCGTAAACAAGAATGAGGGTGTAGAGCTCCTGAAAACGTGAGTAGGGGGTTCAAATCGGCCATTGTGACAGCTGAATGTACTTGAATTTTCTGAAGTTTCACCTTAAGCTAATTGTGGAAACGACCGACAAATTGGCAAAATTATCCCTCTACGATTGGCTTTTTGGTAAACTGAAACTGTAAACTCAAAGCGAAATGTGAATTTTGGTAATAAAACACCCCTATTTTAGACCTTCCTGAAGAAGGTCCGAACCAAGGGCCGAAACGTGGGATGAAATAGAATCACCCTGCTTATAACTTATCCGGACCGAAAAGCCAATCGTAGAGGGATAAGTTTCACCTTATGAATTACAGAAGAAAAAAATGCCGTGAAATCTGGGCACACTACCCCACTTAACTTTCTTTGTGCATTAGCTCCGCTGACGTAATGCACGCTCAACGTGCCTGTCTGGGTCATAATGACCCAAATGCACGACTAGGGTTAACACAATCGTCGACTAGTTGGTACGAAAAAGTAAAATGACTTCAGGGAAAAGTAAATGAACCTAATCCATAAGTCATCGATTAGTGTTTCTTTCACACTTCTCCTGAAAGGAATTCTCGGGTTTCTTTGCAATCCGAATACAAAGATTACGATGATCGCGAAAAGTTTTCCAGTGGCATGGACCTGCTATTGTCCTGCATATTGAATTTTATCACCTCAAAAAATGCTATTGATCTTACATACCAAAACATATTAAATGCGATCCAATACAGAAAGTAAAACAAAAAAAAATACAGTACAAGGCAAGGAGAATTTCAATAGAAAATTACTTCAGATAAAGATTATTATAATTCGGCGCTGTCCATAAACTACGTAGACTCATTTTTGCCCATCTCAGAACCCCCCCTTCCCCCTCGTAGACTTTTGTTCATACACAATTTTCGAAATTTGTATGGAGCATAGACTTTGGCCAGACCCCTCGTCCCCCCTAAGAGTCTACGTAGTTTATGGACAGACCCTTCGTTGATTCATGCAAACCTTTTGAGATTAATGTAATAGTTGTGAAGAAGCAAAATCATACTGAAACTATACTCTAATCAAACTATATGACTCTCTCAGTGCCGCTAAAAGTCATCTACAAGCGAAGCTGAAAGAGAAAAGCGTAGTTTCTAGAAGCATTTGAAGCTGAAATAGTTGAAGCATAAGTTTGTGTTGTTATAGAAATACTACAATAGATTATTCGTTCGCCAATCGACATATGATTTTCAAGAGAGTGTAGAGATACCAATTTAATCAAAATTCTGTGAAAAATTCCAATTTGTCCGAGTTCTGATTCCGATTACTTTTTGTTTCAAAAGATAGGGGTTCGAAAATAGACACTGACATAACAGCGAGAGTGGTACACAGTAGGCAGTAGCAATAGTTGAGTGTAGTTTAGTTGTACGATCACAGACAGAAGCAGCTTGACAGGTACACGTGACTGCGTTGCGCTCTTCTTCGGTTGCATTGTTTTTTTAGTATGTGTTGTTGACGGTATGAAGCAATAGAGAAATAGTGACAGATAGGCATCATATTCGTTCGGTGCTCGGTCGGATTTTTCGGCTAAATAAAGTGCGATTGTTGTAGGTGTAATTTGTGGTGCGGTGTTAGTGTGTGAGAGTGTATGTCGTTTTCGTTTTGAAATCTTGGTTTGATCTGATTGGATAATAAAAAAAAATCTAAATATTTGTGGTTTATTGCGGCTCATTGTTCGTGTGAAATTTAACTTTCTGTCTGCGAGAAGCTGTTTTTTGAAACTTATACTAATAAATAATCCTAGAGAGCTTTGAGAAGACCTCAGATGAACCGAAACGTTGTACAACAAAGTTTATGTAAAATTTTAAATTTCTTGAGATTTGAAGACCAATAACACCGTTCAACACTAAATTTTGTTATGGGATGAGAAAAAAAATAACAGGGGTTTGGGACCCTAGAAGAGTCATAGTGAAAGAATTTTTGAAAAATATTGGACCGGGCCTTCACAGTTCAAAACCGAAGTTTGTATGGAGAACTTGGGGTGTTCAATTGATGTGTGCATTAGAACGCGCTGTGCATATATTTAGGCGTTAGACAATAACGAAACTAACCCAAATACCGAAAACGCCTAAAAATATGCACGGCACGTTCTAATGCACATATCAATTGAACACCCCAAGTTCTCCATACAAACTTCGGTTTTGAACTGTGAAGGCCCGGTCCAATATTTTTCAAAAATTCTTTCACTATGACTCTTCTAGGGTCTCAAACCCCTGTTATTTTTTTTCTCATCCCATAACACCAAATTTTGTAAAATTTTGTCGAGCAGTGTAATTATTGTGTTGCCTCTAGAGTAACTAAAAGTAAAAACAAAGGTTCCAAAACGAATTCAACATTCCGGTGTCAGTGTGTCGAACAGAGACAGACTTATAGGAGACAGAGATAGAGCTTTTATGCGAAGTACATACTATGCGGCACATAGAGTCGCATACAGCAACTAACTGTCACTCGTAACATGCAAGGATCCTCACCGATGGGTCTCCACGAACCCCTTCGGTATGGTTTGGGGATCTGTCCGGTTTCGGCGTGGTTCGCCAGGTTGGCCACGATGTCCTCGAGCATCTGCGAGCGGGTGCGCTCCTGCATCCGGGCAAACTTCGGTGCCGAGTAGGAGGCCCGCTCGCCGTTGACGATCTTCGTCAGCAGCCACTCCCTGTTGGAACGTGTGTATGGATGAGTCTCCTGGTGGTTATAACCATTTCTAGGTCATCTCACTTACCTAAACATCGGGCCCTTCTCGAACACCGACTGCTCCCAGAGGTACGGTTTGTAAGCACCAACTTCGTCTCTCGTGACGACCGAAACCTCGTAACGCGTCGGTTTCCGCTTGATGCGGGCCGATACGCGGACCTGGGAAGGATGAGAAAAGATATTCTACTGAAATACTCTATTCTTCGCAAGTAAGAATTTGGGGCGGCTGGTTGCGATTTTGTTTAAGATAGCAAACAACTAGAAAGAAGTGACCGAAAACCACCGAGAATTCGTCCAGCACTGAAAACTTATTTTTTTTTAGGTTGCTATAAATATGAATTTGTTATCAACTGTCAGGTTCCCATAAAATGAACAAGACCTCACGAAAAATTTTGAAGTTCATGGTCTAGATAGTTAAAAAAAAAAGAGTGGCATTATCCGAAAGAAAAAGTGAAAAATGATGCGTGTTTGGGGCAGTTGCGATGGGGATCGCGATCGGGTGACATTGTACGAAGGAAAAAGGGAAAAAAACGCGTGTTTGTGGCAGTTGCGATGGGGATCGCGATCGGGTGATATTGTACGAAGGAAAAAGTGAAAAGTGACACGTGTTTGGGGCAGGTGCACATTGTACTTCCTCGTGAAAAGATAAAAATGGATGCACACTTGGTATCAAACAGTATGAAGGAGTTAAGGAGTGGTTGCGGTCATCCGACGACATGGAACTGGGTGAGATCATTCCGAGTTTTTTTTTCTTTACATACTAGAAGAAGTTTGGGTTATTTCCCCAATGCGTTTTCCAGGGTGTCTACTACCTGGAAAAACCTGGAAAACCTGGAATTATCAGGGAATTTCATTTACCCTGGAAAAAACCTGGAATTCTCAGGGAATTCCGGAGTCAATCAGGGAATTTTTATTGAAACTAGTTTGAACTAGACCTATATAAATTTCATAAAGAAATTCTGGTGAAATATATAGAACCATTGCTTGCATACCGTGTAGAGGCTAATGGCAAACAAAGGACAAATTATTGGTATATTTAAGAAAATTTCTAGAGGGAAATTCCAGATTATTGAAAAAAAAACTCACAGAATTTTCTAAAGCATTTGTTTAGGAAATCCTTCAGGGAATATCCATTTTTTTTCTAACGGAAATCATGACAGAGTACAGTCGTTCTCTGAAGTAGTTAGAAACATTTTCCGTATGCTTAATAATCGAAATCAAAAGGATTTTAAAAATAAATCTGCCAAAAATTATAGACAGTACTTCAATATTTCCAACATGAGGAGCTTCGCAAAATGTTGTATTTTCTAGGAGTAGCTTTAACCCCTTCGGGACGACTTTTTTCACCAACCTCGCCGCTGTAGAACGCGTCAGCAAGGTGCAAATGACCCAACCGTCCAGAAAGGGTTAAATAATAGTTTATTATTTGACAGAGATGAGCCAGCCTAGGGCTGCAAATCTCTTTAATAAAGATAATAATAAATAATAGTTTATTATTTTTAATATAAAAAAATGGAATTTGAAACACTAAGGGAATTATAGTAAGACTTTTCTGTATAAACTTTTTGAATATGTTTTGGAATCAGACTTGCTAAAGTTTTTTTCAAGAATGTCGACAGTAAAAAATCCCATGCAGTTTCTAATAAAATATTGCACAAAGTTCAGTATTCAATTTTGAAATTTTCTGTGAGATTTCCTGATTAAATAATATAATATGTTTCTATAACAGATTATCGTCTTATACCATCATAAATTTATGCAAAATATTTGTCGAAATTTCTTGAAGACTCTCACCAACATCTTAATGAATTTAAATAAATCTCAAAAAAATCCTATTGACAAATCATTTCAATAGACATTTGCATTGCACTTCATTCGGAATCCTTTCTTCTTCTTTCTTTCTTTCCTTTATGGCTTGACGTCCTCACTGGGACTTGGCCTGCCTTGCTTCAACTTAGTGTTCTTTGAGCACTTCCACAGTTATTAATTAAAGAGCATTCTTTGCCTGCCATTGCATGAATTTGTATATTGTGAGGCAAGTCCAATGATACACTATGCCCAGGGAGTCGAGAAAATTTTCTCGACCGGAACGGGAATCGAACCTGCCATCTCCGGATTGGCGATCCATAGCCTTAACCACTAGGCTAACTGGAGACCCCGAATTTCATTCGGAATCCTATACATAATAATATATCTCGGAAATCTACCTAAAATTGTTGGCTCCATATTGTAGGGAATGAGAGGCGTACAAAGAAATATAATATGAACACGAAGTAGGGCATATATCAATGGAAGCCATGCCGAGCGGCACCAAAACAAAGCAAGCGGGAAAAGAGCAACGTTAAATCAGTCTTGTAAAATATTTCGCACGAGTAGGTTGCATCGTTTGCATCCTTCCTCGATTGTGAAGAGTTTCGGCCGGTTGAATTGATTGACCCGGACTGCCACAGTGTCCGTCCGGACACGACAATGGCACAGCCGGTAGGTAAGCTCCCAATTAGGTAATTATTAGACACAGTTTTTCCCGTAATGTGTGCAGATGGGCATCAACGAAGCATCTCCATTTCTCTTCACCCAGCGCGGAATAAATCTCGCACGGCTTGGTTCATTGTTTTGGGAAGTTTGGCGTTTTAGTTTTGTTTGCCGCTGGAAGAAAATTGTCGAAATAGTGGTTGTTACGGTTGCGAGGCAGGATTTTGTAACGATGGAACTGGCACGGTCTTTTTATCGGCGTCATTGACGTTCATGGGAAACGCTATTTTGTCGGTAGGTGTAGTCCATCTTGCGTGACTGGTCATTGCAAGTTGTTTTTTATGAATGAAATACTACACTCAGAAATAATAAAAATCGTAAACTGTTTAAAAGTTAATCTTTTTTGTCATTAGAAGCATTTAAACACACTTCAGTTTAAAAAGTATACTGACGACAACTAATAATTTAAACTTAGCCAGATTTGGGTGAGTTTATTTGGGTGTATGTTTAGTTCAGCCATCAGCCAACTTCGTTGCAACTTTGTCATGAAAATTATATTTTCCGCTGCAAAAATATCTTTTGCACCTCGATTCCATTACAAATTTAATATAATTCTTAAAAAAACCAATCCCCGGACTCACAGGTAAGTGTTGAAATACATAATTGTTACTGCACGACATTACAAATCAATCGTTCAGCAGGGCAGCACCAAACAATCTTTCCATCGGATGCACAACGATGGACATACCTACGTAGCTGATTCCCAATCATCGATCGGAACGAGCGGTCGGCGAGCGGGAGTGCGAAGGTTACGGCAGCGGTGGATACGGAAGAATTCATGACCGGCGGTGGATTTCGCAATGACGGCGGCAGCGGTAGTTCGATTTCGACGCGGAGTAAAATTAAGCTTTTCATCGGATGCGGCGGAAACAAATTCCCTGAAACTCAGGACCACTGCCGGGTGTCGGTGTAAATAGGCATGCGGTGCAACGAGAAAGGCCAGGATAATGTCGGAGATGGGAATTGAATCGAACATCGACCGCAACACACCGGTAAAAGATTGCCGAGCAGATCTCATATTAAATTTTGTATTTATGTAAATCTAGTTTAATAAAATTGTTTGCCTCCTTCGTTATTCCTTGTTTATTTTTTCAATGAAAAACAAAATAACAACACAGCCTAAACAAGTTCTCGATATATCCAGGTTAAACTAGGTTTAATATTTGCAACTAATACTGGACTTCGTTTTTATGAAAGTTATACTAGACCAGTATAGCCTGCATATAAACCAAGCCTGGGGTCAACCAGGTGAAATGAATTTAGAATGGGATTTAAACTATTTAGTTTAGATTTTTTTCTGAGTGTACAGGACCATGTTCCTGGGACTTTATCTGTCAATAACGATGGATGAAAGGTTATTCCCTGTTATATTGCTTGACTTTATAGTTTGTGAATTTTAGCGGTCAACATAATTTGATATTGCTTTTTTCACTGAAAATTTTCCTTGCTTCGCTGAACAACATGACGTTTTCATCCAGCGAAGGCTTACGCGATACAGAAAATCGCTGAATTTCACACTAACACTGCAGAAAATCTGTCAACAATAACTCAATACACATGCATTTTCAGCGAAAAGATCTATTTGCGTGACAACAATCCACTCCCATGACTACCGGGCGGCCGCCGTCAAATATCAGGATTGCCAACTGTCCGGCGACTGCTGTCAGTTTTCTTTGTCGCCGAATCTGGCGCTGGGTCTTCGGCGCGGAAACCCAAAGGTGGGAATAAAATTTTGGGGTTTGCGCGCAATAATTATTTGAGTTATATCTAGCGTTTATGTTTTGCCTCGTTCAAGGCTGTTGTAAGCCAGGTTGTAAGTATCATTTGCTCAGCCAAAAGCAAACGATGGGATACAGTTTGTCTAATTGCAATTGTTAAATAAACTGTGGTATTTAAATTTTCTAGTTTATTCGAGAGGGTGAGCGGCAACGAAAAAAAGCGAATTCCTTGGAGAGGGTAAGCTAACGGTGAATTCCCCCGAGAGGGTAAACCGCAACGAAAAAGCGAATTCCCCCGAGAGGGTAAGCTAACAGTGAATTCCCCCGAGAGGGTAAACCGCAACGAAAAAGCGAATTCCCCCGAGAGGGTAAGCTAACGGTGAATTCCCCCGAGAGGGTAAACCGCAACGAAAAAGCGAATTTCCCCGAGAGGGTAAGCTAACGGTAAATTCCCCCGAGAGGGTAAACCACAACGAAAAAGCGAATTCCCCCGAGAGGGTAAGCTAACGGTAAATTCCCCCGAGAGGGTAAACCGCAACGAAAAAGCGAATTCCCCCGAGAGGGTAAGCTAACGGTGAATTCCCCCGAGAGGGTAAACCGCAACGAAAAAGCGAATTCCCCCGAGAGGGTAAGCTAACGGTGAATTCCCCCGAGAGGGTAAACCGCAACGAAAAAGCGAATTCCCCCGAGAGGGTAAGCTAACGGTAAATTCCCCCGAGAGGGTAAACCACAACGAAAAAGCGAATTCCCCCGAGAGGGTAAGCTAACGGTGAATTCCCCCGAGAGGGTAAACCGCAACGAAAAAGCGAATTCCCCCGAGAGGGTAAGCTAACGGTGAATTCCCCCGAGAGGGTAAATCGCAACGAAAAAGCGAATTCCCCCAAGAGGGTAAGCTAACGGTGAATTCCCCCGAGAGGGTAAACCGCAACGAAGAAGCGAATTCCCCCGAGAGGGTAAGCTAACGGCGAATTCCCCCGAGAGGGTAAACCGCAACGAAAAAGCGAATTCCCCCGAGAGGGTAAGCTAACGGTGAATTCCCCCGAGAGGGTAAACCGCAACGAAAAAGCGAATTCGCCCGAGAGGGTAAGCTAACGGTGAATTCCCCCGAGAGGGTAAACCGCAACGTAAAAGCGAATTCGCCCGAGAGGGTAAGCTAACGGTGAATTCCCCCGAGAGGGTAAACCGCAACGTAAAAGGCAAATTCTCCCGAGAGGGTAAGCTAACGGTGAATTCCCCCGAGAGGGTAAACCGCAACGAAAAAGCGAATTCCCCCGAGAGGGTAAGCTAACAAAGAATTCCTCCGAGAGGGTAAACCGCAACGTAAAAGCAAATTCCCCCGAGAGGGTATGCTAAAGGTGAGTTTCCCCGGGAGGGTAAACCACAACGAAAAAGTGCATTTCCCCGAGAGGTAAAGCTGTAACGAGAAGGCAAAATCCCCCAAGAGGGTGAGCTATTGGCGAAGAGGTGAGAGATGATAGCTGTGTGAGAATTCTGAGATACAAGAGAAAAGAGATGAGACAGGATTAGATATGAGATATGGTGATGATGATGATGAGAGATGAAAGATGGGAGACGATGAATAAGAGATAAGAGATGAGATATAAGTATGACAGTTGAGAGGTGAGAGTTGAGAGATGAGAGATAAGAGATCGGATATGGGATATGATGATGATGAGAAAGATGATGATGATGAAGAAGATGATGATGATGATGATGAGAGATCAGATATGAGAAATAAGATAGGAATTGATGAGAGATAAGAGGCAAAAGATAAAAGATAAAAGATGAGAGTTGAGATGTGGATATTAGAAATGAGAGATTAGGGATGAGCCATGAGAGATATGAGATGAAACATAAGAGATGAGTGATAAGTAGTGAGAGACAATAGATGATAAATGATGTGAAATGAGAGATGATGATGATAAGATGAGAGTAGAGAGTTGAGAGATGAGATATGGTGAGAGATGAGCGAAGGTGATGATGATGATGATGAAGATGATGAGAGATAAGATGAGAGTTGAAAGATGGGAGATGAGACATGAGAAATGAAAGATGAGAGATGAGAGAAAAAGATGAGAGATGATGATTAGTGGTGCGAGATAATGATGATATTGGAGAGGGATGATAATGTCAAATTTGAAGTGGGAGACGAAAGATGAGAGATGAAAGATAATAGATAGGAGATGCGATGTGAGAGATTAAAGATGAGAGATAAGGTGAAAGTTAAGAATTCATAGATGCGATGACAGATAAGAGGTAATAATGAGAGATGATAGATAATAGATGAGATGAAGGATGAGAGTGGGCTGATGAGAGGTGAGAGAATAGAGTTGATGATGATTAAAGATAAGATTATAGATAACAGATGAGTAATAAGAGGTGAGAGATGATGAGAAGAGAAATGATGACATATGAGAAGTGAGAGATGATAATGATGATGAGAAACAATAGATGAGAGTTGAAAGATGAGAGATGGGAAATGAAAGATGAAATGTTAGAGATTAGAACAGAGAGATCAGAGGTGATTGATGACAAAAAAAAATATGTGATGATGTGAAATTGGAGATGATGATGATAATGAGATAAAAGCAGAGAGATTAGATGTGGGAAATGAGAGATGAGAAATTAGAAATGAGCTAAGTTGATTATGGTGATGATGGTTCATCATGAGATACGATGAGAAATTAAAGATGGGAGTTGAAAGATGTGAGATGAGATATGTTTGATGAGAGATGAGGGATGAAAGTTGAGAGATGAGAGATGAAAGTTGAGAGATGAGAGGTGAGAGAGATGAGAAATGAGATGAAAGATGAAAGATGATGATTAGAGCTGGGAGGTTATGACTATGATGAGGAAGATGAAGGCTGATGATAATGTGAGATAAGAGATTAGAAATAAGAGATTAGAGACGAGAGATTAGAGACGAGAGATGAGGAGTGTTGATGATGATGATGATGATGACGATGGGAGATGAAGGATGAGAGTTGCAGATATGAGAGCTATGAGAGATTAAAGAGATGGTAGACGAGAGATGAGAAGTGAGAAATGAGAGATAAGAGTATGAGACAGCTGAGAGGTGAGAAATGAGAGATTGGAGATATATGGAGAGATATGATTAAAGATGTAATAAGAGATGAAATATAAAAGGTGAGAGATGAGATATGCGATATCATAGATGAGAGATGATAATGATGAAATGAAAAAGGATGATAATGATTATGAGATAGGAGAGGTAAGAGATGACAAATGAGAAATGAGAGATGAGAGATGAAAGATAATAGATAGGAGATGCGATGTGAGAGATTAAAGATGAGAGATAAGAGATAAGGAACGAGACAGGCGAGATGAGAGATAAGGTGAAAGATAAGAATTTATAGATGCGATGACAGATAAGAGGTAATAATGAGAGATGATAGATAATAGATGAGATGAAGGATGAGAGAGGGCTGATGAGAGGTGAGAGAATAGAGTTGATGATGATTAAAGATGAGATGATAGATAAAAGATGAGTAATAAGAGGTGAGAGATGATGATAAGAGAAATGATGACATATGAGAGGTGAGAGATTATAATGATGATGAGAGACGATAGATGAGAGTTGAAAGATGAGAGATGGGAAATGAAAGATGAAATGTTAGAGATTAAAACAGAGAGATCAGAGGTGATTGATGACAAAAAAAGATGTGATGATGTGAAATTGGAGATGTTAGTCTAGTGGTTAAGGCTATGGATCGCCAATCCGGAGACGGCGGGTTCGATTCCCGTTCCGGTCGGGAAAATTTCTCGACTCCCTGGGCATAGTGTATCATTGTACTTGCCTCACAATATACAAATTCATGCAATGGCAGGCAAAGAAAGCCCTTCAATTAATGACTATGGAAGTGCTATGATGATGAAAGATGAAGGCTGATGATAATGTGAGATAAGAGATTAGAAATGTGAGATTAGAGACGAGAGATGAGGGGTGATGATGATGATGATGATGATGACGATGGGAGATGAAGGATGAGAGTTGCAGATATGAGAGATTAAAGAGATGGTAGACGAGAGATGAGAAGTGAGAAATGAGAGATAAGAGTATGAGACAGCTGAGAGGTGAGAGATGAGAGATTGGAGATATATGGAGAGATATGAAGAAATATGTAATAAGAGATGAAAGATAAAAGGTGAGAGATGAGATATGCGATATCATAGATGAGAGATGATAATGATGAAATGAAAAAGGATGATAATGATTATGAGATAGGAGAGGTAAAAGATGACAAATGAGAAATGAGAGGTGAGAGATAAGAAATGATAATGATGATGAGAGAAGATAGATGAGAGTTTAAAGATGAAAAGAGATGAGAGATGAGAGACAATAGATGACAGATAATGTGAATTGAGAGATGATGATAAGATGAGAGTAGAGAGACGAGAGATGATGTTGATGATGATGGTTATAATTAAGATGATGAAAATGAGAAATGAGATTACAGATAAGAGAAGAGAGTTGATGATGAGAGATGAGAGGTAATGAAGATGATGATGATGATGATGATGATTAAATGAGACCTAGAATGAGACATGATAATTATGAGAGATGACAGATAATAGATGAATGATGATAGATAAGAGATGAGAGATGAAATATGTGAGACGTTAGATGAAAGATGAAATATGTGAGATGAAATATGAGAAATGAGAGGTGAGAGATAAGAGATGAGAGATGAGAGAGGAAATATTCGATGAGAGATTTGAGATAAGTGATAAGATATGATGTGAAACGAGAAATGATGATGATAAGATGAGATATGAGAAATGATATATGTAAGATGAGAGATAAGAAATAAGAGATGAGAGATGAGGGATTATAATAATAAGAAATAAGAGATGATAGATGTTGTTGATGATGATGATAATGATGATGAGGGTTAAGAGATGAAAGATGAGAGATGAGTATCATGATAATAGATGATGATAGTGACGACGAATTTTGAGTTTGACAATGTCTTAAGAAAGTTTCAACTGAACTGAAAAACTTACCGAAAAAATTTGGTGATATAGTAAACAAAAATGTTTATAATCAGCTGCAATATAATGTAAAAGGGGAATAAAGAAATACCATACTCAAAAGTAAATAATAATCAAAATATATTAACTATCAGTTGTTCAGTAATTCAGCGTTACCAGGAAAATTGGGTTTCCCAAACTATATGAGAGTAGGACAGAGGGAGAATGTAGGGAATGAGAGGCGTACAAAGAAATATAATATGAACACGAAGTAGGGCATATATCAATGGAAGCCATGCCGAGCGGCACCAAAACAAAGCAAGCGGGAAAAGAGCAACGTTAAATCAGTCTTGTAAAATATTTCGCACGAGTAGGTTGCATCGTTTGCATCCTTCCTCGATTGTGAAGAGTTTCGGCCGGTTGAATTGATTGACCCGGACTGCCACAGTGTCCGTCCGGACACGACACATATATGCCAGAAGTTCAATCAAAAATAAATCTACTAATGTCGCCACAAGTTTCTACTAGTAAATTCTTGTCTGTCGTATATGGCAAATGTGGTGGATCGTTCAATTTACTTCTATTAGTTATTATTTCTGAACCTGGATTTTTTTTCTCAGACCTGGAAAAAACCTGGAAAAATCAGAGAATTTTGTTTTCGTAAACGAGTAGACACCCTGGTTTTCATGAGGACTCCTGGAGTTTGTAATATCTGTAAATTAATCTTGTAGTTCTGGTGCAGGCCTAATACTGAAGCGATAAAAATGTTAGAAGAAAGTGATTGCAGTTCGCAACAATCATTGAGCAAATTTAAAATAATTGGCTTAATCACCTCAACGGCTGTCGATCACAGGTCACAGGTAACACATGGGACTACTCTTAGTAAAATACACAACGCTTGAAAGAATCCTGGGACAATCCCCAAAAATATCTCAAGAGGAGTCTCTGAGAGAATCCTGGAGGAATTCCTGAAAAATCCCGGATGGCATCGCAAGGATTCCCGAGAGGAATTCATGATGGAATCTCAAAAGGGTTCTTGGAGAAATCATCGAAAGAATTTCTTACAAGGAAGAGGATTTCCTGAAAAATCCCTGAAAGAATCCTGGACGAAATCTCCAATGGATTTCTGGGAAGAATCAACGAAGAAGGAATATCTAAAAGAATACCAGAAGGAATCCGATGAGAAATCAATGAAGGGATCGCAGGAGAAATCCCTTGAAGAATCCTTGGAAGAATCTCAAAAAGAAGAAAGGAGTAATCCCTGAAGAAATGCCGAGAAGAAAATGATTAACGAAAAGATGAAATGATAAAAAAAAATCTTGGGCGGACTCAATGAAGAGAGGGAACCTGGGAAAAATCAATGAAGTAATCCCGTAAAGAATTGCCATCGGAAGTCCAGAAACAATTCCTAGCGAAATCCTTGACAGCATAATCCTGGAGTTATCACTGAAGGAATTTCCGGGAACCCCTAAAGAAACCGCGAGAAGGATCAATAAATTAACCCAGGAAAGAATCCCTGAAGGAATCCCGGAAAATGCCGAAAGAAATCCATAAGAGAATCTCGGGCGAAATCAATGAGGAAATCCCAGCAGGCATCTTTGAAGAAATTCAGGAGAAATTTCTAATCATCAGGAAATCAGGAGAAATACCTAACGAAATCCCGGGAAAATTACCAAAGGAATTAAATGAGAAATCAATGAAGGAATCCTGGAAGAAATCCTTTAATTCCTCCTGGATGTTATTAAATGATTCTTGGGAGGAATACCTGAAAAAAATCCGGAAGGAGTCCCGGGAGATATCTATAGAGGAATCCATGGAGATATCAATGATGGAAAGTTGGAAGGAATCCCGGGATAAATCTCTAGAGAAAACGCCGAAAGAATCCTGAAATGATAAAAATCCAGAAAGAATCGTTGTTGAGTGTTTCTGTTTTTGTTTTGCTTCTTACTCACGAAGCAGGCGGGTGCGAATAAACTCACACACTGTTTACTCTCGGAATCGTGAGTAAGCCTTGTGTTGGCTTTACACTCGCGAATTGCTTCATGATGAGAGTAATTCCATCACTGATCCTTGGAGAAAACCATAGTGAATTATCAGGAGGAAAAGCTGAATATTTTTATAAATAAATCCCTGCGGGAGGCTTTTTATGCAGGCCAAGATATCCGCAATATAGATTACATCAAGTGCATTAATTTTGAACTGGAAAACTTTTCGCCTCATGGCTTTTTTTTTAATTCCTAATTTATAGCATTATTCTTCCGAACGCGTTGTAAATTTATAAAATGTTCCCAATAGTCAACTTATTGTTGAAGTTCATGAAAAGTTTTTTTTAATATCAGTTAGGCTAGGTATATCTTTATGACTGCCAATTTATTGCCCTTTACCGGCTATACCAGTCGGCTGGAATATCTGAAATAAATCAAATCAATATTCAAAGACAAGGTGTGTGCTTAATTGACAAATTAGGAGATAAATTTGCGAAAAAAAATCACTTATTTTGGTTGGATTCAAACCGACGACTTCTTATCGCTAGTCCGACGCTCAAATCAATTAAACCACAGAACAAGCTGCAGACTAAAAGTCAAACTGAGTTCCACAGAATCCTAACGTGTTGTATGGCATAGTTGGTTAAAGCGCCGGACTAGCGATGCGGAGTCGTGAGTTGGATCCCTATCATAATTAATGATATCTTTTTCCCAAATTCATCTTTCAATTTGTAATTTAAGCATACACTGTGTCTCCGATTTTTTTGGGAACTCTTCGAACATGTTGTTTTATACCTAGGAATCAACTCGCCTTGTTTTTCTTAAAATTTATCCAAAACTCACAACGTTGAAACCGTTGAAACGATTTATGTTCTGTGCCACAAAAAAAATCAAACTCACCAGAATGAAGGTGTGCAAAAAGTGGCTCTTGATGCACGCCGGACTGAAGGCGGTGTTGTCCGCCTCAAGGAACACCACGCACACGATGTCGTTGCCGATGTGGCGCTTCCGCTGCAGCTTCTGGGGATCGTGCCGCTCGTACGGCAGTTGCGTAGAAACGTGAAACATAATCTCTATCGAACGCCAGTTTGTATAAACGGAGTAAAGTCCTGCTCGGTCGGAAGATTTAAGAGAATAACAGTTAGTCACCACTATAGAATGGCTCAGGAATAAGTTAGATTCAGACGAACCTGTTAAATCGTGAACAGTGTCAAGGCCGCCTTTGTATTTATCAAAACCACGTAATCTAACTTTATCACCTAGTAGCTGTAAAAATTCCTCAAATAACGGTGAATTTTCATTATTGTCTAAAATTTGTTCTTCGGTATATTGACCCTCCTTCACGTAGATCACGCCCACCTTCAGCTCAGATTTTATGAAAACCTGCGAATGGAGATATTTGGAAGTCGTTAGCCTTTGGTGCTGCGGTGGATATCCAGATAGTGTCTTACCTGATCCAGTTTCAGAAGCTCTTCCGGTGTGTCTGGCAATTGTCCTAGCGTCAGAGGTGGATTTAAGTTTACTTCTTTACCTAACGATCTAACTACTTCTTCTCTATTATACCTGTGGGGATGAAGCAAAAAAAAAAATAGATTGAATCCCAACGGGTCGCACTATTTTACAAATCTTTATGGCCATCAGTTCCCTAATCATTTAGATACAGAATTCTTAAAAACTATTACAGACATTTTGCATAACGCCACCCTTATAGAATATTATGTTCATGTTTGTACTAAGAGAGCATTGGAAAAGTAAAGTCTGACGATCAATTCAAATTTATCAGAAAGCCTGAAAAGTTTACATAGGAAAGTGATTCAAAATCAATAATTTGCGCATGCCGCAGTTTATTGAGCTTCTTAGATATCAAAAGTTTGGGGCCGCCCCATACTATTTCCTAAGGCCCCAAATTTCGTGCTCATAATCGTTTTAAAAATACATACATTTTTTTAGTGTATTCGAAAATGTTTTTTGGTTTATTAGAGTCCCTCTTATAAAAGTATCACTCATATAATAAATCCTCCAGAAAATGTCATAGGAATTAGTTTTTTTTTTCATAAGTGAAAAAATCGTGTCTTGTTCATGGTCTTATTGTTGTTGCTTTTACAAAGTTTTGCTTTTGTTGCAGGGTGGCCACAGACCGGGAAATTCGGGAAATGCGGGAAAAAGTCGGGAATTTAAATTCATCGGGAAATATGTGGGAATAAGTCGGGAATTTAGTATATGATCGGGAATTTTTTAATTGATGTGTGACGCCTTCAGAATGTAAACCACTGGATTAAGCACTTACTCACTTCAAATTCAGATTTTTACACAATTTCACAATTATTCCATACTTAGATCCTCCTGTAAATCTTCACGCACAACTTTGAAAATCCAAACATTGGTTTCTGAATTACGAGTGATTTCTTTTTCGATAGAGATTGTCCGGATTACATCTTTTTATTGTCTGGATGCTCAAGTCAACAGTTAGATTTTAAATTTAGGCGCAAATAGGGTATTGGTTTTCCCTTATTAAGCATGTGGCTCCCGTTTTCATCCTACTAAAAACAATAGAATGAAGCGTTGTTTGTTTTGTTTCTTATTTTAGTATTTTTTATTAGGAGTGAGCACGCATGAAACCAAAAAGAACGGAATCAATCGGTGCCGTAATCACTTGTTTTCGAATAGGATGAACATAGGAGCGTGAGATTAATGATGGCACTCGTACCCTATATTATAAATTAAAACTTGGACAAATTACGATTTGAACTGACGAGTTCAAAATTTTGCCGAAAAGCGTAAAAAATATCACATAAAATAAAGAGTTTTGGTGGAAAACCTTTCTGAATGATATTTATCAGTAGAAAGCTTTAAAAAATAGAAAATGTTTAGGTAGTCACTGAGGCAATCAAAGCTTAATAATATTGTTAGCCAGAAGACATCGAGAACATTCATTCAAGGAAAAAAAACTTTTATTTTTACTAGAAGTGTCTATGAATTCTACAAGGATTTTTCCAGAAATAAATTCAGAGATTTTTCGCAGAATATTTCACAACGCAATTTGTCGAGAAATTCTGTTCGAATATTATCAACGCCTTACATAGACTTGTTGTTTACTGCCTTAAAAACTAAGGAAATCTGGAATTATCAAAGAAATTTATTTAGGTTAGAAAATACTGGATTTCTGGTTCAATCAGGGAATGTTTGTGAATGAGATATTTCATTGATAAATATGATTGGGATACATATGGGTTTCTTAATCCTTGGTTTGTACGTAATTTCTTGAAGTTTAAATCATATTTTCCTATTTCTGCTGTATCTGTATATTATTCCATAATTCATTTTTAAATATTTATCATAGTAACTACTAAGTGCAATAAATGATTATTCTCATAGATTATTTTCTATTGTTGTATATATAATGTAGTATTTTGGCGAACTTTGAAAAGGATTTTCTGACTGGAACATTAGAGAAATTTATTTCAGAGATTCCATCCAGATTGTTTATGTAGTTGTTCTAGGTGGTACAATTGGAGGATTTTTTTTTGCTGAAACATGAGTTCTGGGTCAAGTTTAATTAATGTTTTACACAAAGCTTTTTGAAATAATTCCTAAATTCGTTGATAAAGGAACGTTTAACGGTATTTCAAGCGAAAATTCGGAATAAGTTTGTAGAAAATCTCTAGCAATCACCGACGTCATAATATTGATTACCGTCAAATGGGGCAACGCTTTTTGACTTTGAAGCAATATCATTGAAAATCTAAACATTTCAAACATACTGTAAAAAAGCATCGTGTACACTAATTACCACTAGTAGAATACTATGCAGAACTTCATTTACCAAAATACGTTGCCACCTAAACAGGAGGCGTGAAATACATGCTTGTTGCAAGTTACCCCATCTGTGGGGTAACTTGCAACACATGACATGAAGCTAAGTTAGCTACCATTTAACTGCACTAACATTCTAGTTCTTGGTCATTTTATAAGTTTTTGATAAATAAAAGAAAATCGCGTTAAGTACTGTTCCTTTGAATTCCACTAAGAATTTGCATCCTTTGACAGATACGTATTTCGACCTCAACTGTAAGGTCGTCTTCAGTGTCTTGTACTTGACTCGAGTCGAGTCAAGTACAAGACACTGAAGACGACCTTACAGTTGAGGTCGAAATACGTATCTGTCAAAGGATGCAAATTCTTAGTGGAATTCAAAGGAACAGTACTTAACGCGATTTTCTTTTATTTACAGATATTCCCCTAACAAGCCCAGGTTAATCATCATCAAGTTTTTGATGTAATGCATGAAAAATGCTTTGAAAAGATGTACACTAACCAATTGATATATGATTTTTTATTAAAGGGTTTGTAGTTATCATAAGCGAGAGTATATCGTTTCACAACAGATCTTACGTTCCTCAAATATGAAACATTCATGGATCTTATGACTCAGTACTAGATACAAAATGTCAACAATGTTTAATGTAAATTTGTTGGAAAGGTAAAGTGAACCATCTTTAGGTTATTTTTAGTATGAAGTGGTGTTTGGCTACTTCAGCTAAAATAACATGATTTAAACACCCATTCAACTATTTACAAAGTTAAAAGCCGTCAATTTTGGCATTCTTTTGAAATAATTTACTTCATCTAGGTTCAGAATAGATGTTGGTGATTGTTTTAGATCGTTCATAAACTGAATTAAACTTTCATCAAGGTGAAACGTAAAAGAAGTTTTAAAATATGGAAGTCTTCAACAATGTTTGAAAGTCGCGTGCAGAAAAAATGGTAAAATTGAGTTGACTATTCTAAATGAACACGTCACGTAATTATTAAATGATTCATTTCGATTATTTCTATCCGAAATATCGTGAATGAAATTGAATCATAGATAGTTTTATTGATTTCAACTGTTGCAAGTTACCCATAGTAGTTGTCGAATATGATTATGATTTTTTACATTACTTAGTAGATAAGTTTATCAAACTTAAATCGTTCAGCTAAGCTTACTATGCGGTACCCTATCTGTAAGCAAGGTCATCAGACTTATCGCACTTACCATAGGAGAGAGGTAAAGCACGGTTTTCATACTTGTTTTTATAGCATAAAATGAGCAAACCGTTTTAACAGTGTAGCTGAACAATAAACAAAGAAACAAAACTATGTTTTTCACTAAAACGATCTTTGGTACACATAATTTTGTTATCCGAAATGGTGGAGCATACTAGCAAAGAATAAGAATATCAAGAAAGCCCACTCCGCTGATGCTCAGGGGGACACTACCGCAGCGCTATCTGCGGATGAAAGTTCAACCTTCATGCAGTAGTGTGCGTTACTGATTGTATGCGGATACCAAAACATACGCACACCACCTTCTCTTATGACAAATCACGAACACTGTTACATAGAGCTTCCACCTTGAAACGCTTAGAGAGCACCACTTGTCTTGTCGCTTGACGTTTACATAGAAAAAGACAAGAGAGGGCATTCTTTCTATTTTTATTCTTTGATACTAGCTTTCATTATTATGAAAAAATGGTTCATATTTAATGTATGTCATCGTGTTGCAAGTTACACCGCTGTTGCAAGTAACCCCGTTTGACGGTATATTGCATTAAGAATTCAGTAATATCGGAAGAGTTTCTGGCGATTTTATTTTTATGCAAAAATATGTAGCAGCTCTTAGATTTTATGACAAAATACTGGGTGGAAGTGTTTTCTGTGTAATTTTAAATAAAATTACTGGATAAATGTATACATTAATTTCTTAATATTATTATTGTAATTTATGACAAGAAAACGGAAGCGAAATTGTTTGTTGTAAACCAGAAAACTGGATTCTCTAGATTTTTATGGTTATCTTTTTATGGTATCTTCTTTAGTATTGACTGCAAAGTTTGAGGAAATACTCCAGAAATAATTCCTGGTGTATCCTATGGAAAACATAAAAAGCTTCTTGTAAGAATTCTGGAACAGAAATGAGAATCTTGTGTATTGCGAACTTTTAGAGCTATTCAAAGAAAGATAGCAGGATTTTCTGGCGATAATTGTTAGTAAAACTCTGACAGTCAAAAGACAAACGAACGCCGCATGTACTGGAAGAATTTTAAGTTTATTTCTTGTAGGCTTACGTGATATTTTTTTTTCTTTACTTTTGGTGGGAGGTTTAATGTTCTGAATGCTTTTCAATATTGGCTGTACAAGATTCAGTCAAAACTCCTAGAGGAATTCGACTAAAAAAATGGAAAAAAAAATCTTATTTACACGCCATTAATTATTTGAAGAGATCGTCTACTTCCCATCAGTTTTCACCAAAAATTACCAAAGAGTTTCCAAGTAAGTTTTTTCTTCTTTCTTTTCTTTTTCTTGGCATGACGTCCTCACTGGGACAAAGCCTGCTACTCAGCTTAGTGTTCTATGAGCATTTCCACAGTTATTAACTGAGAGCTTCCTCTGCCAATGACCATTTTACATGTGTATATCGTGTGGCAGGCACGAAGATACTCTATGCCCAAGGAAGTCAAGGAAATTTCCTTTACGAAAAGCTCCTGGACCGTCCGGGAATCGAACCCGTCATCCCCAGCATGGTCATGCTGGATACCCACGCCTTTACAGCTGTGGCTATATGGGCCACAGTTTTTAAAAAATAGAAATCCAAAATATTTTTGGATTTTTTCTTGAAATATCTAAAAACAGGCTAACAATTTACGTTAGAAATGTCAAAGTTTAATTTTAAAACTTTTGAGAAAAAATACATCTAAGGAATTCGTTGCTAATACTCTCATAATAATTTATTGTTTCATAAAATCATCAGTTCCTACAAAATTGGATTTTTTGCAGTAGTTTTGTAGAAGTATCTGAATGATTCAAGAAGCTCCAGCAGATTTTTTTTTCTGAGTTCTGCATTATAAAGCAACTTCAGAAGACAGTCTAGAAATTCTCGAAGAGTGGAATTACCTACCATCTCCAGGAGGTCTCGAAAAAAAACTTGCGAAAAAACCTTTATATACAAATGATTAACTTATATATATTTTTTTGTAGTTTTTGTATTTTTTTTTTAATCTAGAAGTTTGTATATAAACCTGTAAATATTACGGAATTGAATAGACTTCCTGATTTGTTATCAGCAGAGCTGTTGAAACTCGAGTGTTCAGTATTTTTGCAACAGGAAATTTGTCAGTAAATTCCTCGAAGAATTTCACCACAAAACATTCCAATAATTCTCTTGAAACAACCTATAGAAATTATACCACAATTACCTAAACAATTTCGTCATTCACCTTTTCAGAACTCCCGGGATAGCGTAAAAATCTCTAAAAGGAATCAGAGAGTATCTCATTTGTCCGACTATATTTTTATTAGAACTTCATCAAGCATTTTTTAAGAAGTTCACAAAAAAAATTCTTTTGAGAAACTTCAAACATGGGCTTACGTTACAAGACCTCTAGATTAAAAATTAAATCAAGAATTTGCGGCATGTAAATTTGTTGTGATATGTTTTAACGTATCCAAAAAAAAGTATATCTGTCCTAGTATCACAATGATACTGTAAATACTTATTCCACTAAGTTTCACACATCCACTTCGATTCTTGCACGATTTACAAGCTCCACAGGTATGTAAGGAGTGTATCGTAAAGTAGTTGAAAATGTTTAAAATAGCCTCAAAAATAGTTTAATACAACTTTTAAGTAATTTTATTTTTGGAGATACTGTATAAATCCTTGAAAAAAGAAATGGCTTTTATGATTTTCTAAAAATGTTCTACTAACTGGGTTTTTAACCTAGATTACTGAACGCATGTTTTGAAATTTTTGCACACCTTCTAAAAAATTGAAATTGCGAAAAAAGTTCGATAATGTTCGAAAATTGTTAACTTTTTTGTGCAAACATAATGAGCTCCAGAATCCTCATGATACAGGCAAATTATTTTTTTCAAGAAAAATCTTCACTGCATTTAAGCGCAATTCTTTAAAATGAAAAAAGGCCATTTTTGAGGAACCCCTTTTTTCTATGCTCCTTCAAATCATGTTTACGCAAATAAAAAATACATTAAATGAAAAATTCGCATTTTTTAAATAGGGTATGTTTTTTAATTTATGGACGAGTAAGTTAGAGCAAAAAATATAATTTTATAACCTTTTTAGATATTAAAAGCAGAACTTCAAAGTTTGACCAAAAATTATACGTTTTTTGGAGTGGACCATTTTGTAGATATAGGAGATTTTTCTATCGATAATATGAATTTTAAAAGTCGGTGTTGCATGATATGTTATGTGTACATAACTGTTAACAAGCATCAATATTTTCCAGATTTCTTATCGTACAAATTTTACTCGCTACAGATTTTTGAAATGTTGAAAAATCTTAACAAAATTGCATTTTGTGCAGATTTTTATTTTGTGAGGTGTATTCATTTAACCATATTTTCAATAATACTAAACCTTTTCCAAATTTTTCCAAGGTATTCTAAACTTAACTATATTGCGAAGATTTCATAGAAGAACCGAAATGAAAAGACCAACCCAGCTTCGAGATAGAGCATTCTGAACATTTTCAACTACTTTCCGATACACTCCTTAGAAAAAAGTCGGGAAAATTTTAAATCAATGCGGGAAAAAGTCGGGAAAAATGCGGAAATTTCACTTTTGATTTTTTGTGGCCACCCTGTTGTTGCAAAGTTGCTCACATCATGCATGCTCCGTAACGAATGCTCGGAATCAGCTTAAATTTTTACTTTAACTCGCTAACATTTTATATACCAGGGCGGAATAAATTGGCACGCCTACTACATTTTTGAGGTTAGGTTTAGTGGTGTAATTAAGACTGTTGGAGTTAGTCTTTGATGTTACTGCGTTACACGATCATTTTCCGCTTTGAAGTTCGATTGGCGGAGCAACGGAACAAAACTTGTGTATATTGTCGCCGCAGAATATTCTGAACATCGGCATGGAGAGCTCTATCTGTAGCCCGCAGGGCTTTTGCTTCTTATTCTTTTTCTTCTTGACGTAACGCCCCCACTGGGACACAGTCTGCTTTTAGTGAAAATTCTACCAAGAATCAGCGTTTTTTTTCGGGGATTTCTATTAATTTCCCTCGTGTCTTTTTTCGGAGATGTCTCCAGAAATACCTTCGAGGATTCCTGCAGGAATTTCTAAGGACTGTTCAATTTTTAAAAAGGACAACTTGCTTGTGCGATATCTTTTTTATTTTTCAATAAAATCATTATCAGTTTTTTGCATAACTTTCTATAGCTCTTCTCAAATGTAGGAAAAATATAACATTAAGCAAAATATTCTTTATTGTGTAACTGAAACGGTTTTCGTAAAGCATCAATAAAAACCCATTTCTTAAAATTCGACATAACTTTCCACATACCTAACATGCCCATTTTCATGAAGTTTTTAATGTATTGGAATCTTATACTATTTTACTAAAGGTAAAGCTCAATAGTTGGTCAGCAATAATGCACCAAGCAGCCTCCAGCTTGATATAGTGAGTTGACTTGTTTTCATAGAAATTATTAAAATATATTTATTCAAGTGCTGTGTTGCAATAGCACAACGGAATCGTCCGAAAATTTGTCCAGAATAGTAGAATATTGCTTTCTGAATGATATAGAAGAAAAAATACTTTTAATTGCATTCTTCATCAAAAATTTAATCCATAAAGATGGTCATAGTAAAAAAATTCATATTTTTTGCTTCATTGATGCAGATTTTCCGACTCTAGCGAAACTTGTTATTATTTATTTTCAACAAAGTTGGTCACATGTAATTGAACAACTTATTTAATAATAATCGGATGTAAAGTTTTTATTTCCACCATCATTGTTATGCAAAATTTGCATTAGGTTGCATTGTTATTTGGAACAACCTTCAAAGAACGAAACTGTTTGGATTACTGTACCTGTAATGGCGTACAGTAACCAAACCAGCAATGCAATTAAGGAGCAGTTTTCTGCATTCAAAACCACATTATTCCTACTTTCGACTGGATGCATACAAAAATTGTTTATTTAATATTTTCATGTCCTTTTTGCTTTAAAATTGAATTTTAATTAAAAAAATCGAATTTCACTTGAGACTTCAACATCTCAACAACAAACTTTCCAATTGATTTTAAATTTCGCAGAATGTTTATTACTCATGCTGCTGCAGCATGGCACACACTTTTCTGATATTTAAAACGATATACCATATGTGAACAGTAATTTTATACATATTTTCCATTTTCAACAATCGAAAAAGCCACCTCATTTAGCACCTGGCCGATTTTCTATAAAATAAAACTATTTTTATTTGATTCAAAAATTATTATTATAATGAATGATGATATACTGAACAACGAAGTAAGGGTGGTTAAATTTGAACTACTCGTTTTGTTTTTATAGCCTTGTAAAGTTGTCCGTTTTATAAATTGAACAGTCCTTACAGGGTTTCTTCCAGGAATTCCCTCAAAAACTCCAGAAATTTTCTCGTGGATTTCTCCAAGAACACCTTCGGGAATTTCTTCGTGGATTACTCCAAGTTTTTTTTTGAATTCTTCGGGATTCCTTCACAAATTCCTGTAACAATTCTTCCGGGATTTTTTTTCGGGAATTGCTTCAGCATTGCCTCCAGCAATTCCTTCGCGGGTGCTACATGGGATTTTTAGAAGATTTTCTCAGGGCTTTGTTTTTGTTTTTTTTTTATCTGTGAGTTATCTCCGAGGATCTCCAGGAAAAGCTTCGAGAATTTCTCCAAAGTTTTGTCAAAGATGCTTCAAGGAAATCGTTCGCGGATTCTTTAATGAATATCGTCGCACTTTTTTTCTAGGACTCGTTTCGGGGATTCCTCTAGTAACTCTTTCGAGGATACCTTCTTCAAGAATACTTTCAAGAATCCTTCAGCAATAGCTTCAGGGATACCTCCAGGAATTTCGTCGAGGATTCCTTCAGTATTGTTTTCATGGATTTTTCCAAAAACTTCATCGGAGATTTTTCCGGGAATTCCTTCGGTGGTTATTTTCATAATTCCTGCAATGTTTTCTCTATGACTTCTTTCGTTGTTTTTTTTTTCAGAAAGACCTACAGAAGTTCCTTCTCGGATTTCCTTCAAGAATTCCATCTGGGATATCTCCACGAATTCTTTTAGGTTTTTTTTCTGGAATTTCTCCACGTACATTTCGGATTTTGGGGATTCCTCTGAGATAAATGTTAGTTTTCCTCCGGGTACTCCTCCAGGAATTCATTCGGGGATTCCTCCAGGAACTCCTTCGACAAACATTTTAGCTGTACAAAAGTGGAACAAACCGCTCTCAAGCAAATTTTAGCTTATGAAACTGTTATTCAGCTAGTTCTGTTTCTTGGGCGGAGTTTCCTCCAGAAATTCCTTCAGCGATTCCTCCAAGAATTTATTTTGGGTTCTTCCAGAAACTTCTTTTGGGCAGGGATAGGGTGCGGGCCCATATAGCCGAGGCGGTAAACGCACGGGTATTCAGCATGACCATGCTGAGGGTGACGGGTTCGATTCCCGGTCGATCCAGGATCTTTTCGTAAAGGAAATTTCCTTGACTTCCTTGGACATAGAGTATCTTCGTGCCTGCCACACGATATACGCATGCAAAATGGTCATTGGCAGAGGAAGCTCTCAGTTAATAACTGTGGAAGTGCTCATAGACACTAAGCTGAGAAGCAGGCTTTGTCCCAATGAGGACGTTACGCCAAGAAGAGAGAGAGAGAGGGTGCGACTCAAAACTCTATGCGCGCCGCACACGCTGCTACGCGACAACACAACAAACCAGAAGGAGGCGAGTGCGTGCAATCGGTTGTGTGTTGCACGCTTACTTTGCCGGGCGCTGGAGGTCTCCTGTCTCTCGCGCTCTGTCGTATGCACTCTCTCGGTGCTTGTCTCTGTGCTTTGCACTTTGCTTGACACTACGCATGATTGGGGAAATTTTTTTTATCAAACACCCATCACTTGTAAGTCCTTGACAAGCCTAACAACTTTGCCGAAAACACAAACTCTCTTACTCATTTATTAGGTGATGTTTTCTGCTTGTTGACAAGCACAGTCACAAGCACGGTGCCTTACTCCTCACGCCGTAGAGCTGGTGCTGCGATTTGTCTCTCGCACAGTTACGAAAGCTCTCACCCATACGTCTCTGTCTCTCGGCAAAAACGGAAGTCAGCACTTGAGATTGTGTGAGCACAGGGTTTTTTTTCGCACCGCACTGTGCATGCCGCAAATCCCTGCTTCTGGGATTCCTCTTGGAGTTCCTTCAGAAATTCCTCCAGGGATTTCTTCAGGAATTCCTTCAGAGATTTTTCCTGGGATTCCTCCAAGAATTCCTTTGTTGATTTCTCTAGGAATTCCTATGCGCATTCCTCCAGGGATTTCACCCGGTACATTTGGGATTTCGGGGATTCCTCTGGGATAAATGTGAGATTTCCTCCAGGAATTCATTTAATGATTCCTCCAGGAACTGCTTCGGAGTTTCCTCCAGAAATTCCTTCGGGGATTCCTTTCCTTTAACGATTCCTCCAAAATTTCATTGGGGAATTCCTCCAGGAATTCTTTCTGGGATTCCTCCTGGAATTCCTTCAGGAATTTCTCCAGGGATTCCTCAAGGGATTTCAGGAATCCCTTCAGAGATTCTTTCTGGGATTTCTCCAGGAATTCCTTTGTTGATTTCTCTAGGAATTTCTTTGCACATTCCTCAAGGAATGCCTTTGAGGACTCTTGCAGGAATTCCTTTGGGGATTACTCCAGGAATTCATTACACGATTCCACCAGGAATGTCTTTTGGGATTCCTCCAGGAATTCATACGATAATTCCTCACTAGCGTGCGCAGGGTTCTTGCTTAGGGGGGGCACTATAATAATGGTGCAATATATGTATGATCATGGTGCAAAATAGAATGATGGTGTTACACGCAATATGAATTCCCAAAGTAGGGGTTTCAACATGTTGTGGTGCTAACATCGCCAAGTACTTCATATTGGGATTCTGGAGAAGGCTTCGGATGGTGATGATTTCAAGGCAATACGAAACTTTAATATGAAGTCATTATCTCGACTCTTATAAAATTTTATAAACGTATCAAATATAATGGAGAATATCTAGAAAATTATCAATTATAGAAAAAAAATATTGTCGTTGTGAAAGAATTTTTATCCTAGACAATTAGTGATGCTAGAATTGGAGAATGTCAGAACTCCTAGATAGAACATTTTGATCGGAATCCTTGTTGCAATCTACAGAGATTCCTTAAGTTTCTCCAAAGATTCGTGCATGAGTTCCTCCAAAAATTCCCCCAAAAAATCGTCCAATAATTCCTACAGAAATTCCTCCAGGAAGTCTCATATGTTTCTCCAGAAATTCCTCAAATAATTCTTCCAGGAATTCCTCCAATAAATACTCCAGGAATTCTTCCAAAATTACCTCCAAGAGTTCCTCCTGAAATTTCTTTTAGGAAAAATCCTCTGGAAATGTCTGCCATATTTCCTCCAGGGATTCCCTAGGAGTTGCTCCACGGAATCCCCCAGAAAAACCTAAAGGAATTTCTGAAGAATATCTTCCTGGAATTCCTCGAGAAATTCCTCCAGGAGTTCCTTCAGAAAATTATCCAGGAAATTCTCAACGAATTTCTTCAGGAATTCCTTCAGGGATTCATCCATGAAATATTTCAAAAAATCAAATAACGCCAGAAATTTCTACAGGAATTCATAAAAAAAAAAATCCTCGAAGAATTCCTCCAGGGATTTCTCCAGAATATCCTCTAGGAATTTCTGCCAGAATTTCTCCAGAGAATCCTAAAAGAATGTCTCTCGGAACTCTTCCAAAAATTTCGCCAGGAATCTCTACAGGAAATCCTCCACAGATTTCTCCAGTAATTTCTTCAGGATTTTTTTTAGGGATTCCTTCAGAGATTCAATAATGAATTTCTTCAGAAATTCCTCCAGATATTCCTTTAGGAATTCCTCGAGGGGTTCCTTCAGACATTTCTTTAGAAATTCCTCCAATATGCAACCAGTGATTTCTTTCAGGAATCCCTCCACAGATTCCTGCAGAAAATCCTAAAGGAATTTCTTCCAAAACTCTTCCAGGAATATCTCCAGGCAATCCTCCAGGAATTTCTTTAGGATTTTTTCCAGAAATTTCTTAAGGAATTTCTCCAGGGATTCATTACTGAATTTCTTCAGAAATTCCTCAGAAATTTCTTCCAGAAATTCCTCCAGGAATTCCTTCAGAAATTCCTCGAGTAGTTCTTTCAGACAGGAAGCCTCATATATTTCTCCAGAAGTTCCTCAAATAAATCCTCCAGGAATTCCTTCAGTAACTACTCCTAAAATTCCTCCAGAGATCCCTCCTGATATTTTTCTAGGAAAAATCCTGAATGTCTGTCTGTCAGAATTTCTCCAATATTTCCTCCACGGATGCCTCCATAACATGCTAAAGGAATTTCTCACGGAATTCTTCCAGGTATTCCTCCAGAAATTTCTCCAAGGATTTTTCCATGGATTCCTCCAGGAAATTCTCAAACAATTTCATCAGAAATTCCTCCATGGATGTCTTCAGAAATTCCACAAAAAAATCCTCCACAAATTCCACCAGGAATTTTTTTCAGAAATTTGTCGAGAAAGAACTCCTGATATTCCTCCAGCAATTCCTTCAGAAAATTCTCTAAGAATGTCTGCTTGAGTTCCCCTAGAATGTCTCCCGGAACCCTTCCATGAATTCCTCGAGGAATTACGCAAGGAATTTGTCCAGGAAATCCTCCACGGATTCCTTCAGGATTTTTTCCAGCAATTTATCCAAGAATTCCTGCAGGAATTCATTCATAAATTTCTTCAGAAATTGCTCAAAAAAATCCTCCAGGTATTCGTTCAGAATTTGCTTTAGTAGTTCCTTCAGACATTCCTCCAGAAATTCCTCCGAGATGCCTCCAGGGATTTCTCCCCGAAATTCATCCATGGACTCTACCAGAAAATCCTAAAGTAATTTCACCCGAAACTCTTCCAGGAATTCCTCCAGGAGTTCCTCGAATGATTCAGCGAGAAATTTCACCAGGGAATCCTCCACGGAATCCCCCAGGAATTTTTCCAGCATTTTTTCCTGAAATTTCTTCAGGAATTCCTCCAGTGATGCAATAATTAATGTCTTCAAGAATTCCTCCATATATTCCTTCAGGCATTCCTGCATTAATTTTCCAGAAAGCCTCATATATTCCACCAGAAATTCCTCAAATAATTCCTCTGGTAAATACTCCAATAATTCCTCAAGAGATTCCTCTTGAAATTTTCTTTTAGGAATGACTGTCAGAATTCCTACAATATTTCTTCTAGGGATTCCTCCAAGAATTGATCCACGTATTCCTCCAGATAATCCTAAATGAATTTTTAACGGAACTCTTCCAGGAATTCCTCCTAGAATTCCTCGAAAAATTCCCTCCAGGAAATTCTCAAGGCATTTCTTCAGGAATTCCTCCGAGGATTCATCCATGAATTTCTTCAGAAATTCCGCAAAAAATCCTCCGGAAAATCTTAAGAAATTTTTGCTTAAGGAAGAGCGCCAGAAATTCTACCAGGAACTCCTCCAGGGATTCCTCCAAAAAAATCCTCTGGGAATTTTCACCAAAACTACAGGGATTTCTCCTTGCATTCCTCAAAGAATTCCTCAAGATCTTTTTCTAGGAGTTTCCCAAGGAGTTCCTGCAGGGATTTGTTAAAAAAAATCTTCAGAAATTCTTAAAAAAATCCTGCAGAAATTCCTCGAGGAGTTCCTTCAGAAATTTCTCCATGAAGCCTCATATATTTCTCCAGAATTTCCCCAAATAATTCCTCCAGTAAATACTCCAGAAATTTCTTCAGAATTACCTCCAGGAATTCCTCCAGAATTACCCCCAGGAATTCCTCCAGAGATTCCTCATGAAATTTCTTCTAGAAAAAATCCTCTAGGAATGTCTGCCAGAATTTCTTCAATATTTCCTCCAGGGATTCTTCAAGGAATTGGAGAATCTTAAAGGAATGTTTCCCGGAACCCTTCCAAGAATTTCTTCAGGGATACCTCCATCGATTCCTCCAGGAATTTCTCCAGGATTTTTTTCAGGAATTCCTTCAGAAATTCCTCCCTCCATGGATTCCACCAGAAATTTCTGAAGGCATTCATCCAGAGATTTTTCCAGAAAATCCTTCACGGAATCCTCCACATAATCCTAAATCAATTTCTCCTAGAACTCTTCTAGGAATTCCTCCAGGGATACTTCCATGGAATCCTTATGAAATACCTCCAGGGATTGCTGCCGGAATTCCTACAGAAAATTCTTTAAGAATTTCCACCAGAATTCCTCCAATATTGTCTCCAGGGATTCTTCCAGAAATTCCTAGACTAATTCCTCCAGAAAATCCTAAAAGATTTTTTTCCGGATCTTTTCCGGGAATTTCTCTAGGAATTCCTACAGAGATTTCTTCGGGAATTCATCCATGAGTTTCTTTAGAAATTGCTCAAAAAAATCCTTCATTAATTCCTCGAGGACATTCCTCCAGGAAGCTTTATAAATTTATCCAGAAATTCGTTAAAGAATTTATCCAGGAATTTCTCTAGTTATTCCTCTAAGAATTCATAAATGAATACCTCCAAAAAATCCTGAAGAAATTTCTCCCGGGACTCTTCCTGAAATTTCTCGAGAAATTTTTCCTGGGATTCCTCCATGGATTTCGCCAGTAATTCCATCAATGAGTTTCTTCAGATATTCCTCAAAAATCCTTCTAGGAAATCTTTCAGAAATTGCTCGAGTAGCTCCTTAAATCATTCCTCCAGGAAGCCGCAAATATTTATCCAGAAATTTTTCAAAGAATTCCTTCAGGAAATCCTCAAGAATTTTTTCCAGGAATTACTTTATTTTTTCAGGAATTTCTCCAGAAAAACCTTTAAGGATTCTACCAGAAATTTTTCTAGGAATTCTCCAGGGATTCATCTTTGAATTCCTCCACAGATTCCTTCAGGAATCCCTCCTAGGATTACAGCAGGGATTTTTCCCGGATCTTTTCTGGGAATTTCTCCAGGAATTTTTTCGGGAATTCATCCAGGAATCCATCTATGAGTTTCTTCAGAAATTACTCAAAAAAAATCCTTCACAAATTCCTCGAGGAGTTCCTCTAGACATTCCTCCGGGAAGCCTTAAATATTTGTCCAGAAATTCCTTAAAGAATTCATCCAGGAATTTCTCTAGTTATTGCACCAAAAAAATCTTCAGGAATTTATCCAGAAATACCTCCCGGAATTCAAACATGGATTCCTCCAGGAATTTCTCCAGAGATTCCTCAAGAAAATCATCCAGGAATTTCTCCAGGAATGTTTCGCAAAAAATACCTTAAAGAATTCTTTCGGAAATTTCTCCAGGAATTCCACCATTATCCCTTCAAAAATTCCTTCGTTAATTCCATCTTGAATACCTTCGGGAATTTCTACAGAGATTCCTCCAGGAATTTCTACAAGGACACCTAAAGGAATTCCAACTCGGATTTCTCCAGAAAATCCTGAAGAAATTTCTCCCGCAATTCTTCCAGGAATTCCTCGAGAAATTTTTCCAGGGATTTCTACAGACATTTTTTCAGGATTTATTTTTTTTCTGGAATTTTTCAACGAATCTGTCCAGAAATTTCTCCTGGGACAACTGTAAAAATTTCGCTATTAGTTTCTCCGGAAAATCATCTTAAAATTCTTCATGGATTCCTCCAAGAATTCCGCTAGGTATTCCTACAAGAATTTATACACGGATTTCTTCAGAAAAAAACTTCTCCTGGAACTTTTCCAGCAATTCCTCGAAAAATTTCTTCAGGTATCCCTCCATAGATTTCGTCAGGAATTCCTCCAGGGATTCATCAATGAATTTCTTTAGATATTGCTCAAAAATCCCTCTAGGAATTCTTTTGCTCGAGGAGTTCCTTTAATCATTCCTCCAGGAAGCCGCAAATATTTTTCCAGAAATTTTTAAAAGAATTCCTTCAGAAAATCCTCCAGAAATTCTTCCAGGAATTCCTACATTTTTTAGGAATTTCTCTAGAAAAACCGCTAGGGATTCTTCCAGAAGTTTCTCTAATAATTCTTCACGGATTGATCCTTGAATTGCTTTACGGATTCCTTCAGGAATTCCTCCTAGGATTACAGCAGGGATTTCTCCAGGAATTTTCCAAAGCTTTCTCTAGGATTTTTTCTATGAATGTCTCCAGGGATTCCTCCAAGTATTCCTCCTGAAAATCTTCCAGAAATTCTTCCGATGAATCTTGAAAGAATGCCTCCAGAAATTCCTCCAAGAATTTTTTCGCGGATTCTTCCAAATTTCCTTCAGGAATGTCTCCACTGATTCCTCCAGAAATTGCTCCACAAATTCCTCCAGAGATTTCTCCAGTAATTTCTGCAAGGGTTCGTTATTGAATTCCTCGAGTAATTCTTCCACAAATTCATGCAGGAATTTTTCCAAAAAATCCTTCAGGAATTCCTCCAGCAATTCATCCATGAATTATTTCATGGATTCCTTCTTTTACCCCTCCAGTGTTTCATCCTGTAATTCACTGATTCCTTCAGGAATTCCTCCAGGGATTACACCAGGGATTTCTCCAGGAATTTCTCATAGCTTCCTCCAGGAATTCTTCTAGAAACTCCTCCAAATGTCCCTCTAGGAATTTCCTCAGGGATTCCTGCAGAAATTCCTCCGGACATTCTTCCAGAAGTTCCTCCAAGAATTCTTACAAGAAAACCTCCAGGCATTCTCCCAAGGATTCCTTCAGGAATGCCTTCAGAGATTCCTCCAGAAATTCTTCCAGGAATTTCTCCAGGGTTTCTTCCAGGAATGCCTCCAGAGTTTACTCCAGGGGTTCGCTAATGAGCCCCTGCTGGAACTCTTCCAGAAATTTGTCCAGGAGTTTTTCGAAATACTTCTCCACAAATTCCTCCATGAACTCTTTCACGAATTCCTCTAAAGATTCCCCCAGGAAATTCTTCAAGGATTCCTTTAGGAATGCCTCCAGGGAATTCCTTCAATATTTTTTCCAGCAATTCCTTTAGTAGTACCTCCTGCAAGTTCTACAGGAATTTCTCTAGACTCCTCTTCCAGTATTTGAGAGCTTCGTTCAAGAATTCTTTCAAGCACTTCTTTAGTAAAGTAATGCCTTCAGGGATTCCTCCAGAAAGTCCTTCAAGGATTCCTCCTGAAATTTCTCCAGAGATTTCTCCTGGAATGCCTTCACGGATTACTCCAGATATTTCTCGAGCTGGTAAAGTGATCTCAAAATGATTCACGGAATGCTGTTTTGATGCGCGAATCACAAAATGGTACCTATATAAAATGCAATTGTGGATGATACAATGAACACCAAGAAGGTGCATAGAATTTTAAAAACGTGTGTGATGTGAGTATTGTACATTATATACCTTAATGATCAAGGGAACGTCGAGATAGTGCATGCGTGGCAAGTAATTGCAATTTGATTTATAGAATATAGAAGAAGATGAAACATAAGATTTGGAGATGGTGTAAACATAAAAATGTTGGTGCTGCGTAAAAATCAAATTGCTTGCGGCAATAAAGGTGCATGATGTCACCGTGGTGTATAGGATCTTCTGATAACACTGAGTTCATTGGTATGGTGCATTAAATGCTGATATGAAGCATGTCATTCAAAGATGGCGCTTGATGTCAGTATGATGCATTAGAGTTGACATCGTAAAAGAAATGCAATTTCGATGTACCAAACTTCATACAATAATAATGGTGCAATAGATGCCTAGATGATATAGTGAACACCACGATTACGCATTAAAAGCTTTAGTAATACATGAAATTTAACGATGGTGCATTATTTCGCAATTAGACACATATTTGATTTAAAGATGGTGCGTGAGATGGTGCCTAGATGATTCTGTGAACATCATGGTGGTGCCTGGAATGAATGATGTATGTATGGTGCATTAGCTTCACCATGATTCTGTTATACTCGTCATGTTTCATATTAAGGTGCACATGCAATTCGTGCAAAGGGGCCGTCCATATACCACGTGGACAGCTTGGAGGGGGAGGGGATTAGCGAAAAGTCCACGCTAGTCCACGGAGAGGGGGGTGGGGGTTCGTCAAATGTCCACGTGGACAACATTGACATATAAATTAGGAAACAATAATCTACAAACGAAACAAATTATGTCGCATTATTAATGAGATTCTCTTCAACAGTTCTTTCATACAATTTATTTCAAGTTACTTCTTCATGAAAAAAAAATCATGGTATTGATAAACAGACTAATTTGATTTAAATTATCAGAATTTTTAATTACTTAGTTTTCTTCATCGAGGAATATTCTGGAGATTTAAAATGGAGTGTAGACCATGCAAATGTTGGTGTTTCAGTCAGACAATTTTCATTGAAGTTCTGTATGGATTTTTCGAAGTTTCATATCAAATTTTGAAACTACTTCAAAGTTTCAAAATACATGTAGGGATTTGCAGGCTTATCTCAAAAACTTTGTTTTGTAGGTTCCTTTAAAATTTAAGATGTTTCTAATGGATATTAAAGTCTAAACCTCAGCAGAACAACTTAGTTGCTGTAAATCTTGTTTTTTTGTAAGAATCTAAGAAATAAAGTCTTATTTCAACAAAAATCTAAGATTTAAAATTACCTTATCTCTACAAAACAATCAGACAATCATAGATTGAACAAACATTCTGAAAAACACCGTCTTCAACCAGAGGTTGTACAGACCAAACATTGAACAATCACTAAAATTAGGCGATGGACATCACACGAAAAACAGCCAGTGAAGAATTTTCCGTTTGACGGAAATTTTTCACCAAGTGGAGCAAGAATCGAACCCACTCTCAAAAACATTAAGCTGAAATAAAAACAATGTTGAAAACTTGTAGGTACCTATTTTGTGCTACTTGTTTGTATACTACGTAAAGCTCTAGAATATTTGTATTTTATAAAGTTTTCAATTATATTTAAGACATTGTTTACAAAAAAAAAAAATATTAAAAAAAGCCTTACAAAATCACTTTTCCCATTTATTTTAGAAATATGAAAAAAACTTTTTTCGGATGTCCACGTGGACATTGGGGGAGGGGGGTAGGGGTCAATGAAAAGTCCACGCTTGTCCACGAGGAGGGGGGAGGGGGTCAAAAATTATGAATTTTCTGTCCACGTGGTATATGGACGGCCCCAAAGGTGCAGGAAACTCAATGTGGCACAGAAATCAACATGTTCCAGGTACGTGGAATACTATTTTGTATGCGAAATGCCAAAGTGGTGCATCAAATTCAAATGTAAACCACATCATAATGGTGCATAAGATACCTAGATGGTATAATGAATGCCAAAATGGTGCATGGAAAGCTTTGAAGAAGGCGTATGATGCTAGTGTGCTGAATTAGTTGTCGCCGTTATTCAAAGATTATCAACATGTTGCATGGTTAGGTGCACGAATTGCAAAAATGGTGCATAGATTACAAAATATAGGTATTTTATGTGATGCTCACAACATAATGGTGCATCAGATGCCTAGATGATATAGTAAACGCTGAAATGGTGCTTGGAAAGCATTGATGGTGCATGAAATTTAATGATGCTGCATATCAGTATGATGCATTAGATTTCTAGTTGATTAAAAGATAGTGCATGAGACCAGTATAATGCGTGGATACCTAGTTCATTCTGTGGATGCTTTGAAGAAGGTACATGATGTTAGTGTGCTGTATTCGTTGTCACCGTTATTCAGCGACACTCGCCATTGTGTATGGCTAGGTGTACGAATTGCAAAAATGTGGTGCCGAAGTCACCATGGTTCACGTACATGTATTACAGTTTTGGAATACGAAATGCCAAAATGGTGCATGTTATTCGAATATGGTGCTGATATCACTGATTAGTTAAAAGATGGTGCGTGAGATTAGCCTAAAAATGATTCTGAGAACATCATGGGTGTGCATGAGATACTAAGAAATTGTATGTATCAGGGGTGCATTTATTGCCACCATGATTCAGTGATTTTCAACATTGGGTGGTTAGATCCAAAATGCAAGAATTGCAAAAATGATGCACAGAATTTAATGTGGTGCGGAAGTTAACATGGATCAGGTACATGGAATACAATCGGGTGTACGATATGGCAAAATGGAGCTTCAAATTCAAATTCAAATGTGAATTAAATGCTTAGATGACGCGTGAGATGGTGCTTAGATATTTATGTGATCATCATGGTGGTGCATGGAATGCAAAGGAGCTACATGATGTCTGTATGGTGCATTAGTTTTACCATGATTCAGTTATACTCAACAAATTCCATATGTAGGTGCACGAATTGCAAAAATGGTGCAGGAAACTCAATACGGCACAGAAATCAACATAGTCCAGGTACAATGAATGCTATTTTGTATGCGAAATGCCGAAATGGTGCATCAAATTCACTTGTGCACCACATCATAATGGTGCATAAGATGCCTAGATGATATAGTGAATGCCAAAATGGTGGTTGGAAAGCTTTGAAGAAGGTGCATGATACTAGATGATGCATTAGTTGTCACCGTTTTTCGAAGCTTATCAATATGGTTAGGTGCACGAATTGCAAAAATGGTGCATAGCATACAAAAAGAAATGTATTTTATGTGATGCTCACGGCATTACGGTGCTTTAGATGCCTAGATGATATGATAAACGCTGAAATGGTGCTTGATGACCTGTGATGGTGCATGAAGTTTCATGATGGTGCATATCAGTATGAGGTTTTAGATACTTAATTGATAAAAAGACATTTCATGCGATCATCATAATACGTGAATACCTAGATCATTCTGTGGTGCATTGAAAGCTTTGAAGAAGGTGCATGATGTTAGTGTGCTGTATTAGTCGTCACTGTTATTCAGTGATACTCGTTGTTTTGTATGGCTAGGTGCACGAATTGCAAAAATGGTGCTTAGAATTCAATGTGGTGCCGAAGTCATCATGGATCACGTACATGGAATACAGTTTTGGAATACGAAATGCCAAAATGGTGCATGTTTTTCAAATGTGGTGCTGACATCACTGATTAGTTAGAAGATGGTGCGTGAGTTTAGCCTAGATGATTCTGAGAACATCATGGTTGTGCATGAGATACTAAGAAATTGTATGTGTCAATGGTGCACCATAGCTGCGTGGTAAGATCCAAGGTGCTTGAATTGCAAAAAATGGTGCATAGAATTTTTTTATAGAAGGGGGGGCAAGTGCCCCCCCTTGCCCCTCCCTGTGCACGCTAGTGTAATTCCTCCTGTAATTCCCTCGATAATTCCACCAGGAATTCCTTCGAAAATTCATCCAGGGATTCCTTCGAGGATTCCTCCAGGAAAAAAATTGAGGATGTCTCCATGAATTCTTTTGTGGATTCCTCCAGGAATTTCGATGATTACTTCAGGAATTCCTTTGGCGATTCCTCCAGAAATTCGTTCGAAGATTCTGCCTGGAATTCCTTTGATGATTCCTCCAAAAATTTCTTTGAGGATTCCTTCAAGAATTCCTTTGAGGATTCATCCAGGGATACCTTTGAAGATTTCTCCAGGAATTCCTTTGAGGATTCCTCCAGAAATTCCTTTGATGGTTCCTCCAGGAGCTATCCCTGAGTGAATTCATTGAGAATTCTCTGAGGAAATTTCTCAAGAAATTCCAGATGAAAATCCCTGATAAACCACTGCGGAAATTTCTTGAGTAATCTTTGACGGAAATCCTTTGTAGATGCTCTGAGGTAATTTCTTGAAGAATCCCTGAGGAAATCCCTTAAGTAATCCATGCGGAAATTTTTTTAAGGATTCTTTGATGAAATTTCTTGAGGATCCCTGCCGAAATTTTATCAGTAATCGCCAAGGGAATTCCTTGAAGAATATCTAAGATAATTTTTGAAGTTCCACTGAAGAAACTCCTTGAGGGTTTTGTGTGGAATTGTCTTGGGTCATCCTTGAGTGAAAGGGATTTTCTTAAGGTTTCTTTGAGAAAACTTCTCTGGAGAATTTCTGGAGGAATATCTGGATTCTCAGGAATTCCCGAAGAATATCTGGATGAATTCTCGGAAGATTTTTTGGAGGAATTTAGTGTAGAATTAGCAATAGCTAAAATACACAGAAATAAAGATTTAAAAAAAATCTGGAGGAATTTCCTGCGGACTTTCTGGATGCATTCCCGTAGGAATTTATGAAGAAACACCCGGAGGAATTTCCGGACAAATTCCAAGAGAATTTCTGAAGAAATTTTCGGAAGAATTTTTAGATGAATTCTCTTGAAGAATTTCCAGAGAAATTTTTGAATGAATTCCTGGAGGACTTTCTTGAAGAGTTTGCGGAAGAATTTCTTGAGGAATTCCCAGAGTGGAAGATTTCCCGGAGAAATTTCTAAAGGAGTTCTCGGAGTAACATCTGGAGGATTTACCGGAGGATTTTTTGGAGGAATTCCCAGAGGAATTTCTGAATGCATTCCCGGAGGAGTTTCTCGAGGAATTTCCGGAGAAATTTCGGAAGGAGTTTTCTCGAGGAATTCACTGAGGAATTCGCGAAAGAATTTCTGGAGGAATTCCCAGAGGAAATTCTGGAGGGATTCCCAGAAGAACTTCTGTAGAAACTGTTGGAGTAATCTCTGGAAGATTTCCCGAAGGAATTTCCAAATGAGTTCCCGGAGGAACTTCTGGAGGAATTTCTGGATGCATTCCCGGAGGAGTTTCGCAAGGAATTTCCGAAGACATTTCGGGAGGAATTTCTGGGGGAAATCACTGAGGAATTTGCGGAAGAGTTTCTGGAGGATTTCCCAGAGGAAATTCTGGAGGAATTCCCTGAAAAAATTCTGTTGGAACTGCTGTAGTAATTTCTGGAAGATTTCCCGGAGGAATTTCTAAATAAGTTCCCGGAGGAACTTCTGGAGGATTTCACAGAGGAATTTCTGGATGCATTCCCGGAGGAGTTTCACGAGGAATACCCGGAGAAATTTCGGGAGGTGTTTCTGGAGAAATTCACTGAGGAGTATGCGGAAGAATTTTTGGAAGAATTTCTGGATGAATTCTCAGAAGAAATTCTGTAGGCACTACTGGAGTAATCTCTGGAAGATTTCCTGGAGGAGTTTTTGGATGTATTCTCAAATAAATTTCTTGAAGAATTCTCGGTCGAATTTCTGGAAGAATTCCCTCAGGAATTTCTGCAGAAATACCCGAATAAATTTCTGGAGGAATTTCTGGAGTGTTTCCCAGAGGAATTTCTGGATGCTTCCCGGAGAAGTTTCTGGAGAAATTTCGGGAGGAGTTCCTGGAAGAATTCATGGAGGAATTTCTGGACGATTTTCTGAAGAAATTCCCAGAGAAAATTCTGGAGGAATTCCCGGAAAAAACTTCTGGGGGGATTCCTGGAGTAATTTCTGGAAGATTTCCCGGAGGAATTTCTAAAGGGGTTCTCTGAGAAACTCCGGGAGGATTTCCCGGAGGATTTTTTGGAGGAATTTCTGAATGCATTCCCAGAAGAGTTTCTCGAGGAATTTCGGGAGGAGTTTCTAGAGGAATTCACTCAGGAATTTGCGAAAGAATTTCTGGAGGAATTCCCAGAGGAAATTCAGGAAGGATTCCCAGAAGAACTTCTGTAGGAACTGCTGGAGTAATCTCTGGAAGATTTCCCGGAGGAATTTCTAGAGGAGTTCCAGGTGCAACTTCTGGAGGATTTCCCAGAGGAATTTCTGGATGCATTCCCGGAGGAGTTTCTCAAGGAATTTCCGGATAAATGTCGGGAGGAGTTTCTGGAGAAATTTACTGAGGAATATGCTGAAGAATTTTCAAAGGAAATTCTGGATGAATTTTCAAAAGAAAATCTGTAGGAACTTCTGGAGTAATGTCTGGAAGATTTCCCAGAGGTATTTCTAAAGGAGTTCCCGGAGGAATTTCTGGAGGATTTCTCGGAGGATTTTGTAAAGGAATGCCCGGAGGAGTTTCTGGAGGACCTCGCGGAGGAGTTTCTTGTGGAATTCCTGGAGGAACTTCTGGAGGAATTCCCGGAGTAATTTGTTGATAAATATCCGCTTGAATTTCTGGATGAATTCATAAAGGAGAAATTTCTGGAGGAATTTACTGATGTTTTTCTGTAGGTACTCCCAGCGGAATTCCTGGAGAAATTGCCGAAGTAATTTCTTGAAGATTTATCGGAGTTTTTTGTGGAGAAATTTATTGAGGAATTCTCCAATCATTTTCTGGATAAATTTCCAGTGGAATTTCTCGAGGAATTCCCAGAAGAACTCCTGGAAGAAATTTCTGGAGGAATTGCCGGTAGAGTTTGTGGAGAAATTCCAGGAGGAACTTCTGGAGGAATCACCGGAGAAATTTCTAGAAGAATTCCCGAAGGAATTTTCGGAGGAATTTCCAAAAGAATTCCTGGAGAAATTTCTGAAGGAATTTCTGGAAGAATTCCCGAAGAAATTTGTGGGGGAATTCACGAAGGAATTTCTGGAGGAATATCCAGAAAAAATTCTGGAGGAATTCCTGGAGAAATTCACTGAGAAATTTCTGGAGGAATTCCTAGAAGAATTTTCAGAGAAATTCTCGAAGAAATTTCTGGATAAATTTCCGGAGGATTTCTGGAGAAATTCTTAAAGGACTTTCTCGAGGTATTCCAAGAAGATTTTCTGGAGGAATTATATGAAGAAATACCGGTGGAATTTCTGGATTAATTCCTGTAAGAATTTCAGGAAGAAGCCCTGGTGGAATTTCTGGGAGAAGAACCGGACGAATTTCTAGAGGAATTCCTAGAAGCATTTCTGTAGGAATTCCCAGAGAATTTCTGGATCAATTCTCGGAAGATTTTCTGGAGGAATTGCGTGCAGTATTTTCGGATTGATTCCCAGAAGGGATATTGGAGGAATTACTTGAGGAATTCCGTTATGAATTCCAGGAGGTAATCGTGGATGAGTTTCCGGAGGAGTTCTGGTAGGAATGCAGTTAGTGATTCCCTGAAGATTTTTTGGAGGAATCCCTACGGAAATTTACAGAAATTTCGATTTGAAGGAATCCCTGAACCAATTATAGAAAATAATTCTGGAAGAACGCTTCGAACTACTTCCCAGTTCCCAAGGACCCGCTGGAGCAATTCCTGGAGGCACTTCTGTAGGAATTTCAGAATATACGGCAAATTTTGTAATCCCTCGGAGAATAAAGAGAAATTATGGAATGAATATCCAGGCAGGAATATCCAGAAAACTATTACAAGACCCCCGGGAACATGATCTACCGAAGCAATGGGAATACCGACTTCGGTAATCTAAGACGAAAATAGAACAGCTGAACATAGAGCAAAAGTGAATTTTGCTCACGTTTTGGACAGTTGGAGTACTAAGCCGCAGTAACATCAATTACCGAAACTACCGAAATAGTTCTGCTGCTCTAATTTCGTCAAAAAAAAGTACCGAACAGGCAATCCAGGATTGAGAATTTGGTTTTAAAAATAATAAATCATTTAATCTGAAACATATTAAAAACTCATCGGAACTTTCAGAAAGACCCAGATCTGCCCCCTCAAAATGCAAAATACTGCCAAAATATTTTGAAGAGGGGGGGGGGGGGGGGACCAAAAGTGAAAATGAAATTTGTATCAGCCTAAGTGTCTAAAATTTTGCCAAATAATATCCATAAACTACACTAAACAGGTTTTATAGATAGGCCTGACTGCTAAGATTCCAAGACCCTCGACTTTGTTGACTGGTTCAACAAATCTCATTACTAGCTTTAAAATTCCATAAAATTTCAAAATTATCGCGCAAACTTACCTATCGGCAAAAACACAAGAGGCTGGTATCAGTCCATGTACGGTGTACGATATAGCTCTAACTAGTATCCTAAATTGATCGCGCCCGTTGATCGTTTCCTGCTTGATCGAGAGGATCACCGGGCCGAGGTCCTCGTCGTTGGTGAAGTAGTTCCAGTGCTCGGTCCCGTAGAAGTACTTCTCGTACGTTTCCTGCTCGACGGAGGTCAACTCGAAGCCCTGCTGCTGCTCCCACTGATCCTCGATCGCTGTCTTTTTTCTGCGGAAATGCTGACTGGTAAGTGGCGGGAATCGAGTGTGATTGTGCGTGAGTGAGTGTATGTATGTTTGTGGTTTGGAGTGAATTTCGAGTACATGATTCGAGGAGGGTGATTCAGCGTGTTTCATATATTACGCATTTAGAGTCCAAGAGAAAGAAAGAGACAGAGACAGAGAGAAGAAAAGAAGAAACGATTCTACTCTACATCTACTGCACTACTAAGAGGATGAACCATCAACAACCGCCTTACCTTGGCACGTTGTCCGAGTCTTCGTCGTCTTCGTAGAGGTCGCTGCAGTTGCGTTCGAGCTGCGGTTCGATGCCACCGCGGGCGGCATCCTCGTGCTCGGATTCGCTGTCGTCCCATATCGTGTGCTGATTGGGGAAGGCTATCTTCTGGCGGGAGCACTCGATCCAGTAACCCGGCGTGGGGATCAGGTTGTGCGGGTAGTCTTCGCAGAATTCGTCTGAAAATGGAGTGGAAGACGGAGGGAATGATCAGTTCCATGTACAATATTACCTATGATTGATTCAGAATGTGTGAAACAATGGTCGAAATCAATCAGCCAAATTCTGCAATTCCACCATGGAGTCTCAAGCGTTCAATTTGTGCTGCTGTGCGCTAGTGAAACCTGGTGTGTATCATTGGAGAACATTCAACGGTTACTGGTCTTCAACAACAGATGCTTGGAGATGAACCAGCTTCTGGCTGAAAATCTCTATAAAAAAGCTTAATGGTGGCCTCACAACTGGATCTCCAACGCTGAGCCCCATCGTCGGTGCCCGGTGCCGTTTAGTTCCAGCATGATAAGGACAGATGAATCATAATAAACTATGCAGAAGGGCTATTCGCGTTTGGTCATTTTTGACTTGCTGCCCAAAAGTGGGCTAATGGAGATAACTTCAGCCAGCAGTTGGAGGGTAACCTAATTTCGGTCAGATTACGGACAACCTCATCAAGAGCCGAGTTAGTACCGCCGCAGCGCTCTATTATCTGTGATTAATAATTAACTGCCTAATGAGATAAGGGTTCACATTGACATGAGCACGTTACTAGCATATAGAGAGACAGGTGCGGTTACGGTGATATACCAGCATACACATAATACACACTAGTAGAAGCACATCAACGAGGGGATTCAGTTTTGGCAACCGAAATAGACTTCCTTTCCACTGTTGTGATGTAACGGATGGACACTAATGAGAATTATATTAGCTCAGAATAAACAAAAGTGAATCGATCGATTTGCTACGCGATGTGAGTTAAATTGACTGCGGACACGGCGACAGACAGCTAATTTTGGGTAGTCAGCTGGAAAACATTGACTTAGATTGGGTTCACTCAACAATCAATGAAACTTTTTTATTAAAGCTTGGATTTGTTTTAATTACATGTTTTATTTTTTATTAATATTTTTTATGTCCCAAAGTTTATTTGTACGTCCTCGTATGTTTCTTTTGATTAGGGATATTTGTAGTTCCTGCACGTATCTGGCAAATTTCTAGGACACGTCTACTTGTTTGCAGTTTTGCTACAGGGTACATGGGGATTAGACCGGCCCAAATTCAAAAATGTCGAAAAGTTCCACGGGGCACCCTCTAGAATCGTGCCTTTGGATAAGAAGAACAATCTGAGAAAGATTCAGCTCAATCGGTTGAAAACTGAGCTGGCGCAAATGAGTTGATGGTTTGTATGGGATTCTCAGTCCAAATATATGGGAAATTGGATGACCTCGAGTCTCTCATACAGCACGCCGGTTTGGCGAGTTCGATTTGGCTCAGAATTGAAAGAATAACAGTTGATACCCTAATGAACAACTTTGTAGAAGACCATATCATGATAAAACTTAATTTAGTTGCGGTTTTAGCCAAAGAAACCAGGATGAGGACATCTTCCCCCGTTTACTCTCGGTTGTTATATGCAGCACGTGTTGGTCGGCCGTAGCTTGCGCGCTACATCATAGGCAGCTATCTAATTCTACATTGTCTAGATACTCACCCACATGCGTGAGCAATGGAAATGAAGGACAACATAGCCGCCTATGATATAGTGAGCAAGTTTCGAACGGCAAACACGTGCTGCATGTAACAACCGAGAGTAAACGGGGGAAGATGTCCTAATCCTGGTTTCGTTGGCTAAAACCGCAACTAAATTAAGTTTTATCATGATATGGTCTTCTACAAAGTTGTTCATTATGCTATCAACTGCTATTCTTTCAATTCTGAGTCAAATCGAACTCGCCAAACTGGCGTGTTGTATGAGAGACTGGAGGTCATCCAATTTCCCATATATTTGGACTGAGAATCCCATACAAACCTTCAACTCATTTGCGCCAGCTCAGTTTTCAACCGATTGAGCTGAATCTTTCTCAGATTGTTCTTTTTATCTAAAGGCACAATTCTAGAGGGCAGGGTCGTGCAATTTCGAAAGGAAAACATGACGTACGACGACTGTAGCAAATCGTTTCCCATGCGAACGGACTGCTGTGATGCTTCATCTCTCACCCAGCAACACACTCGTTCGTTGCTGCTACAGAAACAAGTGTGTATGAAACATGGGATGATACACTTGGATTTTCGTTTCATTTATGAGTCATTGAAATACTTCAACATGCTAAAAACACTATTTAAACCACATTTTTAAATAGTGGTGCACGCCAATAGAATGATAATTATGTTTTATGAAAGAGGATAACAAATTCGACCACTAAAATCCAATTAACCGACGCCCGTAACCATTGAGAGACTAGCGCGCACCAGTGAGACACTAATGCTCTGACGGGTGAAGCACAAGCAATGCGACCGGGTGGGAGACTACCGAGTGCTACGATGAGTGGAAAAGTTTTTTTTAACGACCGAGTCATTAGAAAAATGTATGAAACACTTGAAGTGACTCATTCAAATGTTGCATGAAAGTGTATCATTGAAACGAAATTGTACGCCCCTGCTAGAGGGTGCCCCGTGAATTTTGAAAACTTTTTTTTCGCTTCATACAAATGTGGGCCGGTCTAATGGGGATAGACAAAATGATCGGGACAGGCAAACTTTTCACTTCTCAAAAAAATTTCAAATGACTGTAACTTTTCGAAAGGTGCATCAAATATTCTCAAATTTTCACTGTAAGATGATCAACTAGTTGCGTATCAGTGGCCCAATTTTGGAAAAGATCGGGCTATTCTGCACGAAGTTATAAAGATTCTAGAAAAAGGTGTAATTATCTGATAGCCAACTTTGAGCTGTTATATCTCCGGCTTCAATAAGCCGAATGCAATGAAATTTTGGCCAATTATTTATTTATTCATTTCATTTCGTCAACCGACGTAGACTAGTACATTATACATATACATATTTTTTCTTATTTCTTAATATTATAATTATGAAATACATTGAAAAATATATGAAAAAAATAATTAAATTAAGTAGTGTTTTGTTTTTTAAGTGTTCCTATTTCTAATGGTACGAAAATATGTTTTCAAATTTTGCCTGGACATGGTAAAGTCAATCGTTTCACAATGTTTATTATAAACAACCATCATGCGATTTATAGGCCCAAATTTGGCGTAGTTTGTTCGGTGGTGGTTACTTGCGAAAATATTTCGACTTCTTAATTGCCGAGTAGGTATATAAAAATTTAGTTTTGATAAGATTTCAGGCGAGTCTATACGATGCGAAACGATATCGTTTACGAATGAAATCATTGCGATTTCGCGCCGCTCTTGCAGAGTTTGTATGTCAATAAGCATGCAGCGTGCTTTGTAAGACGGAAGTGGAAATGATGTCCAGCCTAATTTACGAAGAGCAAACAGTAGAAATCGTTTTTGCACTGATTCTAATCTTTCTTCGTGCGTGGTTGAAAAAGGAGACCATACAGTGCTGCAGTATTCTAAAATAGATCTAACATAGGCAATATAAAGTGTTTTAATTGTATATGGGTCATGAAAGTTATAGCAGAAGCGCTTAATGAACCCTAGCATATTATTAGCCCTGTGAATGATTGTGTTGTAGTGGTCAACGAATGTTAGTTTAGAGTCTAAGATTACTCCTAAATCCCTAACCCTTTCACATTTTTCCACATTCTTATTTCCTAATGCAATTGAGACATTCGGTGTTGTTCTTTTTCTGCTAAATGATATTAGATTGCATTTTTTAACATTCAGTTCTAATAGACTTTTGTTGCACCATGTGTTGAATATGTCTATTTCATCAACATTGATGTCTTCATCATTTCTTATTTCCAAAAAGAGCTTCATGTCGTCGGCATAAATTAACACTTTTAATTTCTTGAGAATGAAGGAAATGTCGTTTACATTAATGATAAAAAGAAGAGGTCCCAAATGAGAACCTTGTGGTACACCGGAAGTGACTTGGATTGGTTTTGATTTGTATCCATCAAATTTAATTATTTGTTGGCGGTCAGTCAGGTATGATTCAAGCCATTTCAGGTGACCTGGTTCAATTCCAATTTTGTGCAGTTTGAAAAGCAGCATTGGTATGTCGATGCGATCAAATGCCTTACTAAAGTCCGTATAAAGAGCTTCCACGTGATTTCCATTATCCATTGCATTCAAAATATAGTCAACAAATTGAAGCAAATTTGTTGAAGTTGATCGGCCTTTAAAAAAAGCCGTGCTGCATGCTAGTTATTCTGTTTTTGATTTGTAGAAATAGCTTTTTGTTCACAATTGCCTCAAATAGTTTTGGAATGCAAGAGATAATGGCTATGCCGCGATAATTACGTACGTCTGATTTACGACCAGATTTAAAAATGGGCACTAAAAAGAGCTTTTACATACTTTTGGGAAGTTTGCAGTATCGAGTGATATTTTAAAAAGCCAAAATAAAGGAGCAGTGAGCTCCTTAGCTAAATTTTTCAGAAATATAAGAGGAATTTTGTCAGGGCCATGTCCTTTAGAGGCGTCCAAATTTAAAAGTGCTTCAAAAATTTCATTTGGTTGAATTTGATTCACACCAACATTCCTAATAAAATCTGGGTAGAAAGCAAAGTAATCGAGGTCACGTTCTTCTTCCGAAAAAGTTGTATAGATTTCCTGGAAAAAATCCGCAAATAGATTGCAATTTTTTTTTTCGGGTTGTCTCCAACTTTTTCGTCAAGATGCATTACGGATGGAAAATTGTCAGATTTTAATTTGCTTTTTATGTAATTAAAGAAGTTCTTTGGGCAGGACTTTATTTCGAGTTCAGTTCTCGTATTATATTCTTCAAATGCATTATTAATTTCAAAATTTAATTGGTCGCATATGTTCATATATTTAGCTAAATTTTCATCAGTTTTATATTTTTTTTGTAAATTTTGTGTGCTTTTTGTTTGCGATTTTTCAGATTTTTGATTTGTTGGTTATACCATATTGGATATTTTGAATTTATATGACGACGTTTCGTTTTTATTGGAGTTTCTTGCCCAATAATTTCATTTAAAATTCTGTAGAACTCTTCTACGGCAGATTGGACATTTCCTTTAATGACTCATATAATGAGCTTCCATTTTATGACTCATATAATGAGCTATGAAAAACCTTCAACTTAAAATAGAATTCTCAACGCCGAAGAAAATTATAACGATTCGATTATTTTTCTAATAAAACGCCAAATTATCCAAAACATCAACATCGTTTCAAAATTCAAGATACTATTTATAGTTCATTTAAATTCCCTCTAATTGAGTTGAATATAAATATGTTTTTGAAAGAAAGTGTAAACATAGCCGGCAATAAATTAAAAAAAGTATTCGGATGCATATTAAAAATAGACCAACTTACTAAAAAATCATTAAATAAACTAAATCGCTATAACTTTTTTGCTTGTTGAAAATTTCTAATTGAGTCAAACGTTTTTCAGAGCTCAATATATAAGTCATAATTGGTCAAAATTTCATTGCATTCGGTTCATTGAATTCGGAGATATAATAGCACAAAGTTGGATATCGGATAATTATACCTTTTTTAGAATCTTTATAACTTCGTGCAGAATAGCCTGATCTTCTCCAAAATTATACCACTGATACACAACTGGTTGATCATCTTACAGTGAAAATTTGAGGATATCTGATGCACCTTTCGAAAAGTTACAGTTATTTAAAAAAAATTTGAAAAGTGAAAATTTTGCCTGTCCCGATCATTTTGTCTATCCCCTGTATATTCCCAAATCTTGGCGGGATATTACTGTAAAGTTTATTCCGAAAGTGGGTCGCGCGTCGTATGAAGCAGCAAAAAGTTTTCGGCCTATCAGTTACACCTTTTTCCATCTGAAATACTTAGGACGCATTGTGGATCATCACATCCGTCATGTTATCTGGCCAACGTGCCTCTTCATGTGAACCAACATGCCTACCAATCTGGTAAGTCCACTGTGACTCTTTTACACAAAGTTGTTTCCGATATCGAGAAAGCATTCCCTCAAAAGCAATCTTGTTTAGGTGTTTTCTTAGATATCGAGGGTGCCTTCGACAATGTGCCTTTCGATGCCATATTGGAAGCCGCACGCAGTCATGGTATATCTTCAATGATTTCCAATTGGATTTACCAAATGCTCAAAAATCTATATTTCTTCTCGACTTTGCGTCAAGCAGCGATTAGAAAATTGAGAGTTTGTGGATGCTCTCAAGGCGGAGTCTTGCCACCACTTTTTTTGGAATCGCGTAGAAGATACACTATTGAGGCAACTCAATAATAACGGTTTTCCTACTTATAGTTTTGCTGACGACTACCTAACATTGTTAGTCGGTCTGTGCATCAGCACCCTTTTCGACCTGATACAAAGCGCTCTTCAGGTAGTTGAGGGTTGGTTTCGCCAAAATGGCCTTTCGGTTAATCCGAGTAAATCATCCATTGTTCTTTTCACGGAAAGACGAAACCGTAATGGCGTTTGACCTTTGCGTCTCTTTGATTCTGGAATCGATGTTACTGAACAGCAAAAGTACATTGGAGTTATTCTTGATTCCAAGCTTTTCTGGACACCTCACATTGAGTTCAGAATCAAGAAAGCTTGTATGGTCTTCACCTTCAGGCAATGCTGGCGAACCTTTGCTACAACTTGGGGTCTAAATCCCAAGTGTATCAAATGGATTTACACAACTGTTGTTCGACCAATATTGGCCTATGGATGTCTTGTGTGGTGGCAAAAGGGTGAAGTGGAAACATCCAATCAAAATTAGGCCATCTCCAAAGAATGTGCTTAATGGCGATGTCTGGAGCGTTCTAATCAACACCCACGGCAGCGCTCGAAGTTCTCTTTGACGTTGCCCCATTACACATTCATCTTAAACAAGAAACACTTTCTTGCACTTACCGCTCGGTTTTCTAGAGGAACCTCCTGTGAACCGCAGATCAACACACACCTAGTTATTTCCACTTTTGGTGAATTGGGACAAAGTAGTCCTTGCTCCAAGTGATCTTACAATTGCTTGTAATTTTCCATATAGGACATTTTCCACGAAATTCGCTTCATGAGAAGCACTCTTAGAAAAAATCATGTACATTTAACCCTCTAATGCCCAATCCCGCCTTTAGACGGGGTATAGTTTGAGCATTTTTGTAATTTTTGTTTCGTGGAAGATCAAATTTTTTATATTTTTGGCTGATATTTAGGACTGTTTTGTATATCTCAAAATGATTTTTGGTGTATTCTAAAGCGTATTTACATTTTTTTAAAATCATTGAAAAATTGATGTTTTAGTCACCTTTTAGAAGCCATTGTTTATTTTGTATTGAATCGCTACAATTAACATATTTTAATTTTTTCCCATATCATTCTATCCTTGTTTAATGGTTTAAGGGAAACGAATACACTCTAAAATTATTTTCCTTAAAATTACACTGAAAATAAAATTTTCTGTGAAATAAATTTAAAATAATAATATTTCAACAATAATCAAAAAATCTCAAAATGTTTTCATCTCAAAAAATCCGTTTCCCAAATTGGCTTCTAGGAAAAATATAAAAGTGTCGGGATGTTCAAAAACAAAAATTAGAAAAATCAAAAACTGAAATTCACGAAATCGAGAATTAAAAAAAAATCATCTTCCAAAACATGTTTAAATCGATTTTAGATGTCGAAAAATGATATTTAGATCAAAATCAAAAATTTGGGTATTAGAGGGTTAAGTTCACTCGGATACACATAAAAGGAGCGGCCCGTTTGACACAAATTTACGTCTTCTATCACAAATAAAGTCGAGCTGGCAATCGCTAGAGCCGAAGCGAGAAACAAAACATGTGTAAGTAAAATAATGAACTGGATTCGAACTGTGGTTCGCCGATTGAGAGGCACGTACTATACCTCTCGGCTGTATCATCGAGTTGTGAGACAAACGATAAATGTAGAAGTGTTTCTATCTAACTGGTCAGATAGGTTTATTGACATCTTGTGCAACCAACTCGAACTTACGTGGTGGATGTAAAATTGAGTCAAATTTGCCATTCAGTCATGAAATGTTTACGTACGATTATGGTTTACGTCACGTGTAAATTCCTAATTTTGTAAGAGTGAGAGTGCACATCTGATTACCTGGAGAGAAGTATTTCAGACGGCATCGTATGTTACACAGATGCCTCCCTTCTCGAAGATCGAACTGGTGCTGGTGTCCACTCTCGTGATCTAAGGCTGCATCAATCTTACTCACTTGGTAGACACTGCATCGTTTTTCAGGCCGAAATCATTGCTCTTATAACTCCGCAATCAGCACTTCAACAGCACGTAATGTTCAAAGTAATATACTTCTGTTCAGATAGCCAGGCTGCTATAAAAGCTTGCTTCGGCCAACTTTAGGTCGAAGTTAGTTATCGCTTGTCGAACTCAAATCGAGGAGCTCAATACAGCAAATGCTGTTCACCTTGTATGGGTTGGGTACCTAGCCATTCTTCCATCGCTGGAAATTGAATAGCTGATGAGTTAGCTCGCACTGGAGCAGCGTATGACTTCATTGGACCTGATATCGAAATGTTGGGTAAAGCTTCAAGCTGCCACTCAGCACAAACAATATTGTAATAGTTTGGATTCATGTCGTCAAACAAAATTGTATTGTACTGAGCCATCGCTAGGGGTGGCGAAGTATCTAACTAATCTGTCTAAGCTGAATTGCAGCAGGCTGGTCAAAGCATTGACTGGTCACTGCCGACTCAGCTTCACATTGCGAATATTCGGCAAGCTGATTCAATTGTATGTGATAGCTGTGAATCCGATTATGGAACTTCGTATCATTTGATATGTAACTGTCCAGTTTTTGCGCAACTGCGTTTCCGAGTATTCGGTAAACACTTATTAAGTGAAACTGACTTCAGAAACCTGAATCTTTAAGACGTTCTGATGTTCTCAATCCGCTGTGGTAAAGAGCTATAGGCTCAACAATTGGTCGCAGTGGAAATGTACCCAACAGGAAAAAAATAGGCTCTTTACGGTTTTAACGCTTTATGTGTTATTACAGTGCTCTTTTCAGGGCGCTGTTTGAACCCATTGTGGTACGCTTATGCGTTTATGACGATCCTATTCCGTTACCTTTCGTTTCCCTATCCCATCCCTTTTTCCTTTCCCTCTCCTTCGGGTAAATAATGAATAGGTCCGTGTTCATGGCGATGGCACAAATTTCCCAAATGGAGAGAACATGCCTCTGGAGCCGACCTACTGATACCTGATACCATCAACGTCAACAAGACCAAATCGTTAGATGTAAAGAAGGTCAACTGTTCCAGCTTTACGGTAGCTGGGCAAGCAGTGGAGAATGTTGAAAGCTTCCTATATGGGGTAGACAAATGGCGGCCGATGACGGCACCAAGATCGACATAGCTGCACGGATCAAGAAGGCGAGGGCTGCTTTTGCGAGTTTAAGAAATGTATGGAAAAACAACCAGATTAGTCGACGCACCAAAATCCGAAATTTCAACTCGAACGTGAAATCTGTGCTGCTGTACGCCAGTGAAACTTGGTGTGTATCAGTGGAGAACACTAAACGGGTGCAGGTCTTCATCAATAGATACGTGCATGGTTGCCTCACAATTGGATCTCCAACGACGATGTCATCAAAAGCCGATAGCGACAGCAATTCTGTAGCGAAAGTGGAGGTGCACCACCGTGGGTGCTCACTGCTCAGGACTGAAAGTAAGTTGTAGTATTTAACGCTACATGGGATTGAAAAAGCAATCAAAGAACTGCAGAAAGGATGAGCTCCCGCCCGGCTGACATTTTCAAGCAATGAGCAGCTGCCCCAAATACTGAACTGTATTTTGTTGAAGATATGGGAAAAAGATGAACCCTACCTGTTAACCCTCGAGAGATCGCGCTGTTGTATTTTGTACAACACGTTGAAAAATCTCGCTTTCTGTATTCAGCATTGGCGTGGTGTTAGCGGTGATGGCCAACCGCGCGAGTTACGGAAGGTTAACTGACAGAAGATAAGAGGATATGCCCTCATTACAAAAAGGAGCACAGACTTGAGTGCGCCAATAAGCAAGGAATGAAACTTTTCAATTCGATTAAGTCGAATGGACGGTGTGGAGTTAAATCGAAGACGGCTAATAACAAGACAGACATCTACCCTCTTGCTCCATATACTTTGGAAGCTACAGCACACTAGCGCCGCAAACGACTTCAGGGAACAACATCATGAATGAGTGTGCGTGCGATGCTACAATTTCCGTGTACGTATTAGCATGTACACGCACACAACCATGATTTAATGTTCCTGTGAATCGTTGAGGGCGTTTCAACCATGTCGCCTGCGACAGGGTGGGAGCTGTCTGTCTTGTTATTAGCCGTCTTCGGTTAAATCCTTTTTTTGAACTACTCCGATGACCGTTGACTCACACATATCTCTCCACTGCGTGACTTGCATCCAGAAAGTGCTCTATTGAGAATCACTTCTTTGTTCCTGCCATCGACCGTTTGTGTCTAATAAAAGAAACAATCAACCCTCTTTTCTTTCCGATCATGATATGGCCCCGCTTGCACATGTAGCTCCCGCACCAAGTTGCATGACCAGATGTCTTTAGAGAAACACCTGTTTCAAAAAATGACGCTGAAGCATGTACGTTGCATGTCAGCTTCCTATAAACCATTATTCTCAACAAACGAGTGGTTGTACAGCGTTCTTCTGGTTGACCTACACCAGACTTCACATGTGTCTATGTACCTTGGGAATGGAGTACAACGTTGGTTGGCCGCGATGTGGCCACTCGCAAATTAGTCTTCCGCCATGGCTGGAAAATCCCGAACGTTGGCTGATTGATGCCAACTGATGAAAATTTATGACGAGCGATTGGATGAAATTCCGGCACCGATTCTCTCTTAGGTATTGTTGGCGTATATGAAAATTGAATTTTCCGACACGAATAAACGATATTTTCCCTTATTATTACGTCGGACATTGTGCGCTGAATGGCGAATCTGATGCGCCGTCCAGCGCAGTATGTCCGACGATAGGTTCGACGTATAGATTTGAAGATACATCCACTTTCACGTGCCGATCAACTACGGGATTTAACAGCGCCGACCATAATCACTGATGCTTAAGTTCCATAACGTGCGCGCAACAGATTTTCTGTTGAAAGAGAACCATTGTACCTATAGGGTGCCTGTACCAGTTATCGCACTATCTAATGAAAACTATTTTTATAAAAATAAGAAGTAGACCGACGAATGTAGTCGATATGTCAAATGAATGATTAGTTTTCATACTTTACAGAAAATATATAGTAACGAAGCCAAAACCACTTTTAGTATTTATTAAGGCGTGTGCAAATGATAGGAGCTCTGTACCAGTTATGGACATATTTTCTTATTTCGCTTCCACTTCGCACTATTTACATGCATTGCATTCCTTATGGGATTAGCCATAACTGGCACACTATGGCAAAATAGGGTGCAAGGAAGCCGAAATTTTAAGGAAAATTAATTATTTCTATTATAATTTAAGCAAATTTTGAAATTTATATGAAGGCAATCATCTTTTGGGTACGTGATCTTTTGTTAACAAAATATTTCTTGTTGATTTACAACGTCAAAGGTTGAAAATCAACTATGGCGAATTTGAGGTACTATAGCCATAACTGGTACACTGAGCCTACTTGTTTGTCTATAACCCAGCTGACGATTCATTGCAAACTGATTCAAATTTAGTACCGAAAAGAGGAAAATTATCAAGCTACACTCTCCGTCCCTTACGTTGCGGGAGTGAATCCTGCCTAATCCTTTCGGTTCTGTTGCAAATGTAGTCTCAGTGCTGCCCGTTGCCGTCGTCATCGTTGGTTGCTAGCCCGAAGTCATAAAGTCGGTAAATTTATACTGGCAACTAAATTGTGACAGCAGCTATGCCATTGCTTCATTCTCCAGCCACAACAGGTTTCCAGAGGGCAGCACTATCACACTACCTACTGGTTTGGCTGGCCTGTATCTCACTTGGCTGGTTAGGTTCTTGGATGGCGATTACTATCGTCGATGCCCGTCGTTGTTGGTTGGTACGGTCAAAGTCATTGTTGGCAGAAAATATGTTAATGGAAGTTGAAAGGGCACTTCTGGAACGCAATCGAGAGTGGGTTTGAATTAGTATTCACATTGCACGGTTGTTCGAAGTCATGTAATTATAAACTGACAAAGGAGAAGTGCTTCATTTTCGTTCTTTGTTAACGTGGTAAACCAGGGAACTTTGGTTGTTCTCTACGATTTCTACAAAAACTGCTAACATCAATTGCAATAAGTTAAGCATTTTGGTTCTTCGTAGGAACTTCCTTATCGGGTATCTACAGAGTATAAACCATACAGAAAATGAGTAGGCAAGTAGGCTTGATCCCTGATTCTGCTCAGAATGTTTTTTGTAATAATATTTAATATCAATTTAAAATTGTGCAGCTGTAGCACAAACGCTCTCCGTCATATAACAATTGCGAAATTGCTCTGCTCTCCATTTGGTTCATCACTGCACAGAAGCTAGAACAAAGCAATCCTCGGAAGAATTACCGACGGAATTTCAAAAGACTTTCTTAAGGAATTCATTAAAAAGTTGCTGAAGAACTTAGAAGCTTCTGTAAATATTCTAAGGATACTGTTTCTACTGTTTGGCAGGTTGCTTCTTTTTTAAACCCACCCATCGGATCCAAGCGTTGATTGTTCTGTTTCTAGTACTTCATGCATTTTTTGTTAGATGTGAGTATGTATGATAACAAAAAGAACGGAATCAATCGGAGCCGTAATCGATTCTTTATGAAAAGGATGCATTTTAAAGCTGCAGATGCTGCGATTGGATTGGATCGGAAACTCCGTACGTGGAATTGTCGATCTCTCAACTTCATTGAGAACACCCGCATACTCGCCGATCTACTGAAGGACCGCAGGTTCGGCATCGTAGCGCTGCAGCAGGTGTGTTGGACAGGATCTATGGTGCTACCGTTTAGAAGTAATCATACCATCTACCAGAGCTGCGGCAACACCCTCGAGCTGGGAACAGCTTTTATCGTGATGGGCGACATGCACAGGCGCGTGATCGGTTGATGGCCGATCGACGAAAGAATGTGCAGGTTGAGGATCAAGAGCCGATTTTTCGAATTCAGCATTTTTTTTATCCTCCCCGGTGTTGGGAAATTAAGCCACTGCGTCAAATAATCTGAATTTTTGTTGCTTTTCAGCTATAAGCGTGTACAGCTCTCACTCCGGAAGCTCTGACGCGCAGCTCGAACGCGAGTACGACCACTGCTGAAGCTTATTTACCGATAAGGCTAAGGCCTGGGTGGCCTCTGCTGTACATACAGTGATAGACATTCGTTTAGCCGAGGCCAAAAAATTTTCAAAAAAGTGTCAGGAAACTCATACAAAAGATTTTATAATAAATGTGATAAATGTGAAAATGTGATACATCACACTTACATATACACTGAAACAAAAACGAGGGTAAAAACCCTTCAAATGTCATTTTTTTGCCTAGACATTCGTTTAGCCGAGGTAAATGCAAAATTGGTTTTCAAAGGATTTTTTGCAATTTCGTGAGTATATTTCGAGGATATACCCCAAGGCATTTAATTTATGACGTGTTAGCAAGATAATTGACCTTAAAAGTTTATTTATTTGTGAAATTCAGATAAATTTTATAAAAAAAAATGTCCCGATAAGGAGAAGCGATGATAAACAAATTTATTTAAGAAAAATGATTTCTGTAAACACTCAAACGTAAGCTATTATTGTTAGAAATGTTCAAATTAGTGCATAAAATGTCATGAAAAAATTAAGTATATTGGTTTTTGGTTGGTTAAACTTAAAAATGGGATCGATAAAAGCTAAAATAAATAGTTCTGCATTGAAATAAAGACGTGCCCTAATGCCTGTGGAGTATACCTGTTTGATACTAGCATTACTAAATGAGTTAGAAGACTGCAAAGTGAAAGAATTGCTAGAAGTGTCAGATTTTTTGTACCCTGTTTATTCAAAAGCAGATGCTCATACAAAAATGCAAGATATGGTCAAACAATTGGCTTATTTCATTCAATCTGAAGAAATATATTATAAATGAGTCTTTGTTGTGAACCACATTCATTTTTAACATGATGTATTTGAAAAGAATGTCTAAATTGTGAAACAAGTAGTTCATGCTAGAAATTTGAATACTTTCGGTGCCATTTCTCCAAATATGAGCCGTTCAATGTATGTTATTTCAGCCAGAATACAGTCTAGAAGATATTGGGAGCTATTAGAAGACGTAATAGTAGTAAACGCTGTGATTTATGCAAGTGAAACCATCATAGGGATCATTCAAATATGACGTCCATCGTTTGGGGGGGAGGGGGGGTCTGAGAAAGGGTGACACTCCATGTATAAGGTATACAAAATAGCGTGACAGAGGGGGGAGGGGGGGTCTAAAATTCCCGAAAAATGATGGACGTCATATTTGAATGGGCCCATATTTCATCAAAACAATACTTAAATACGTAATTTTAAAATGGTTTGCGTTATTTTTTTCTGTTAAAAACATTGTTTTTCGTGAATTTTCAACCTGCTTTGGTCATGAAACTTTCATTAGTTTCTTTTGAAACACTTCCGATAAAAATAACTACATCAAATCTCAATTTGGAAACATTTACAATATTATGACATATTTATATGAGATGCATGCAAAATAAATATGGCAACACTTCCAAAAACGATCTAATTCATGATTTACAGGTCGATCTATAATGCAGATCACCAAACAAAATGACTTTGTTGGATATTTTTCGAAATTTGATAGTTTTGCCTTTCTCGTACACTAAGTGTACTGGAAAGGCTACATGTTCACTCCAAAAATGACTTTGATAGAAGGCCCGGAGGGTCGAGTCACATATACCAATCAACTCAGCTCGACGAATTGAGGTGATGTCTGTGTGTATGTATGTGTGTGTGTGTGTATGTATGTATGTATGTGTGTATGTGTGTGTACAAAAAACTCACATCACTTTTTGGCAGTAAACCTCAACCGATTTTAATGACCGACAGTTCATTCGACGCGGAATCTTGTCCCATTGTTTCCTATTGAAAATGGTTCGGATCGGTCCAGCCGTTCCGGAGTTATGGCCATTTAGGTGTTCCGGACCGGTACCCCAGGAAGGGGCCAGATATGAAAATGCTACAACCCTATGCATGCGACACATAAAACCGCGGCATTTTCCATAACCTGATGAACGGTATGCAGGAAAATACTCTCAGACCATATCTGAACCGGTAGTATTCCAGAACCGGTTCCGGGTGTCCCGCCGGAAGTGGCCAAATAAAAAAGTGAACCAAATCCATGCATGCGACACATCAAATAGCGGCTTTTTTGATAACCTGATTAACGGTATGCAGGCAAATAGTCTCAGACCATATCTGAACCGGTAGTATTCCAGAACCGGTTCCGGGTGTCCCGCCGGAAGTGGCCAAATATTAAAGTGGAGCAAACCTATGCACGCGACACATCAAATCGCGGCTTTCTCGATAACCTGATAAACGGTTTGCAAGAAAATAGGCTCACGCCACATTAGAAACTACAGGTAGTGTTCCGGAACCGGTTCCGAGTGTCGCGCCGGAATTGGCCGAATACAAAAGTGAACCAAACCCATGCATGCGACACACCAAATTGCGGCTTTTCTGATAATCTGATGAACGGTAAGCAGGAAAAGAGTCTTAGACCATATCTGAACCGGTGGTGTTCCGGAACCGATTCCGAGTGTCCCGCCGGAAGTGGCGAAATACATAAGTGAACCAAAGTAATGCATGCAACACATCAAATTGCGGCTTTTTCGAAAACCCGATGAACGATTAGCAAGAAAATAGAACCAGACTACATTAGAAACTACCGGTAGTGTTCCGGAATCGGTTCCAGTTGTCCCGCCGGAAGTGGTCAAATGTATAAGAGAACCAAACCCATGCATGTGACACATCAAATCGCTGCTTTTTAGATAATCTGATGAACGGTTAACAAAAAAAAATCTCAGACCACATTAGGGAAAACCAGTAGTGATCCAGAACCGATTCCGGGTGTCCCGCCGGATGTGGACGAATGTGGAAGGAAACCGAACACATGCGTGCGGCTCATTAAATACCGGCTTTTCCGATAACCTGAAGAACGATCAGCAAGAAAATAGTCTCAGATCACATTAGTGACTACCGGTAGTGTTCCAGAACCGGTTCCGGGTGTCCTGCTGGAATTGGTAAAATGTAAAAATGATTGAAACCCACGCATGTGACACATCAATTCGTGGCTTTCTAGGAAATCGGGTGAACAGTTAGAGCCTCTAACTTAGAGGAAACTAATTTCATGCCATATTTGGGAGAATTGGTACTGTCCTGGTTCCAGATGTCCCGCCGTAAGTGGTAAAATGTAAAATTGAACCAAACTCATGCATTCGGTGCATCAAATCACGGCCTTTTCGATTACCTGATGAACGGTTAGTAAGAAAATAGGCACAGACTACATAAGTTACTACCGGTAGTGTTTGTGGTTCCGGGTGTCCCGCCGGAAGTGGCCATATACAAAAGCTAACCAAACTAATGCATGCCACACGTCAAATCGCGGCTTTTTTGATAACCTGATTACCGGTTAGCAAGAAAATAGGCTCAAACCACATTAAAGACTATCAGCAGTATTACAGAACCAACTTTGGGTGCTTTGCCGGAACTACGAAAATGAGCAAAATCATAGCAAGCGATAGATATGTGTAATTGTTCTCTTCATCATGACAAAACTAATCTCAGAACTCATCAAATCACACCATTTCAGATTCCTACTCATCCTTACAGTCAACGTTGTATGGGAAAATTAAAATTTAATCGTAACAACCCTGAACATTATTTTTTTTCAATCCCCTTTTGCGCCTTAAGTTACTACACAAAATTCTGATGTGACTGGTTACACCCTCGCGCTCTGTAATGTGGTTGAAATTTTATTGGGATTTAGTTTGGGAAATTTCACTTGCTTGCATTTTTTTTTGTTCAATTTTACATGGATCTTGTAATCAGCGATAATAAAATATAGCCTGAAGTATACAGAAAAAACTTTGTCGACGACCCCAAAGTGATCTGTGGTTGTGAAAAAGGTTATATCTTAGCTTGTAATCATCGCCTTCATATTGATTGGCCTCCAATGACAGTGAAGGTGGTCAAGCAGTCAACTGAGAGCTCTGATATTTTTAAGCTCTGCCTATACGTTGAACATAACGTCGGAATATGCGTCATCAATAAGTTTTTCTATTCGATAATGGCTTTGATTAAATTCTTGCTTTTCTCAATAAAGTATTCTCAGGATTCAGGAACACTTCGGCTTACGTCGACATCATGAGTACATATTCGACGAGAAAGGCGCTATCACCACTAGGTGGATTAATCAGGGTTTTTTATTATGGAATTCTAAAAATTGTACAATTCGGCTAAACGAATGTCTAGGGGAACGTTCAAAAATTACGTCCATGATTTGGGGGAGGGGGGGGGGTCTAGAAAAGTGTGACAGTACGTGTATTTGGTATAGGAAAAGTGCGTGACAGAGTGGGGAGGGGGGTCTAGAAATCCCGAAAAACGATGGACGTAATATTTGAATCTTCCCTAGGCAAAAAATGACATTTGAAGGGTTTTTACCCTCGTTTTTGTTTCAGTGTTTATGTAAGTGTGATGTATCACATTTTTATAGAACAGTACTAGATATACTATCACTACGATAAAAAAAGTTTTATAACAAAATCTTTTGTATGAGTTTCCTGACACTTTTTTGAAAATTTTTTAGTCTCGGCTAAACGAATGTCTATCACTGTAGTAGCCATTAGAGGGTCTTGCCCGGGATTTCCCGGGACAAAATTCCCGGGAAATCCCGGAATCTGAAAAATCCCGAACCCCGGGATATTTTTCCTAAATTCGTGGGATTTCCCGAAATTAGAAAAATGGCAAAAGTGTGTTCTATTGAAACATAACAACTCACACAAGACTTTTTTTTTTCAAAGTTTTTTTATCAATGTTTCCATTTTGCATCCGATTCTACACTATCTGGTAGGTCCAGTGGTCATCTTTTTCTAAGGAAATCAAGTTTTTGATGGAAATCCTTGTGAATATGCAACTGATATGGTAGAATATCAGAATGAGGATTCTCAGGATTTATTTTAGTGCAATTTTCCTTGCAAAATTTGTAGTTGTAGATTTTGTAGACATTTTCCACTAAGCAAGTCAAATATTTTCAAGTGGAGCTTCAGCAATTTTTATTTAAGATATCTGAAATACTTGTAGCCATTTCTGACAGACTTCTCAAGTAAATCTGGTGCTGAAAGGTACTAGATTCCTAGAGTACTACATTTTCAGAGAAATTTAAAGCAATCCAGTTTTACAGAATTTTGGGAGGCTTTCATCTAGAAAATTTGTGAAAAAATCCTCAATGCTTTTCTGCGGGGCTTTACCATCATCAAATAGGCATACGATTGTGGAGCCTCGTAGCCGTGCGGTTAGGGTCACCAAGCTTATAATCGCACCATGCTATGGGGTGAGGGTTCGATTCCCGCTTCGGGCGTTGAAACTTTTCGTGAGAATAGTTTCTTCCCCGTTTCCACTGGTGCATGCTCCGTTGTCCGTTGTCTAATGTTAAGTTTAAAACAGTCTGTACAGCCGAAAGCTGAAGACGTTGTCCGTGTCTTTTTTTTTTAAATGGTTTATGGGCTAAGAAGGATTCAGCTCATAACTCTATGAGGGTCGATAAAATAATAGTTGAAATACACTGCCTGTTCCAGTAGTGATGTAATTTTAAGAAATAAGAATGAAAAGAAAGTAATAGACAATGGACACCACATATAACACTCAGTGACCCAGTGGAGAATTTTCCGTTTGACTCCAACTGGACCGGAAATCGAACCCACACTCCGAGGCTTACGATGAGACACCTAAACTACTGACGCCGCTAACCACTCGGCCACGAAGTTCACAAAGATTGTATTTTTTTTTTCAATATGTATATATAAAACAAGAACAGTGAAGCTTCATGATGAAATTGTCAAAGTCAAAAGAAGAAACGGCATTTCTTATGTATTTCATGGAAGATTTTTTGTAAGAACTTTTAAAAGATTCTTTGAAGATATTATTTTAAAGATGATTCGAATAAATTTATTTTATTGATTTTTTGAGCAAGCAATCTTTCAAATCACTCCAACCTTCTCCATCTCCCTCTAAAAGAAAAATTCTCAAATTTTCACCCAGAAATAACATATAGAGAGGCCACTTGGATCAATAAAATATTTTTTCCTGAAATTCCGTGGAGTTTTTGTTAATTAGTTCCTCTAAAATGAAAATATAGTTTGAAATAAGATTAAAAAAAATCGACGACAGTAGGAATTCCATCCAGAACTTTTTATGTCTTACCTGTTTAAAATTAAATAAATCAAAAAGTAAAAAAAAAAATATGTTTGGAAATACATTTCATACATTTTTTCTTGGTTTTTGGAAAATTTGGATTCATCCTTGGATCCCTGGAAATCCCGGGATTTGGAAAATAAAAATCCCGAATCCCGGGATTTTTTTTTTCAGTCCGGGAAACAAGACCCTCTATTAGCCATCTCCATTCCACTCGGTCTATGGCTGTTTGTCTCCACACATTAATGACTAATCCGATTCGCCTGGCTTCACTCTTTAGTCGGATGTACGTTTCCGCCATCGTCTCAAATTTACGAGCTATAATATCAATATCATCAGCGAAACCAAGCAGCTGAACGGACTTCGTGAAAATCGTTCCACTTGTGGTTATCCCCGCTCTCCTTATTACACCCTCTAAAGCAATTGTTAAGTGCAGAACATATTTGGGCACTGCTCTTTCAGCAGGGCAATGAAACGCTGATTTTTTTCTGTTTGCCGCATGCTAACACATATTGGATTACCCTTTTTCATACTGTACATATAGTTAAGCAAAATCTAACAAGCACCTTATCTGTTCTGCTATCATAGGAGGTTCTGTTTTTTTATTTTTTAATAATCTTTATTAGTATCTCAACCAATTTTTACATTCTTCAACTTAATCTAGGTGTTCTGTGTATTCTAACACACTATCATCCTAATTTGGTAAAATAAATTTAAGCTATTATTAATACTTATTAATAACATATTACATTTCATTTGCTGTAGCAGTTAAGATTTTTTGCAGGCTTTATTTTTCACCTGCGTGTCAGAAATACATTTTTTTTAACTTATCCTAACCCTAACCTAACATAAACTAATTATACAAAGAACTAATCGTAGCAATAGAAGACTGCAACGATTTTTTACGAAAGTTTGCAATGATTTTAGTTGACATCTGTTCCAATGTTTAAATATTAGAAATTTGATGCAACTCATTAGTGCTATACCAGGTAGGCAACTTCAGAATCATTTTCAAAATTTTATTTTGAATCCTCTGAAGTTGCTTCTTTCTGGTATTACAACAGCTTGACCATATTGGGACAGCGTACAATATGGCCGGTCTGAAAATTTGTTTATAAATCAAAAATTTGTTTTTGCGACAAAGCTTTGATTTTCTATTAATAAGTGGGTATAAACACTTAATGTATTTATTGCACTTAGTTTGGATACTTTCTATGTGGTTTTTAAAAGTTAAGTTTTTATCTAGTAAGAGCCCTAGATACCCAACTTCGTCCGACCAATTTATTGGAGTTCCCCTCATAGTGACAACATGTCTACTTGAGGGTTTCAAATAAAGAGCTCTTGGCTTATGTGGGAATATGATAAGTTGAGTTTTGGAAGCATTTGGAGAAATCTTCCATTTTTGCAAATAAGAAGAAAAAATATCTAAACTTTTTTGCAATCTACTGCAAATGACACGCAAACTCCGCCCCTTGGCTGAGATACCTGTATCATCTGCAAATAACGATTTTTGACATCCCTGTGGCAAATCAGGTAAGTCGGAGGTAAAAATATTGTATAAGATTGGTCCCAGTATGCTGCCTTGTGGAACACCAGCTCCTACAGGTAATCTATCTGACTTGGAATTTTGATAGTTTACTTGAAGTGTTCGATCTGATAAATAGTTTTGAATAATTTTAATAATATATAGTGGAAAATTAAAATTTTTCAATTTTACGATCAAGCCTTCGTGCCAAACACTATCGAATGCTTTTTCTATGTCAAGAAGTGCTACGCCAGCTTAGCTTAGCTTAGCTTAGCTTAGCTGACTGCACATATCTATGGTTGCTACTCCGTGATTGACCCGAACCAATGATAGTTGCACAATGAATCAACTGAACGATTGACTGGGAGTGGTCAACAATTCTCACTGTGCACGCTTCAGAGGCTCTCTTTAACGGTACAATAACGGCGCCGGCCACGTCCTTGCAGTCAGGTTGGAAGAAGGAAGGAATATTAATAACATTAATAATTGTCAAGAAGTGCTACGCCAGTGGAGTAACCTTCAGATTTATTGGAACGAATGAAATTCGTTACCCGTAAAAGTTGATGAGTAGTCGAATGTCCATGGCGGAATCCAAACTGCTCATTGGCAAAAATAGAATTTTCATCAATATGAATCATCATTCTATTTAAAATAAGCTTTTCAAAAAGTTTACTGATAGATGACAGTAAGCTAATTGGACGATAACTAGAAGCTGCGGCAGGATTTTTGTCAGGCTTCAAAATTGGAACAAATTTAGCATTTTTCCATTTTTCAGGAAAATATGCTAACTGAAAACATTTGTTAAATATATCAACCAAAAATGATACGCAACTTTCTGGAAGTTTTTTGATGAGAATATTGAAAAGTCCGTCATCACCCGGAGCTTTCATATTCTTAAACTTCTTTATAATAGATCTCACTTCGTCCAAATCAGTGCCCAATGAATTGTCGAAAATGTTCTCATGATTGAGAATGTTTTCGAATTCGCGGGCAACCTGATGTTCTATTGGACTAGTGAGACCTATACTGAAATTATGCGCACTTTCAAACTGTTTGGCAAGTTTTTGCGCTTTTTCAGAATTAGTTAATAATATTTTGTTATCCTCTTTCAGCGCAGGAATAGGCTTCTGAGGCTTTTTCAAAACGGCTTAGAGCCGGGGTTTGATTGAGAAACTTTATTTGCAAAATTTTTGTTTCTCAATTCGGTGAAACGTTTTTTAATTTCCTTCTGAAGATCCTGCCAGATTACTTTCAAGGCAGGATCTCGAGTTCGTTGGAATTGTCTTCTTCTCACGTTTTTAAGACGGATCAGAAGTTTCAGATCGTCGTCAATAACTGAGTCGAATTTGACTTCACACTTTGGTATTGATGCGCTTCTAGCTTCGACTATAGTACTAGTCAAAGTTTCGAGGGCATTGTCAATATCAAAATGTGTTTCCAATGAAACATTAACATCTAAATGGCTATCGATGTATGTTTTATATGTATCCCAGTCAGCTCTGTGGTAATTGAAAATAGAGCTGGTGGGATTAAAAATCGCTTCATGGGAAATTTGAAATGTTACAGGAAGATGGTCAGAATCAAAGTCAGCATGAGTAACCAATTGGCTACAATGCTGACTTGAGTCAGTTAAGACCAAATCAATTGTTGAGGGATTTCTAGCAGAAGAAAAACAAGTGGGGCTATCGGGATATTGAATAGAAAAATATCCTGAAGAGCACTCATCAAATAAAATCCTGCCGTTTGAATTGGACTGAAGATTATTCCACGAACGGTGTTTCGCATTAAAATCACCAATTATGAAAAATTTGGTCCTGTTGCGAGTTAATTTTCGCAAATCAGATTTAAGAAAATCTATTTGCTGGCCAGTGCATTGTAAAGGCAAGTAGGCCGCAATGAAACGAATAATCGAAGGCACGGGTCCAGGCAAGGATCGAAAAGGAATCAGTAGGTATAAATTTAGCGCTGAAAAGTGCTATTGTAGGTAGTACTGATAAGTACTGTTGAATTGCTTTAGGTAGTAAAACTTCCTGCAGCAGAGAGAGCTTACGTCCGCACAGCACAAGAGTACGATGCGAACTGATAGGAGGTTCTGTTCATTTTGGTCAACTCTCCTCCTCCTAACGCTGAACTCGTATGGGCTACATTGCATTGAAAAAAAAAAAGAATGCCGAACGGGTGTCTATTCCGATCGTTGCGTTTCACCAGCGTCAAAAAACAATACTGCAGCTTTAAAAACACTCGACGTGCTCACAGCATTCACAGGTTGATGCGGATACAGGGCAATCGGAAGATTGCAATGAACATTGACTTGCAGTAGGTACTCAACACACGGTTTTCTTGTTCACTGATCCACTTTACCGTTGGGGATGCTGTGCACAGAAACCATGCCACGCATTATTGTTACGATGGTTCCTGATCGCGTTGTGTGGTTTGTCTTTTATTCCGCAATCGTTCCAGGCAACTGGTCGCTTTGGCGGCTTACTGTGGATCTATATGGACGGCGCGACGCATTGATCAATAGACTTCTATGCATTTCGCGGTGAAGCCTATTTTGAGATCATGCCACAATGTCGCCATCAGAAAGGCGATTGCTCGTTTACGTTCGCAACGAAATTCTTTTTAGTGATGCAGGAGGTGCTTCTTGAGGCAATCGGTGAACCGATTGACAGCAAAACACGACAATTACTGTCTTAGTTAGCTAAAAAGCTAAAAATAAAGTTCATTATGCTAAATAAATACATTTATTTTATAATTAGCTTACAATTTCGGTGACCTGTCACGGGAACACCTCCTCGATATACTGATAATGTCTATTCAATAAGTATTCTTTCTCTTCTGTATAGGTGTATAGTATTCAACCGCAGAGGTTCTCAAGGTTAAGTACTGTAGTCTTAAAATTTAAGACTATGCGTAACAGCATTGTTGAACAGCAAGCACGAAAAACCATCACCTTGCCGTAACCCTCTGCGAGATTCAAAGGGACTCGAGGAGTGTCCCTGATACTCGAACTACGCACATCACTCGATCCATCGCCGCCTTGATTAATCGTATCAGTTTATCCGGGATTCCGTATTCGTGCATAATCTGCCATAGCTGTTCTCGATCGATTGTATCACACGCCGATTTGAAATCGATGAACAAGTGAGGATTGGGGACCCTGTATTCGCGGCATTTCTGCAACACCTGGCGGATGGCGAACATCTGGTCCGCTGTAGCGCGTTCACCCATGAATCCAGCCTGATATTGCCCCACGAACTCTCTTGCAATCGGTGATAGACGGCGGCATAGATTTGAGAGACTATCTTGTAGGCAGCGCTCAGTAGTGTGATCGCGCTATAGTTCCCGCTATCCAACTTGTCGCCCTTTTTGTAGATGGGACACACGATACCTTCCATCCACTCCTCCGGTAATACTTCCTCCTCCCAAATCTTGGTAATGACCCAGTCGCTGCTGAAGCTACGACGTCAAAATCATCATAGGAGGTCTACATGCTCAAGTAGGCCAGGAGGAGGAATTCAGATCGACGATTGGAAAGTTCAGCGCCCACCAGCTGACCAACGAAAACAGCCTACGAAGCATTGATTTCGCCGCCTCCAAAAAGTATACGTAGCACCTTTTTCCAACACAGCCTGCCTATCGTTACACCTGGAGATCACCACAGCTGACAGAATCGCAAATCGACCTCGTTCTGGTTGACGGACGGCACTTATTCGACATTATCGACGTCATGACCTACCGTGGCGCTAACATCGACTCCGATCACTATCTGGTGATGGTCAAACTGCGCCCAAAACTTTCCGTCATCAACAATGTACGGTACCGGCAACCGCCATGGTACAACCTAGAGCGACTGAAGCAACCGGATGTCGCCTCAGCATACGCGCAGAATCTCGAGGCAGCAGCGTTGCTAGCCGAGGGCGTTACAGTAAAAGCTGTCATCAACGACGCAGCCGAGAGCATTTGAGAGATTTTGGAGGAGAGAACACAGCACGGGTGGTAATGCTGCAGCAAGGAACCCGACAGAACGTGGAACTTTACAAACAGAAGCGGAAACAGCAGACCCGCCTCGTTCGGGAGAAAAAGCACGCCTGTAAGAAGCGAAGTTCGAAGAAATAGAAATGCTGTGCCGTTCTCAAGAAACAAGGAAGTTCTAACAGAAGCTCAACGCATCCCGCAACGGCTTCGTGCCGCGAGCTGAAATATGCAGGGATAAGGACGGGGGCCTCTTGAAGGGCGGACCTGAGGTGATCAAAAGGTGAAAACAGCACTTCGATGAGAATCTGATTGGCGTGGAGAACGTAGGCACGGGAGACCACGACAACGGAGGAAATGACTACCCCAATGCATCAGATGACGTAAAAGAGCCAACTCCCACGATGAGGGATGTTAAGGATGCCATTCACCACACAGTTAGAAATTCTGAAATTTGCACGAGACAGAAGCATCGAAGGACGTAAATATTTTCAAAACTGAATCACAAATTGGACTCAAATTTACGCGAATCATATAAGTACTGGTTGGTTGCGTTAGATGTCAACAAATTTATTTCACCCGAAACGTAGAGTCAGTACCATATTCATCAGCCAATGGCACAAATTTCCCAAATGGAGGAAAACGTGCCTCTGGAGCCGACCTACTGATATTCATCAGCCACCTTCTAACTCGTTGAAATAGCCGAGAGGTAAAAGATATGACATACGATCAGCCGATCCGATGTTCGAATTTATGCATGTCAATATTTTACTTTTGTATGTTTTATCCGTTGAATCGGTTCTAGAGATTGCTAGACGCTAAGAAAAAATAAATTTTATTTTGGGGTGTCCTGGAAGACATAAATTCACATGTTTTGACCTCTAAATTTATGTCTTTGAAGACGCTCGAATATGTCAGGTTCAGGACACCTAAAATTACATGATATTTTCTAGGTGTGCAGCTCAAAACCAACAAAGAAGCTGGTAAGGATGGTATTACACCTGAACTCATCAGGATGGGTCCAGAAAAGTTGGTCACATGTCTGCATCGGTTGATAGTCAGGATCTGGGACACCGAATAGCCACCGGAGGAGCTGAAGGTAGGGGTAATCTTCCCCATTCACAAGTAAGGCGATTATTTGGAATGTGAGAACTTCCGAGCTATCGCCATTTTGAATACTGCCTACAAAGTGCTATCCCAGTTCATCTTCCGTCGTCTGTCATCTAAAACGAATGAGTTCGTGGGAAGCTATCAAGCCGGCTTCATCGACGGCCGGTAGACAACGGAACAGATCGTCACCGTACGGCAAAACTCCAGAAATGCCGTGAATACCAGGTCCCAACGCATCACCTATTCATAGACTTCAAAGCGGCATACAACAGTATCGACCACACAGAGTTATGGAAAATCATGGACGAAAACGGCTTTCCTGGGAAGCTGACTAGACTGATTAAAGCAACGATGAAGGTGTGCAAAACTACGTAAGGGTTTCGGGTAAACTATCCAGTTCATTCGAATATCACTGGGGACTGCGACCAGGTGACGGACTCTCACGCCTACTCTTCAACATCGCTCTGGAAGGAGTGATGCGACGATCCGGGCTCAACAACCGGGGTACTATTTTCGCAAAATTCGGTCAATTTGTATACTTTGCGGATGACATGGAAATTATCGCAAGAACATTTGGAACGGTTGCAGAGTTGTACACCCACCTGAAACGCGAAGCAGTAGGACTGGTGGTGAATGCGTTATACACAAAGTACATGCTGGCAGGCGGAACCGAATACGACCAGATCCGTCGAGGTAGCCATGTCACGATGGACGGGGATACTTTCGAGGTGGTGGAGGAATTCGTCTACCTCGGATCCTTACTGACGGCTGACAACAACGTGAGCCGTGAAATTCGGAGGCGCATCATCAGCGGAAGTCGGGCCTACTATGGGCTCCAGAAGAAACTGCGGTCGAAAAAGATTCACCCACGCACCAAATGCACCATGTACAAAACGTTAATAAGACCGGTAATCCTCTACGGGCACGAGACATGGACCATGCTCGAGGAGGACCTACAAGCACTCGGAGTTTTCGAGCGACGCGTGCTAAGAACGATCTTCGGCGGTGTGCAGGAGAACGGTGTGCGGCGGAGAAGGATGAACCACGAGCTCGCTGCACTTTACGGCGAACCCAGCATCCAGAAGGTGGCCAAAGCCGGAAGGATACGGTGGGCAGGCATTGGCGTAAATAGGGGGTGGCCAGGGGGGGCCTGGCCCCCTCCAGAAAAATCCAGTTCGGAAAAAAATCACGCAATTCAGGTGAAAAGTTTCTTTTTAGTATTAAAAATCTATATCGACATGGCCTTGCCCCCCCCTAGAGCTATGACCTAGTTACGCTTATGTGGGCAGGGCATGTTGCAAGAATGCCGGACAACAACCCTGCAAAGCTGGTGTTTGCAACGGATCCGGTTGGCACAAGAAGGCGTGGAGCGCAGAGAGCACGATGGGCGGACCAGGTGGAGCGTGACTTGGCGAGCATTGGGCGTGACCGAGGATGGAGAGCGGCAGCCACAAACCGAGTATTGTGGCGTACTATTGTTGATTATGTCTTGTCGTAATGATGTGGAACAAATAAATGTATGTATGCTGGCAGGCGGAACCGAATACGACCAGATCCGTCGAGGTAGCCATGTCACGATGGACGGGGATACCTTTGAGGTGGTGGAAGTATTCGTCTATCTCGAATCCTTGCTGACGGCTGACAACAATGTGAGTCGTGAAATTCGAAGGCGCATCATCAGTGGAAGTCGTGTCTACCACAGGTTTCAGAAGAAGCTGCGTTCTAAAAAGATTCACCCCGCACCAAATGCATCATGTACAAAACGCTTATAAGACCGGTGGTCCTCTACGGACACGAGACATGGACTATGCTGGAAGAGGACCTGCAAGCACTCGGTGTTTTCGAGGGACGCGTGTTAAGGACGATCTTCGGCGGTGTGCAGGAGTACGATGAACCACGAGTTCGCTGCACTCTACGGCGAACCCAACATCCAGAAGGTGACCAAAGCCGGAAGGATACGGTGGGCAGTGCACACCGGCAAGAACTCTGCAATAGTGTATTATATATACAACATCATTAAATAAAAAATATTAACTACACCGGCACCAGCATTGGCACATAACAGTTACAGATGCGCAGAACACACTCTACTATCGTTATTCATTACTTTATGGCTCCCTACGAACGCCTAGTTAAAGACCGACAGCCCATTGTTGATCACTAAATCAAGAACAATTTTCCTTTCTCCTTCACAAAACCCCTTCAGCAAAAGGACGCAGGTTTGACCGGAAATGAAAAGCACACCGAGATGAACTTTTCCGACATTCCTGGTCGAAACTCGTTCCATTTGCTATTCTGAATCCTGGATGATGACTGAGTAATTTTCCCGCAGCCCCACCGAGCTAAAAAGGCTGATGCTGCTGCCAAGGCATGGAAATGACACTGCCCTCCGAGGCTCCGGCTGCTGCTTTTCCATTTTGTTAATTACTAACAGCTTTCGCACAATTGTCTACTAAATAGCGCACATTGCTGACTGTGTTGTATACGTTCACAGCACTATACAACAGTCCCAACCCAACAACAATGTCCGAGCTGAAGCTGAGGCAACGCTCTGCATCGCAGCGCCGCGCCGTGCCGTGGCGTGTTGTATGAGATTATCGTAAAAAGGGAAGAGTGGAAAAGTGAAAAGTTATTTCCATTAAACTGCTTTTATTGCATTTGCTCGGTACAGTTCCTCCGTCGTGCCATTTCCAAGAATGTGTCTCCTCCAGTTGGGAAAATAAACGGAAAGCACAGTTCGTGATCATGACGGACGAAAAGGAAGGTGTCAGGAACACGGGCTGAGGAAGGATTAAGATGATGGACTCCGGATAAAGGGCTTTGCCATTTTTTATTCATTAGATGATTTATAGTTTGTCGGGTTTATATCGATAAGTGATAGTTTCTCTGAAGTTATTTCCCATTTGTGAATGGTAAAGTATTCATTGGGTCGTAAAATAGAGTGCTTACTGGCACACTGGCGAGCGATTGGAAGGGAAATGCGGTGTGACGAGCTATCAAATGATTGTGCAAAGTGTGATAAATTTTAATGAGAGTTTGATAAGATTGCATCTCATGGTCTTTGGCTTTGGTTTTGTGATTCTGATTTCTGGTCAGGATCTTCATTTGCGTATCAGGCAGTCTCATGCTGTTCCATTGTTATCAGCTTGATTTTTTTAAAATTTGGATTGACATCTTTTAGCTTTAGCAGGGAGGTGCCAACCTATGTTTTCACTATGGAATTTGGAGTATTGACCAATCCAAATGCCTGTGTGGTAGTGATTTGTGTTCGAATTCCCCGTGTTAAGAATTTGTAATAATTTTGTAAACATCTTTTGTTCACCCGTATATGGATAGTAGCGTAGTTCAAAAAATCGTTTTTGCTCCACACCGTTTATTCGATTCGTAACCAGATTCTATGCCTTCTTCCAAAAATTGAGCTGATTTGGTTGAAAATTGAGAATGCACAAGCCCTTCAAAGTTTGTATGGGAATTACTATGGGAAATGGACGTTTTTCATTCAATTGACCGTAGCATTTTCCCAAGTGCCCTAGAGTGTTATTTGACCCTTAGTACTCCTAGGATACTCTATCAGCTACAACTTTGCCGAAGACCACATTCAAATCGGACGCCTCATTAATTAGTTATCGGTTTTTATCCAGAAGAAAAATCTTTGATCATGATGATTATTTACATGGGCAGCACTGCCATTTGCCTTGAAACATAGTAGCCATGATTTATGTGTGCTATCTTCGGCGCCATATGCAGCAATAGGGCTCTGCATTGTTTTGATTTTGTATGGGGTTTTGACGTTTCTTGGCCTTGTTGTTTACACAATTTATGTAAGAGTGAAGGAGAAGGAGAGAATTTCATGCAGGGCCCTATAGGGCAGTGCATGAAATTATCTCCTTCTCTTTCACTCTTACAGACATTTTGTAAACAACAAGGCCACGAAACGTCAAAATCCCATACAAAATCAAAACAGTGCGGTGCCCTATGTTGCCTGCTGTGAAGCTGAACGATCACTGTTAATGTTTCTGCAGTTGGATAAAAATGAATAACTAATTAATGAGGCGTCCAATTTGAATGTGGTCTTCGGCAAAATGTAGCTGATAGAGAAGCCTAAGAGTACCAAAGGTCAACTAACATTCAAGGGCACTTAGGGAAATGCTAGGTTCAATTGAATGCAAAACGTCCTTTTCCCATAGTAAATCCCATACAAACTTTGAAGGGCTTGTGCACTCTCAATTTTTAACCAAATCAGCTCAAATTTTGGGAGAAGACATAGAATCTGGTTATGAATCGAATAAGCGATGTGGAGCGAAAACGATTTTTTGAACCACGCTAATGGATAGGCTTGCAGTAGGTTTCGTGAGACTTTTTTTTGATAACTCAATAAATTTCTGCTCCAACCATAAACTGCACGAACAACCTACGCACTTGGCATTAGTATGTGAAATGATAATCGACGTTGTTCGATCTGGGCATGTCCTGGATTGCTCGCACAATCTGTTGATTCTGTTGAATCGTCCAAGAAAACACTTACCCCTTCTATTACTTGCAATATGACTTCCATTTGTCGCTACCAGATTGCTGGGGCTGATACGACACCGTATATCAGCCTGTTCGGACGATAGGTAGAGATCGCGACGTGTAGACAGCGTGAGCAATTCCCGATCTTCTGGTGCCACTTCGAGTTGCAGGTACTTCGAGTTGCAGGCTTGGACGAGATCAATCTTGCTGAACTTTTCTCCTCCAGCCAGTGACGCATACAGTTCGTCCACGGTAGGCAGTGGATATTTGTCCACCACAAGGGTTGGATTCACGGTCTGCTTGTAGTCTCCGCAAATCTTCACCCGGTTCTGCAACTTCTGAACGGGAGCAATCGGTGTTGCCCAGTTACTGGAGTTAACTTTCGTCAGCACGCCCTCAGCAACTAACTTGTCCAACTCAACTTGTCCTCAACTGTCATCATCATGTTGAATGGTATTTTCCATTCTTCTTCAGTTGTAGGTTAGGCCGATCCTGCCGATCGAGGAGTCGAATACCTTCGGATATCTCTCGAGCAACGCCTTTAAAGCGGCATCGTGGCCCAGGGAAGTAGTAGCAGCAATCGTATTAACAACACTCGGTCCTTGCAACACGTAATTCCAATCCACCGACATCACTTTCAGCCACTCGTTACCGAGTAACGGATGCTATACAGGGGATACTCAAAATAATTGGGACAGGTAAAATTTTCACTTTTCAAAAAATGCTGTAAACTAGCTGTATCTTTGTAAATGTTCTCAATTTTTTACTGTAGGTTCATCAACTAGTTGTGTATCAGTGGTCCAAATTTGGAAAAGATCGGGCTATTGAGCATGAGCATGAACATAAGCATGATTGACCGCCCGCGGTTGCTCCTCTGTTTTTGCAAGGACATCTGCATTAACACAAAGAACCAACAGATTGTGCTTGGGACTAGCCTTCTCCTCATTGTGTAAATGCTGACATCCCATTACTTTTCAATGGGCAATACCAGCGCTGGCCGCGTCCGAATGTAGGTCAATTGAGGATAGGGAAGGAAGTGATCACGTGATTCTCGCTTAGGCGAATAACCGAGGAATTCTCTGCGTTACTACGAGAAATCACTAGGAGTTTAGATATGGGTAGGGAATTTTAGGGAATTTGTCTTGGTAGGGGAAAGTGGGGTAAGCTGCCATTTTTCAAACTTTTATCGTTTTTAATGATAGTCTCATTTGTTAGGTTTTTAAAGTGGTAACAGGAACTAGACAATATTTGCTTGATACTTCAGCAAAAATATACACAAAACTAATGTATTTTCATCGATTTTTAGCGATTTTAAAAACTGGTTCGTAAAACGGAAGTGGTGCAAAATGGCCATCTGCCATGGGGTAAGATGCCACTTCACGAAAACATTCAAAAATTACGTTCATCATTTTTCGGGCATTTTCGACTCCTTTTCACCCCTCCTTCCCGCTTTTTTCGTATTCTCAATACATGGAGTGTCACCCCCTCCCTACTAAACGACAACATTGATAGCGTAGACATCAACAACCATGCGCCTCCATGTGTGCCTCAATCTCCTTGGAAACATATGGCTGGTAATAAAATCACCAGGAAACCTTAATTGCAAGCACGAAAAACCGGAAGTTGTCAATTTTCATTGGGAAATCAAAAGATTTTCCGTGAATTTGGCGGCCTAGCTTTTAGAAGAATGTTTTATGCAAACATATTTGACACCATTCACCTGTAGTAATGAGCAAATTACATTCAGGAATGATTTTATGAGTTGGGCCATCTTACCCCATCTTGGCATTTTGGGCTTTGTTCCCCCAAACAAATTGCTACAATCACCGGACTGATTTTTGTTTTGCTATGAACGATGCACTCGCGAAAAATTCCCTTTGAATTCGTTCCCACATACGCGTCATTTTAAGGAATTATTAACAGAGTTTAAGGGGTTACATACATTGAGGGTGGTAAAGAAAAATTGAATTTTTATCTGTAATTTTTACCTGTACATAGCTACGATTGTTACCCACAGACGCGCAAATCATACGGACACCACCTACGCGAAAAAGTTACCACTACGCAAGCTCCTTTCGTTGATAAACATTTCACAGTCTTCGAATCTCTTCACATCTTTAATCACTCATTAGAATACCTAATTCTACTACACGCAGAAAAAAAGCATGGTAAAATCAAAAATATTTCAGGTAAACTCAAATAAATTGTCAATTTGTTCTAGCAACAAAAATAAAACTGTTTGGAGCAAATCGAACGCCACATTTGAAGCAAATTCAATCCATTTTTGAAACAAACATGCATCTTCTGACAGGTTATGTTAGCAAAAAATGTAAAAATTTTTGTTTTTTTGTGGCAGGTCGGCCCTACGGAAATATTTGTTTTCCAATTAAATTTACAAAGTCATTTCCTTCTCTAGGAAAACCCACTTCCGGCGTGGTACTTTCAATGCCAATGCCAATCATGTAGATAACATACGCTCCCAAAATCAATGGGATTTCGTGGAAACTTTTGGTGAAACTTGACTTTTTTTGCAAGAGGATATCTTGTTTGGTGCTGCAGCTGGAACTTGAGAGTTTTGTTTATGTTGTCGACGGCGGAACGGGGGGCTCTTCAATGGGTATTGTAGAAATCAATATGTAATTGAGTTAATTTTAAAAATTAATTTTTTAGTTTTAAATATTTTATCAGTTTACTGAATAAACATGAATATTTTTGTTTCAAACGAACGAAATTTGTCTCCGTGATAGCTAAACTAGTTTTCTTCGTCCGAATTGGAAATTCCGCGGACCCAAGTTGAACCGTGACAGTAAAACATTTTCACGTCCATCAGGAAAAGATCGGGCTATTCTATACGAAGTTAGAAAGATTCTAGAAAAAGGTATAATTATCCGATAGCCAACTTTGAGCTGTTATATCTCCAGAATCAACAAACCGATTGCAACAAAATTTTGATCATTTATATCTTATATAATGAGCTATTGAAAACTTTTGACTGAACTTAAAACTCTTTACACGAAAGAAAATTATAACGATTAGATTATTTTTCTAATAAATATAACACCAATTTATCCAAAACTTCATCATTGTTTCAAAATTAGAGATGGTAATTATAGTTCATTTATATTCCCTCTAATTGACTTGAGCATTATGTATCGCAGAAAAGCAACCAAATGGCCGGCATCAAATTGAAAAAATAATGGGATGCATATGAAAAATAGATAAATTAACTAAAAACTTAGAATAAATAAAATTGCTATAACTTTTTTTCTTTTTAACAATTTCATACTAAGTCAAACGTTTTTCAAAATTTATTATATTGATCATAAATGATCAAAATTTCATTGCATTCGGTTCATTGAATCCGTATATATAACAGCTCAAAGTTGATTATCGGATACTTATACCTTTTTCAAGAATATTTCTAACTTCGTGTAGAATAGCCCGATCTTTTCCAAATTTGGGCCTCTGATACACAACTAGTCGATGAACTTACAGAGAAAATTTGAGAATATTTGATGCCCTTTTCGTATAGTTACAGCTAGTTGACCATTTTTTGAAAAGTGAAAATTTTACCTGTCCCAATTATTTTGAGTACCGTAAACTGGGGTGTAGTTGATCAGTGGGGTGAACCTGATCACCCAATTACCCACGAATATCGACTTTCAAGGAAGTCACCATGCCATTTTAGTGTTACGTCATTGGATTGCGAATGGTAAAATAGAATTGTTGCTTCATTGAAAGTCGATATCCGCGGGTAATTGAGTGATCAAGTTCACCCCACTGATCAACTACACCCCAGTTTACGGTAACCCCTGTAGTTGAGCTTAGAGGTGTTCCCTGGGGAACAGACGCTGTTGTGAGCCGCTTCTCTTGGAGAATAGACGCTCAGGTTTGCAGAAGCAAAACTCACTTCCCTGTCAGCCGACTTGCTGCCTGCTCGGTGCTTCGCGGAGGTAGGGATAGGAGCAATTGCTGGGCAGAGGCTAGTGAGCTCAATGGGATCTGAATTACGCAAAATACCCAGCCTTTACCGTGCCAAACTTTCATAAATACTGCATCAAAAATTGAAATGGCAGGCACTCGTTAGTGTAATTATAACTTCTGAAACAGTCTATAGTTACTATAAACTTTTTATATTTACCCACTGATACTAGTTCCCATTTCCAGTTCAATCATCTTCTCGCCATAACACTAGAGCCAATCTACCATCTGTGCACAGATTCTCAAATAAGAGTTAATCTGTTTAATTTTCGCTCAGCTAAGCTTTCCCCAGATTTAATTCATGCGAAGAAACGCTCGGAACTGTGTCCCATCAGAGTCCGGACGGTTGGGCAGTTTTCCACATTGCGTTTAATCTACTGCCCAAAGAACCGCTTGGAAGTGTTCCACCCACAATTTAACTCCAAGCTCAAATATTTCCAAAACATTTATCGCCTTCCACCCCTGCCGTGCCCCACATCTGAACTGGAGTCCACCTCTTCCGCACGGCACAATAATATCTATGTTCAAATATATCCACCATCCTCAAGCTGATAGAGGATGAACGTCGTGGCGTGGCAGCAATGGCGAGCTTTGTGCTTCACTGGAAAGTGTGCTGCAAATGAAAAGGGTAAGAGTATAGGAGCAGCAGCGCGTGGAAGGTAAATATTTAAGCTGTGTGTGTGTGTGTGTGTATGTACAATAGAGTGGGTCAACGTTGTATGGAGAAACTTTAAATTTGATCGTATCAACCCGGAACAAAGCTTTTTCAATCCATATTAGCGTCCGAAACAACTGTGCAAAATTTGGGAGCGAATGGTTGCGTCCCCGTATTCCGCATTGCGATTGAAATTTGTATGGAAGTTAGTATGGGAAAACGTACTTTTTTGCATTTTTCTCATAAATTGAAATTTTTCGTCTAAAACAATCCAACCAATGACGTTAAAGTATAGCCTAGGATATGCCGAAAAACTTTGCTGAAGACCGCAAAGTGATCCGACGCTTGTGAAAAAAGTTATTCGCCTTGAAAGTTAGACCAAAAATTGAGATTTTATTATTGATGTTATTCTTTTACATGTTAACTGTTAAGCACCACCGGGCAATCTGTACGTTATAACTTTTTTCACAAGTGTCGGATCACTTTGCGGTCTTCGGCAAAGTTTTTCGGCATATCCTAGGCTACACTTTAACGTTATTGGTTGGATTGTTTTAGACGAAAAATTTTAATTTATGAGAAAAATGCAAAAAAGTACGTTTTCCCATACTAAATTCCATACAAATTTCAATCGCAATGCGGAATACGGGGAAGCAACCAATCGCTCCCAAATTTTGCACAGTTACTTTGTACGCTAAAATGAGTCGAAAAAGCTTTGTTCCGAAAAATCAACTTTGTTGACCCAGTCTAATGTACAATCCATCTCCCACTGACCGGCAGTGCTTTTATGGAAGAAAAATGTCTGCGTCTATTTTTAACTTTTATCCATAGACGCAAACAGTTTTAGTCCTGGATATGGAAGGTGATAGCTCTACTGCACTTCCAACGACCCATTTCAAGTATGACAGGGCTTCCACGTACATCTTGAGGTCGTTTTCTGAAACAGTAAGCCCCGCATTGATGCATCCGAATATCAATTGGATATCTGAAATGCATTAACACTTCCTGAATCAAAAATTTGCATTTTTGTTTCTGGCGCGTATTTAGGTATAGTAAATATCACATGTATGAATAAAATGACGTTTTTTAATTAGAAAGATCTCACCAAGTTCTTCATAGTCTGCCGTGATATAGTTGAACTTTTATTTCTCCAGCGATGCAGCAACGACCGAAATAGGATTGTTTTCATTGCCGCGTACACTTAAAACGACGTGGACCGATCAACCGAGTCAGCGATTACTGGCACTACGCCGAAACTCCCGAATAATGGATACTACGCTGAAGAATTACACTTTCACACGAAGAAAATTGACGGGGTGGCGTAATACCTGCCAAACCACCAGCGCAATCCGTGGAAGGTAAATATTTAACTGATGATAAATCGACTGATTTGGTGGAATTGATTATGTTTGGCTACGCAGTCATTTATTGAACAAACGACGTTCTTTATTTGCCCGACGTTTCGACACGGGGATTGTGTCTTCCTCAGGGGGTAAATAACGACACAAATATTTACCCCCTGAGGAAGACACAATCCCCGTGTCGAAACGTCGGGCAAATAAAGAACGTCGTTTGTTCAATAAATGACTGCGTAGCCAAACATAATCAAGTAAATATTTAAGCTGCGCCGAAATCCTGGGTAATGCTGTTGGCTGGCTGGCAGGATGGCAGCTCTTTTGTACGGAACAGAACCGAGCTTTTTGTCAGGTGCAGGATGCTTCTATTATACTTATCCGTGTGAAAGTAGGTACACTGAGGGAAAAATCACTGAAGATTGTTCTCAAATACAACTAAGAAATACGTTTTACTTGTAATGCGTAGAAGATTATTGAAAATCTGACAACTTAGGCTTTGTATGCCAAAGACTTTCCGGAATGTCTACTGAATCACCAAATTATCAAGGCATTTTTCTTAGATTTTGATTAATCAATCTGCGCCTCGATGGTTGTAAAAATCCCATTTCCATATGAAGTGGTGAGCCCGTTTCATATTATTCATTTGCATTATACTTTGAGTGCTCATCTGTCGACGGGATAGTCGTCATCATGAAGCATCCTTCTGTGTGTTGCGTGCAAGCAAAGTAAGCGTGAATTCAAGCAGCAACGTGGTGCGAACCAAACTGCTGATAGAAAAAAGGATAATCGAAAGGAAAGCTCGTGTTCATCGTCGGTCTGTGTTGGATTAGGATTAAAGTGGGAAAATGTTTATTCGGTAATTATACTTCAACCCACAATTCCACGCAGCGCAAGTTATAAACTGAGAGTGCTCCATTGTGCTCTCCGTGGCTTGAACGAATTACTGCACAAGTTTCAGATGCTCCGACGTCGTCATCGTCGTCCTGATGGGTGGTGGAAGGATACATGTGAAGCACATAGACAAGGGTTATCCACTCTCACAAAGGCAAACGATGGGAACAAAGTTCCTGCCGGGTGGTGGCGGGTGAGTGAGACTTTCGGTTGTCGGTTGATTCGGGGAACCATAGAAGTACAATCCGCAATATCAATTTCGGAGTGAATACAAATGGAAAAGTGATTATTCTCAATTAGGGTAGCGGGAAAAGGATCTTGCTCGGTTTAAGGATAGCATTCATTGGAGTTATTTTTACCTGAATGAAGCGAGCTTTAAGAGACGTGCAAAGTGTGGGCCTAACTTCTTGGAGCTTTATTTTGGCTTCGCTTGCGTGAAATTCAAGAAGTTTAAATGTTCATGTTCAGTCAAATTTTACATGATTTTATTTCATTAATTCGCCATATGATTTCTTTTACTTATTTGCCACATAGGCATAACGTAGACGAAATCATTTGTCTACATTGAACTTTTTTAATTCTTGGTTAGTTTGGGAAGCCAGAGTTCTTGCGGGTGTTTAGAGCTTGGGGATCAACAAAACTTTTAAATTGGAAAGGACGATTTAAGGGGACCTAATCCAAATTATTAACTATATATATACGTTACACCCGGACGGCGCCCACTTCCACCAACATAGGCTACCGCACCGCCCCTTACACCCAGGCGGCGCTCCTCGTCCATCAACCCGCACCGATCGTACAACCCAGGCGGTGCCACACATTCATCATCATAGGCATGCACCGCTTAGCAACAACCAACAGGTTGGATTTTGGCTGATCGACCGGCAGTGACACCGATCGATACGCAATCGTCAACGCAGCAGAATCGAAACGGAGACAACGTGACCGACGACGCACCAACGGACCGGATGGCAAACGCTGACGCTAGGTATACGAAGTGATAAAAAGGCTAGGGCACAGTGAAATGACTTTAGTTTTTAAGTGTGAATTGTAGAATCTAGGTTTAGTGTTTTTGAATAAATGTTTTTTTTTATAAGTCTCGGCGAAGTCTCGCAAAGCTGGCGCAGTCTGGAAAAAAAAGTGGAAGTAGTGTCGCGAAAAGTGATTCGTAGTGCATCAAACCCAACCGAGTTAAGTTCATAGTGAACAGCTGGTGCCCCGGGAAACCATCGGAGAAAGAAAACCACCGAGTTGCGAGCATCAGGAACGAAGAAGGACCCACTTGACGAACCAACCCCCAGGATTCTACAGGATACCTTAAACTCCAGGAGGATGCAGAATATCCTACTGTAAGTAGAAAACTTTTTTCTCCACTCAAGTGAATAAAAGTGAACAAAAAGTGAACAAAAGTGACCCTCGGAATAGGGTAAAATAATAAAAAAAAACACACACAAACAGACAAAGTTTTTACATTTGTCTAAATACTAAAGTCGTCAATATTCGCCACACCTAAAGTTTTAAAAAGAGAGGATATCTTTTAAAACCTCTTAGGAAAAGCAATATTTTAACGTCTGAAATTAATTACAAAAAAAGTTAAATTAAAAAATGAACCCGGACGTCAAGTCAAGCGGTGAAGTCTCAGGTGAAATCACCAAGGAGCAACTAATATACCAGGTTAAGAAATTAACCGAAAATCAAAATTCATTGATCGACACGATCAATTCTCTAAATAGTAGACGGTCGGAAACTTTCAGCATTCCTGACCAAATCAAAATTATTCCGACCTTTTCTGGAAACAGGAAAGAAACCCTCGCATGGGTTGAGGATGTCGACCAAACCTTGGAAGACCTATTAGAATACGAGGATGATTTCCCTAAATGGAAACAAATCATCCGCGTCATAAAATCAAAAATAACCGGGGACGCCAGAGAAGTTTTGATAGCTTCCGGCAACCCAAAAGAGTGGGAGGACATTAAAGAAATATTACTGAACTCATTTGGCGACAAAAGAGATATAACTTCACACATACAAAGTCTATTTTACATCCGCCAAGGCAAATTAACACTACACGAATATTATCATAAACTAAAATCAATCGATACCGCGATTAAAACATCCGCCGCTCAGATGACGGATTACAAATCATCCATTGAGGCTGTTAACAAATTGATCAGTCTCATGACTTTAACGCGTTATATAGACGGCTTGAACGGGGAACAACTCTCCATGTACGTGAGAAGTTACAGGCCTAAAACACTAGAAGAAGCGCAAGACATTTCAATACAGCATTCCAACGCCGCTTTTAGGCAAAGAATGGATAAAGGCCCTTCAGCTGGCAAATATCCAGAAATTAAAAACAACCAGATGGAGAAAACCAAGTTCAATCCTCCATATACCAACAAACCTAGCGGCTCAGGCAAATTCAGAAATTCAAAACCAAACGCGGACGACGACGTCTCAATGCGTACCGCTAAGTCTAGAACGGAGGTAAATAACCACAACGACGACCCTGAAACAGAATGCCGTTGCACTAAGGCGAACGAACGGGAACATGACACCCGCGGGCAGCTGAATGATGCAATACTAGATTCGGACGACGACGACGTTCTCGTCGATGATGAACTAAATTTTCTGGTGGGCGCGGCAGAGGCAATAAAAAGGTAAAAGATAATAATTTTATTCCGTACGTTTCGATAAATACAACGAAAGGGGAAATGAAGTTTTTAATCGACACTGGAGCGAATAAAAACTATATCTCTCCGGAACATGTTAATATCCAAAATTGCAAAACGGAAACAGGGATTAAGGTTACAAACATCAGTGGCACCCATACAATATCTAAATCAGCTTCTTTCGACCCATTCCAAATCAATAAAAAGTTAAAGTTCTACATTTTCAAATTCCACAAGTTTTTTGATGGGCTAATTGGTTACGAGTCCCTAAGAGACTTGAACGCCAAAATTGATATCAGCAAAAATTCACTGAAAATTGGCAAGAAAACATTTCATATGCTAAAAAAATTTCCGGAGAACCATAAAATCAATCTAACAGAGCAAGGATTTCAAATGGTGAAAATCAGAACACAGCTAAACGGCGATTTTTGCATAAGTGAAGAAAAACCATATGATCGTTTTACAATGTTACCAGGCCTATATAGAAGTTCAAACAACACAGCTTTCATAGCAGTGCATAACCACGCGAATGCACCGATAGAAATTAATTCCAACGAGATTGAAATTGGAAACGATTCATACAACAGAGTTGATGCGCTTAGTCAGCGAAAACAAAATATGGAAGATGACCCGTTCGACTTGGCCGAATTACCGAACCACGTCGACCTCACAAATTATGCATTTCGAGATGAACACATGAACGAGGAAGAGAAAAGTGCCCTCAAGAAAGTGATCAAAGAACACAAGGAAGTTTTATATGTGGAAACGGACAAACTTACGTTCACACATAAAATCAAACATAACATTCGAACTGTTGACAACATTCCGATTCATTGCAAGTCATACAAATACCCTTATGTGTATGAAAGAGAAGTACAAGAACAAATTCGGAAAATGCTAGCAGATGGAATTGTAAAGGAGTCGATTTCGCCCTACACTTCACCTGTGTGGGTAGTTCCGAAGAAATCGGACGCATCAGGAAAGAAAAAATTTCGTTTAGTTATCGATTACCGAAAGCTAAATGAGAAAACAATTAACGACAAATATCCTATCCCGGAAATCACGGATATTTTAGACAAATTGGGAAAAGCCAAATATTTTTCAACCATTGATTTAGTCTCTGGGTTCCACCAGATTCAATTGGAGGAAAACGATATGGAAAAAACGGCGTTTTCAGTAAACGGTGGCAAATATGAATTCACGCGTATGCCATTCGGTTTGAAAAATGCACCGGCTACTTTTCAAAGAGTCATGGATTGCATTCTAAGAGATTTGATTGGGGTGTGTTGCTTCGTCTACATGGACGATATTATAATTTATTCCAGCTCACTTCAGGAACACGCGTACAACTTAGCTCAGGTTCTCAAAAGACTTCGAGATGCTAGGTTGAAAATACAACTTGACAAATGTGAGTTTTTTAGAAAGGAAACTCAGTTCTTAGGACATACGGTTTCGGAAGAAGGGGTTCGACCAAACAATGATAAAATTAAAATCATTCAACAATGGCCAACTCCTCGTTCGGAAAAAGAAATTCGTCAATTTTTAGGACTTTTGGGTTATTATAGGCGCTTTATAAAAGATTTCGCCAAAATAGTGAAACCATTGACAAAACTTTTAAGACAAGATTGTGATTTCGAAATTACACCTGAAACCGAAGCATGCTTTCAAAAATGCAAGCAACTTTTGACTCTCGATCCAGTGTTGATATACCCTGATTTCACCAAAGAGTTCATCTTGACAACCGACGCAAGCGATTTTGCTATCGGCGCAGTATTATCCCAAGGCCCTGTAGGCAAAGATAGGCCAATTGCTTACGCTTCGCGGACATTGAGTAAAACAGAGGAAAGGTACTCAGCGACAGAGAAAGAATTTCTTGCGATTGTTTGGGCGGTGAATCATTTCAGACCGTACCTCTACGGAAGAAGATTCAAGATGTTTACAGATCATCAACCATTGACTTTTTCCTTTACCAACGCTAATCACCGTATCATCAGGGGTAAACTGAAACTTGAAGAATTTGATTACGAATTAATTTATAAACCCGGAAAGCAAAACGTAGTTGCCGACGCTTTATCTCGAGTAAGAGAACTAGATGCTAACGCAAATTCTCAATCATCACTTGACGTTGAACCCTCCGAACATGAAGATGATGCATCAGACGACGAAAGCGATGGTATGACAGTACACTCAGCAGATACAAGCGACGACTATTTTATCCCTTGTACCGAAAAGCCGATAAATACTTTTAGAACTCAGATTATTTTCAAGATCGGGAACATTGATCTAACAGCATACGAACAAATATTTCCAAAGTATCACCGGCATACAATAACTAAAAATCTTTACACCGAGGAAGAAATCGTCGAATATCTCAAACGTACTCTAAACCCAAGAGGCGTAAATTGCCTTAGAGTCCCCATATCGCTTATCCAACTGGTACAAGAAGTATACAAGAAACACTTCTCTTCTAATCGATCCTATAAAGTTTTCATTTCAGAAATCCTTCTAGATGATGTACGCGTAGACGAGGAACAGGACGAAATTGTTAGAAACACGCATAACTACGGACACAGAGGGATCAAAGAAAACAAAAATCAAATAATACAAAAACATTATTTTCCCCAACTCGAACGAAAAATCAAAATTTTCATTGACTCCTGCGATATTTGCAAAAAAGCCAAATATAACAGGAAGCCACCAAATTTGATAAGAAAAAGCACTTTTGGAAACAAACCGTTCGATCGAGTTCATATTGATATTTTCTTCTTAAAAGGTTCAAAGTGGCTTACCATAGTTGACTCGTTCTCGAAGTTTGCAAACGCAATCTTTTTGGAAAGTAGAACGATAGTCGACATCAAAAAAGCGATAACCGAACACATTAGACAATTCGGAAGACCGCAAACTATTGTGAGTGACCAAGAACCTGCTTTCAGATCGATAGACTTCATCGGTTTTCTCAACGACTTAGGAATCGAAATACATTTCGCGAGTAGTTCAAATTCAAACGGTATCGTGGAACGATTCCATTCCACACTTATCGAAATTTTTCGGACAAATAATGCAAAATTTAATGATTTACCAATCTCGGATCAAGTTAACGTCGCGGTAGACATTTACAACAACAGTTTTCACTCCGCTATTAAAAACCAACCGCGAAATGTAGTATTCAATAATTCGGGATGTACAAACGTAGAGGAAATCGCAGAAAAATCGAAAAATCTTCAATCCGCAGTAAAAGTCGAACTAAACAAAAGAAAAAGTAAATACGAGAAACAAAACGAAGATAACGAAAAACCCATAGAATTCAAAACCGGCGACAATAAGTACATAAAAATTTCACAACGTTTAACTAAAGATAAAAACCCATATAAATTAACATCAGTTAAACAAAACAACGAACTGACATTCAAAGATGTCAATGATATAAAAATCCACAAAAACCGCGTAAAAAAATAAAACAAAACGCTAAACATTAATAATAATAATAATAATAATGCCATATAAATCAAATCATCTTTCTTACAGATTAATCATCATCAAAACAGTAATCGCCACCAACTACAAAGAAATACCAAACAGCAATGGATTGGTAGCATTTAAATTACAAACAGTAAAAGTCCAAATCGGATACGAACGGACACTGCATACGATTAATCTCACATCCTTGGAAACCCATCTACAAAACATAGAGAATATTATCACATCATTTAGGACGATAGAACACCTAGAACAAACACTTTGGGATAAAATCAAAATTGCTAAAGATAAACTTTATAGCCTTATACCACACCGAACAAAAAGAGGTCTAGTAGACGCATTAGGCACAGCAATAAAATTCATCGCGGGTAACCCAGATAATAATGACCTTGAGATCTTGCACCGTAGCTTAGGAATACTAAAAACGCAGGGAAATAAGCTTGTAACCAACCAACTGAAACAAATCCGTATCAACGAACTTTTCGCCAACAAACTTAATAACATTTCGAATTCATTAAATATGATCAGCTCAAGGATTTCTAAACAGTATAACACGGTAGAAGATTTGAAAGCGGATTTAGAATTCATCAACCTCATTTGGAACGTTGATAAAATAATTCACATACTAGAAGATATCGAAGAACAGATCGAATTTGCAAGATTGGGCCTTATAAACAAAAACATTCTCTCTTTAGAAGAAAAGCAGTTTTTATTTGATAAACTTAGGAGGCAAAACTTGAATCTTTATTATTTGGATGAGCTATTTCAGTATACCTCAGCGAGCGTTGGCATCAGCAAAACCCAAGCAACACTACTAGTGAAAACCCCAATCCTGGACCCAAGAGCGTTCGATCTCCTAGAACTCCACACCCTGAGAGTTAACAATACGCGTATCGACACGTATATCAATTTGGTCGCAAAACACGGGAATACAGTCTACTATCAACAATCTAGATGCAACATCTGCGACAACAGCAACTTGATCGAGGACGATTGCATTTACAACATACTGACACAACAAACACCCACATGCAAAATGATGAAGACAAAGCAAACAACAACAGTCAAGGAAATCACTCAAGGAGTCATTTTAATCGACCCTACCGAAAACGTAGAAATAAAGGACTCCTGCGGAAACTCCAGAATGGTAAGAGAGGCTATAATAATTGAAACCACGAATTGTACCATCAAAATTCGTAACTTAACATTCAACGGAAAACCTGACGTAACTCACCAGAAAGAGTACCTCATCCCAATATACAGCAAACCTCTCCAAAACGGAAACTTATCAGAGATTGACACCGAAGATGATAGATTACAGTTTCAAAATCTCGAGGATCTTAACGAAGTTCAACTTTCTCTGGACAACTTCAAGCGACGGCTAACCATCGGAGGAGGATCACTCCTCGCATTAACCATTCTTTGTTTCTTTACATTATTTTTCTTCTACAAGAAAGCAACATCGAGAATGGAAGATAAAGCTTTGGGAACTTTACCGGAGCTTCGCACAGTGATACAAACAAAGGACATCCACGAGGACATCTGGCCAACCGAAAGCAAACCCGAGAAGGCGAACCAGAAATTCATCCCAATCCCAAGGATCGGCATGCCGAAAACTTCAACCGAGGACGCTTGAATCTAAGGGGGGAGACGTTACACCCGGACGGCGCCCACTTCCACCAACATAGGCTACCGCACCGCCCCTTACACCCAGGCGGCGCTCCTCGTCCATCAACCCGCACCGATCGTACAACCCAGGCGGTGCCACACATTCATCATCATAGGCATGCACCGCTTAGCAACAACCAACAGGTTGGATTTTGGCTGATCGACCGGCAGTGACACCGATCGATACGCAATCGTCAACGCAGCAGAATCGAAACGGAGACAACGTGACCGACGACGCACCAACGGACCGGATGGCAAACGCTGACGCTAGGTATACGAAGTGATAAAAAGGCTAGGGCACAGTGAAATGACTTTAGTTTTTAAGTGTGAATTGTAGAATCTAGGTTTAGTGTTTTTGAATAAATGTTTTTTTTTATAAGTCTCGGCGAAGTCTCGCAAAGCTTATACATATATATTATCTTTATTAGCGGGATTTTCAGTCGGGGCTAGGTCATCTCGGGACCCAAGGCTTCACTTCCCTTCTGAAGGAAGAACCCACATTTTTGTGGGTTTGTCGGGAGTGGGAATCGATCCCAGGTCCTCGACCTGATAGTCAAGTGTTCTAAACATCACATCAGGTCCGCTGTGGCTGTTATACCAATTTCTCATGCATCCAAAGTGCGTTAAAAAAGTGAACCATGCTGATTTCGCTAATTACGGTAAAATTGTGTTGCAAACCTCAGTGGCTCCCAGGCTGAGGTCATGGGCCATAATAATTTCCCAAGAACCTAATAGTTAGGGCAAAATGTTTTTCAAATTCTGCGTTGGAGCACTCATGTATAGAGGTGTGGCAAAGCTGAACGGCTTTCAATACTGGATGACGGGTCGCACTAATTTCCCAAGAATCTAAAGTGTGAGGATAAAGCGAAACTGTTTGTCGTATTGTGTATCTCGAGAGGCACTACCACGCATAGCACTTTTGGTTCTTCAGAAATTCACGTGACCCGTGAATCTATATTGAAAACCACTGAGCTTTGCCATACAACTGTATTATAATCAGTGCTCCGTGAGGCGCAGAATCGGAAAAAAAACATTTTCATTACATTCTCAAATTTATGGTTCTTGGCATCTTTACTGAAGATAGTGCTCCTTGAGATGATCAATCCGATAAACATTTGCACTTCTCCCTAGCGCTTTCGGTTCTTGAGAAATTCGCTTGGCCCATGACCGTATGTAGGTTGGAAACCACTGAACATTGCAAAACTGCTAAATTATTGATTGTAACTAAATAACTCAAACTAAAGCGACCCAAAATTCATGGCGCTTATTCTATTTGGCGGTGTTGAAATAATTCCATATTCTGAATCGGCATGCCAAACTGGGCTAAAATACAAATTTTCATTAATTTTGGCGCCTGGGAACTTATTTAAAAATCAATTTGAAGTTTGTATGGAAGCGATTTGTGAGTCAACTCTCGTCATATTTTGTACTGGGTGGAGCCGTCAAGCAGCTGCACAGCTGTCATCCAGAAATGTCTATGAAATTGATTATACACAGCAACAATTTCTGAAAATTACACCGGACGTAAACTAATTTGACACATAAATTTCTATTCTATCTCACTGAATTTCACATTAAACAATTTCTTGTATGGAATGTTGAACGCAAGCTTCATACTGAGAGCAAACACTAAATTTAAAATCAGATGGAATTCATCGTGTGCCAAAAAATAAGTTATTAGGTTTAAAATCGACTTAGTTATAGCGGAAAATGCCCAAAATAGGTGCACCTGCTTAAATCGTACAAGACCTTATTTGGTGTTATATTAGAAAAAATAATCTAATTGCTGTAATTTTCTTCAATGTTAAGAATTTTAGGTTGAAACAAAAGATTTCATAGCTCATTATATTGATTATAAATGCTCGACAATTCGTAGCATTCGGTTTATAAAATTCGGAGATATAACAGCTCAAAGTTGGCTATCAGATAGTTATACATACCTTTTTCCAGAACCTTTCTAACTTCATGTAGAAAACCCGATCTTTTCCAAATTAAGACAACTGATACACAACTAGTTGATAAACTCAATGTAAAAATTTGAGATTTTTTGATACACTTCTCAAGAAATTACAGCAATTTGACCATTTTTTTTTAAAGTGAATATTTTGCCTGTCCCGATCATTTTGTCTATCCCCTGTATCTTATAAGAAATTTTTGAAGGAATTCTTGGAGGAATTTCAGGGAAATTCTAGGAAAAAAATTCTTAAAGGCAACTGACCTACCAAATTGTTCAAAAGAATCCATAGTTAAAATATGAAAAGAATCCATAAAGTTTTTTTTCCAGAAAGAATCTCTGAAAAAAAATCCTAAATAATTTCCCTGGAGATACAGGGTGCGGCAGGGAAAAATGTGAAAATTTCAAGGTGCCATGGCAGGCTTAATATGGGATATACTTATGTAGTTTTACATACTAGAACAAAACAGCACATACATATGATGCATTCCACGCACTTCTACACCGCCGTTTTTTTAACTTCGTTGATCGATATTTCAGTGCTCCAGCTGTCGATTTTGATTCCTTTTGCATCAAAATGAAGATAATTACTTATATTATTCTAATAGTACTTGAAACTTTGAAAACTGTGTCGAGAAAGTAGCAAATTGTTATTTTTTGCGATGGTGTCCCTTTACGCTCTATTTCTTGATTTTTCTTGAAGTAAAAAGTTTAAATTTTCATTTACGAAGCATGACATGAATCTTCTAATCAAATCTGATCGTTTGATATACTGGTTGGCATGTATTTAACAACATAACCATTTTTAGAAGCAAAAATTTGATTCTCGCGCAAAATGTAACGCGTGGAATGTGTCATATGATGAAATGATAGAGAAATAAAATATTTTTTTTTATCAGATGTGAAATTATGCGACCCGTTTACTTTTCTGTGGTTTGAAAATGCTGATTGACTTCAGCTTCAGGCGCTGTCTTTAAAAAGATAGTGACCCAAAATAAAAAAAAAAAACTTTTCAGAAAATTAGCCTGTTAGAGGTCATGGAACGTTAAAACATAGATTAGTTAACGTCAAATGGACGAAAAGGAGGTTTGGGGCCGTCCATATACCACGTGGACAGAAAATTCATGGTTTTTGACCCCCTCCCCCCTCCCCATGGACTAGCGTGGACTTTTCATTGACGGCAGACAATTAAACGTTCCATAATAATTACAAATTTTCCCATAAATAATTCGAAAAATCCCAGTGAAGAAACAGGGGTGTAAGCAGTAATAAACAACAAAAGTTTCATAAACAAATAAAAAAGTGCATAAATAAATCAAAAGTTTCCATAAATAATTGATTTTTGAGCAATTAAAAACGTCAAAAATGCAATGAATAAATCAACTGTTGCAATAAAAAAAGCCATTTTTCCCACCAAATAACTTAGAATTTTCCATAAATAAATCCGATTTTTCCATAATAAATTAGAAATTCACAATAAAAAAATATCGAAAAAGCAATAAAAAATTCAAAAAATGCAATAAAAAATGACGAAATGACCCATGAAAAACAAATGCAGGAAAGTATGAGACAGTGAAATGCTGAATCGCACTTATATGACTAAATCGATTGAAAAGCTTGCGTAACTATGACTGCAATTTACCGAGCAATTGCTTGCTGTCCGAACTCGCTATCGCTCGTCGGACCTAAAAAAGGGATAACATCTATGTTTGCATTATACCGGGCAAATTCTTGGATCTGTGGTTTGCCTAGAACCGAGTCGATGCAGTTGCGGTGCATCGGATATCGGAAACTTCGGCGGCCTTCTGCCGCCTCAGTTCCTCAATCCTCTATGCGGCTTCGCCGCATGGTCTACATAATTTTTTGGCTCAAAATGCATTTACGTTTATTGCTCGTTTTTTGACATTTATTGATAATTTATTTTTTTGTTCATTGCACTTTTTGAATTATTTATTGCTTTTTCGATATTTTTTTATTGTGAATTTTCTAATTTATTATGGAAAAATCGAATTTATTTATGGAAAATTCGAAGTTTTTTGGTGGGAAAATTGACTTTTTTTATTGCAACAATTGAATTATTCATTGCATTTTTGCTCAAAAATCAATTATTTATGGACACTTTTTATTTATTTATGCATTTTTTTTTATTTGTTTATGGAAATTTTGTTATTTATTACTGCTTACACCCCTGTTTCTTCACTGGGACTTTTGGAATTATTTATGAAGAATGATCACTTTCTTATGAGTCGTTTATATTTTAGCCTTTCATTGACCCCCTCCCCCAATGTCCACGTGGTCAGTCGAAAAAAGTTTTTTTTCATATTTCTTGAAAAAAATGGAAAAAAATGATTTTGAAAGTAATTTTTAAATATTGTTTTTTTTTCTTCGTAAAAAATGTCTTAAATATAATTGAAAACTTTATAAAATACAAATATTATATAGCTTTACATATAATACAAACAAATAGCACAAAATAGGTACCTACAAGTTTTTAACATTGTTTTTAATTCAGCTTAATGTTTGTGAAAGTGTGGGTTCGATTCTTGCTCCAGTTGGTGAAAAATTTTCGTCAAACGGAGAACTCTTCATTGGGTGTTTTTCGTGTAATGTCCATCGCCTAATATTAGTGATTGTTCAATGTTTAGTCTGTACAGCTTCTGGTTGAAGACGGTGTTTTTTAGAATGTTTGTTCAATCTATGATTGTTTGATTGTTTTGTTTATATATATTTCCTAGATTCTTACAAAAAAAAAAAAACAAGATTTACAGCAACTAAATTGTATTGCTGAGGTTTAGACTTTAATATCCATTAAGGACTGTATCGGAAATTAACTATAAACGTTCAAAATACTCTATCTCGAAGCACGGTTGGTCTTTTCATTCCGATTCTTCTATGAAATCTTCACAATATGGTTAAGTTTAGAACAGCTTGAAGAAATTTGGAAAATGTTTAGTATTATTGAAAATATAGTTCAAAATAACAATCTGTACAAAATGCATTTTTTTTAATTTCTTTTGACGTTTCAATAATTTGTAGCGAAACAAATTTGTACGGGGAAAAATCTGGAAAAAAATGATTATTACTAGCACTTATGTACACATGACATATCACTCAATACCGACTTCAAAAATTCTTGTTTTGGATAGAATAACCTCCAACATTTAGAATATGGTCTATCCCAAAAAACACCTACTTTTTGGTCGAACTTTGACGCTCTGTTTTAAATATCTTCAGAGGTTATAAAATTCCGTTCTTTGGTTAAATAGATTAAAATACATACCCAACTGAAAAAATGCAAGTTTTCAACTTTATGTATTTTTTATTTGCGTAATCGTTCTTTGAAGACGCATAAAAAAAAAGAGTTCCCAGAAAAATGGCCTTTTTTCAATTTTAAGAAATGCCCTAAACTGCGGAGGGAATTTTTCTTGATAAAAATAATTTTCCCATATCATGAGCATTCTGGAAAAGAGTATATTTGCGCAAAAATAAGAGAAAAATATAATATTTTCCCACAGTTTTCGCAATTTCAAAATTTTAGGAGGTGTCCAAAATTTTAAAATTATATGTGCAATCTTTGAGATAAAAGTCCAAATGGATGATTATTTTTTGAAAATCAGAACTGCCATTCTTTATTTAAAAGATTTATATAGTATCTCCAAAAATTAAATTATGTCTATTTCGAACAGATTATTTTTTTAGGCAACTGTGAACGTTTAAAGTTAATTTCCGATACAGTCCTTAGAAACATCTTTAATTTTAAAGGAACCTACAACAAAAAGTTTTTGAGATAAGCCTGCAAACCCCTACATGTATTTTGAAACTTTCAAGTAGTTTAAAAATTTGATATGAAACTTCGAAAAATCCATACAGAACTTCGGTGAAAATTTTCTGACTGAAACACCAACATTTGAATGGTCTACACTCCATTTTAAATCTCCAGAATATTCCTCGATGAAGGAAACTAAGTAATTATAAATTCGGATAATTTAAAACAAATTAGTCTGTGAAATAATACCATGATTTTTATTTTCCTTGACTTACAAGTAAAAGACAATGTATAAAAAAATAAAATGTATGATAGAACTGTTGAAGAGAATCTCATCAATAATGCGACATAATTTGTTTCGTTTGTAGATTCTTGTTTCCTTATTTATATGTCAATGTTGTCCACGTGGACATTTGACGAACCCCCACCCCCCTCTCCGTGGACAAGCGTGGACTTTTCGCTAACCCCCTCCCCCCTCCAAGCTGTCCACGTGGTATATGGACGGCCCCTTTGAAGTTAAAAAATACCTTCGCATTTTTTCCTGTCGCATACTGTATTCCTGTAGCATTCCTTGGAGGAACTGCTTGAAGAATTCTCTCCTGAAAGAATTGCTAGAAGAGCCATCTAGCGGGATTCCTGAAAGAATCCCTTCAGGAATCCTTGGAGGAATTCGCAAATAAATTGCTCCATTAAACACTGAGATACAGCTGTTTAAAAAAATTCTTTATTTTTTTGCTGTCGGTACTTAGCGTGTTAATATCATGTTTAATTTTTTATTATCTTACAGCCAAGGGCTGAAAGTTTCTTAAATAAAGACAAAAGATATTATCTCTGCTTAGAGTTTTATTCGGAATGATTCCTGGAAAGTTATTACGGGGAATATCATTTCCAGGGGGCTGGCCATTGGACCGAATGCCGTTTGACCGAACGTCATTTGGCCGAATGCCATGTGACCGACAGGGTCGTTTGGCCGAAAGCCGTTTCGCCGAATTATTATCTAAAGGATTTTTTGCCTTTCTCGTTCACCTAAGTGAACTGAAAGGCTATATGTTCACTCAAAAAAAAAATTCGTTAGAAGGCTCGGAGGGTCAAGTCACATATACCAATTAACTCAGTTCGACGAATTGAGATGATGTCTGTATGTGTGTATGTATGTGTGTCTGTGAACAAAATAAGTTCACTCACTTTTAAGGCACTTCCCATTGGCCGATTTTTTGGATTATAGCTCGAATCGAAACGGAATTTTACCGCATTGTTTGCTATTGAAAATGGTTCGGATCGGTCAAGGCGTTCCGGAGTTATGGCCGATTTAGTGATCCGGGCCAGCATTTTTCACCCGAGCGACAGGTGTAATTTGGTTAGCAGGTGACGACCGCGACGACGGCCGCCGCAGCACACTGCACACCAAGAGAACGAGAGTCGGAGAGAATGTGAGAGCAAACGACGACGACGAAAGAGCGGCGCTAACGTGCTAGACGGCGGCTAGGTGCATTGAACGGAAGTTCCATCCCGAAATCGACTGATTTGTCCGATCATCCAGCCCAAATTGCCAAAATCGTGTTTTGGAATGACGAATCAGTACGGCAATCGTCCTAAAATCGAATCACGATCATCTTATTCGTGTGTGAGTCGACGCACGCTGTGTGAATGAACATTGGTTTCAAAAAGAAGGTAAAACAGTTTCGTCAAATACAGCCATCGATAGCGTAACCAGTTCCTTGATCATTACACTCGCGAAGTTGACGTTTCAAATGTGAAATTGGATGGAAAAATCTGCATAAGATTTCCAGTAGAATTTTAGTAATTTTTTGCAATTTCTCATCGTAATAGGCTGTTTTACCTCACGCATATCTGACAGGAAAAGGCCTACTTTCCCACACGAAATTAACAGTGCTGTAATGGTTCATTACAGCACTGATTTGCGTTGCGTAATGAACCATTACAGCACTGTTTTCAGTTTTGGTCAACTTCTTGATGCTTCCTGAACGCAGTTTTGAAAAATTGTGACAACTGCACCTGTTATGATCAGATTTTCTTGAACATGGCTATGAACACCAGTGTGCAGTTTGATGGAAAAGTTTTGTTTAAAACTATCCTCAAGGGCAATTTATGAAATTGCAAAAAACGTTGTACGCAACTCGGTGCAGAACTCGATTTTTCCAGCACTCGTCGTAATTATCCAACTCGGCAAGCCTCGTTGGATAAATGTACGGCTCGTGCTGTGAAAATCGTTATTCTGCACCTTGTTGCGTAAACTACTATTTCGCTTCCAAATCATATAGCCTTCAGTACACGCTTTGCCAAGTGCACAAACTTTTCCGCACGCATCAACCAACATCAAAGCAAACGCTTGACATTTCCGATGTTTTGTCAATGTTGCGACCGCTGTTGGCCTGCTGGGTTATGCGTGCGGAAATATTTGCACACTTGGCAAAGCGTGTACTGAAGGCTTATGAATTTGAAATATTTATTCAGTATAATTGAGCTAGTATTTACTGTTATGGTATAATTTGGCCTATACTCGAAAAGGTGAAATTCTCGCGCTCAGTATCATACGGGCGTATCTACAATGATCGATTTCTCTTTATCGATTTTCTCTTGAATAATAACTTGACCGGCAAATCATGTTCGGTTGTTTTTGTTTTGGATGCTAGTCTTAGTTCTCCTTCACCGAAACACACCAAGAGATCCTCAGAATATTGGTCGTATTTCCCGGGAAAATCCGAAGAGAAAATCGATGAAGAGAAATGATCATTGTAGATACGCCTGAATGATACTAAATGCGAGAATTGAAAATGCGGTTAGTCTCCGTGCCATCGGCGACCACTAAGTAGTTTCCTTGAAAATGAGGGAACAACTGAATGCACAGTGCACAGAACATATTGCCATCATCACATTCATGCATGGATCGTTAGTGATGGATGACAACTACACGATTCGATTTTGCATACTTTCGACTGCAGTAAAACCCACTTGAAATTGAAAACCATACACATATGAATCACCTTAATTTTGTACACTATTTATGAATCACCATGTTGATCAAATGAGTGATCCATAAACTGTGAACATTTTTGCCGATTCATAAATTGTGGGGTCACTGTACAATTTATAATACGATACAGTGAGAAATTTCCAATAACTTTTTTTTGGAGTTTCACTATGCTTCCAAGCGGGTTTCACTTAATCCATGAAAATCCCCTAAAAAAATAATTTGCGAACGGTTACTTTACTTTTTCCAGTGAAATTGAAATGTAATTTCCTCTAATTCATTCATTAATAATGATCATTCTACACTGAATATAATCGACACGCCTCATTCATGTTCTTTTACACGTAGATGTATCGTTTAAAACAGCAAGCTATATTAACGTGCAATTCTTTTGAATCAGATGTTGAATAATTTAGGTTCTTAACCCCTGTCTTTTGTACATGATTTGATCGTGTTTGACAGCGTGTTTATGTATCGATAATGGAAATGGTTCGCCTATAACTTAATGTACATCATCGAAGTCGCCCGCGTTGAGTATGTCTTAGCATGCTTCATTTTTGGTGAACAGGAACCCGCAGCAGGGTTCCCGGTACTGACATTCTAAATTCTAAGAAATTTTACATTTATGATACCAAAGTAACGTGTTTTACACTTGATATCGAAAAGTATGTCTATGACTGGATTGACACGTTTAATTCAGATGTTATCCAAGTACCGTAAAATGGGGTAACTTTGATAGTTTTTCAGCTAATTTCCCAAATTTTTTTCCATGTAACAGTATTTCCCCAAGTTTTATATTTTTAAAACAAATACTGGGGTATCAGTTATCAATTGCAATTGTAAGATCCGATAATTTCAAATATTTTGGGGGACTTTTTAGTTTTTCATTTCCGCAAGAATCATATTTTCATTGTGGGGTAACTTTGATAGCGCCCTGAAAAACACATCAAATCCTAAAACATCATCACAGCTTGAAATCTTAGGAGTATGAACATGATGAAAGAAGCCTTGTGGAATATGATAGATTGAAATTTTATAGTAAAATAAGGATTTTTTAACAAAATTCTACATATATGAGTTTGTTGAGTACTAACTGAAAAAAAACAGTGAGTTTAGCTATCAAAAATCATTATCATTGTAAAATATATATATTTTTAACGGTGTATCGACATATGATTACATGCTATTCATGGTAAATTCTCGTTTTTTAGGTTGTTTCTGAATGTTTTATAAGAAAATTTTGAACACAACAATATAATTTACATAAAATTACAAGGGCATTGGTGTATGGAGATGTATGTCCCAATTTACAAAATTGATTCCAGTTTGTAAAAACACACTTTGTTAAGAGATTCAAGGGCAGATTTGGAATCTACAATAATGGATCTACCGAAAATAAGCGGCCAATCATTGAAAAAATAGTTGAAACAAAGTCGTACAGCAGATTGTTTGAAGGGGTTGACAAATAACAAAAATATCAACAATTTTTAATTTTTGCCCAAAAAGTTAAATATAAACTCGGTTTTAATGAAAATACGTTTAAAATAGACTTTCCTATGTGTAGTTTTGATCTGGAACTTCCAATAATCATTTGCCAAGATTTGGTAGAGATAATTATGATAAATAATAGGGCCCATATAGCCGAGGCGGTAAACGCACGGGTATTCAGCATGACCATGCTGAGGGTGACGGGTTCGATTCCCGGTCGGTCCAGGATCTTTTTGTAAAGGAAATTTCCTTGACTTCCTTGGGCATAGAGTATCTTCGTGCCTGCCACACGATATACGCATGCAAAATGGTCATTGGCAGAGGAAGCTCTCAGTTAATAACTGTGGAAGTGCTCATAGAACACTAAGCTGAGAAGCAGGCTTTGTCCCAATGAGGACGTTACGCCAAGAAGAGAGAGAGAGAGAATTATGATAAATGTAATAAAAACCCAGGGTGGGCCAAAATACATGCCCCGGGCCAAATTACCTCCACTACCCTATCTTCTGGAACAGGTTCGTTGACATTTTCCGGTGCTAAACAGGGTTTACATGATGAGTGTGATAATTGTTGGAAAATGACGATATAAACAGGTAAAATTACGTTCGGAAATGCCAATAATTACGCCAGAGGATATTACAAATTTATCTGCTGAGTATATTTTGCATGGAAAATATGTCAAGATTTAAAAAATGATTACTTGAAATCTATATGATGCCACAATATTAAATACGGCGATTGTTTTCTAGAATTTATTCTCTGAAACCAAGTAAAATGGTTCTCCTTGGATAGTTGGGGAAGATATTCGGAATTATAGAAAATCCACAATTGAAATTTCGATCATGCTCATATAAAATATATCCATATTGAGTGGACTTAATTTATCACTTGTGTTTTGTTGAAAGGATACTTTATGGCACGAGAAAGGCACCATCACCGCTAGGTGGATTAATTTAGGGTTTTTCTTTGTTTATATATCGGAACACGTTTCAGGAGATGGATCGTTCCAGAAGTGTATCATTCGCGAAACGTGATACCACTTCCTATGCAATTATTCACTGAGAAATACCTTTACCTCCTGATGATCATCATTGCACTCGTACATTGTGTGACAGGCATGAAGAGGATGCTCTATGTCCAAGGAAGTCCACACGAAAAGCTCTTAAACCGACCGGAAATCAAACCCAAATATTCTGAGCAGGTTGGCAGGGCATTATAGGAGACTCAACTGTACCTTCGTTAAACAATCAATTATGTCCTGCAGGTGTACTTTATTGCTCTGTAAATCTGACCAATGTAGTAAAACCCACACAATGACTAGTCCCTTCCCCATTATTCGAAAAGAGCAACCGAACCACATTTGCCACCTTGTAAAGTTTATGAACCATGTCCACGGCTGTGTGTTGGTTCGCCTGACGACGGTCCTCGAAGTTCTCAATCTCCGAAGAAAACCCCTTTTCCTTGAATCGCAAATACCACCGAAAGACAACTTCTCGCCACCAGGGAACCACCACCGGTGTGTGTGCGGAACTAGCAGCACTAATTAATTTCCCGGTACCTACCTAATACCTAATACCATTCCTTATGGTTGTTCTCCGAGGCGTCAGCCCGCAATTGGCTTGTGCTTATGTTTGTAGCCATATTTGTAGCTTATTTTGGTACCATTCTAACCTGGAGGGTAAATAGGTGATTCGATGTGAGTCTCGACCCGACTTGACTGTGTGTGCTCTCATCGTAATCTTGGCATTCATTAATGTGTAAGCTTCTGCTTGTACTCCGCAACTGGAGGGTCTGACGGGTGAAACCGGGACGGGGACAACATGATGACGGGCTCACTTACGTGCGGCCTTCCTCGCTGCTCATTCCGGCATCAGCACCCATTGACCGACTTTCATCGACACAGCCTGCCAGCAGCGTATAGCTGGATGAGTGCTAAGAATCTATTATCGTTATATCATGACACACGTTATTACCGGAGAGTTAGGATGGGAAAACGGCCGGAGAGTTTGTGTGCTGGTGATTAAATTTCGTGTTCGCTGATTTCACCGGATGATGAGGGTAAGCAGAGATGGGCGCGACAAGTAGGAAGGCTCGTTTTCACTATCCTATAGCTAGCTAGTAGCTACCAGGATATGTATGTGCCATGTGGTGGCTTCGAACGAGTTAATGAGCGATTTTAATAGGTCAGGAAGCGATAATGTTCGGGAAATTTGCCGGCAAGTTTTGTTTGTTTGTGGTTTAGTGGTTGTGTGGCTTTCTGCCTATGGAATTTATTATAGCCGTGTTGCGTAACTGGTAGACTTATAGGTCCACATTTTATGGGTAATAAGGATAACTTTCTGTACGAGGAAGAATTACCTGAGGTTAAATTGAAATCTTCATTGCAGGTTCGCTTATGATTCTCTTTTGGTAAGAATAAACGTGAAATTGCCTTGTGAGTACGCCTATATAAGTCATACATAGAGAAGTTCAAATAATGTTCAACTATGTCAGTGAATATCAGCAAGAGAGATTATGGAAAGCTTTCAATCTGGTTCTGCGAAGCTAAACAAAGTGTGGTAGTTAGATCAAAGCATGATTTAGATCAAAGAATGATTGCCAATAAAAATCACTAGTGGAAGAGGTACAAACGAGTGTGGCGTTATTGAAAGGTGGAAGTTGTACTACACTCCACTCCACTAGTTGCGTGGAACGGCTTTCCTGGAAAGTTCACTAGTTAGATAAGGTTCAAGAAACCATCATTCAATCATTGGCAATCATAATCAATTCAAAAGCAGTTTTCCACTCAAAATCACAAAGTCGTTAATAGTCCGAATAGGTGTTTCGATTATGTTTGTAAGTTACAAGACCTAACCTGCTTACACAGTTCCTTCCACCTTTGAAACACCTCCAGTAAGTCTGTTCGTCAAGAAGCTCCCGTTCATATCCATGCACATTTTGGTTCGCGGCATGAAGCCTTTAGGGAATGCGTTGAGCTTCTGATAGATCTTCGAGTTTTACTGCTTTTACTGTATTTCAGCATTCTCCTAGAGGGGCCACAGCGAGCACACCCTCGTCCAGCTACAGTCGCTCTGGGATGCATCGTGGCGGTCGCCGGTACCGTACACTGTTGATGACGGAGAGTTTTGGGCGTAGTTCGTCTATCACCAGGTTGTGATCAGTGTCGATGTTAGCGCCACGATAGGTCTTGCCGTCATAAATGTTGAAGAAGTGCCGTTTATAAATCAGAACGCGGTCGATTCGCAATTTCGTCTGATGTGGTGAATTCCGGGTGTAGCGATAAGGTAGGTTGTGTTTAAAGAAGGTGCTACGAAAGGCGTTTTTGATGGAGGCTAATTACGTAGACGATTTTCGTTCTTAGCTGGTAAGCGCGAAATACATTCCATTCTGAATGCGGTTCAATAATTATTTTTATATTTCTTGAGTAGAACATACTTCCCGCACCGTTACATTATTCCTAAAGAAAACTTTTCTCAGCTAATTCAACACATTTCTACTTTCAACATCTCTGACACAAAGAAAACATTCCGTCCCAATCCAAACACTCGTTCACTTTTCACGGTTGATCTTCTTAGGAACAAGTCGAAGTTAGTTCCACTGACACCCGCGTTACCCCTGCGTGCTCTAGTCTAGATGATTGGTTGGTTGGTTGGTTGGACGGATGATTGCGGTGCATTCTCCCACGACTCAGCTCACTGTAAGATATAACACCAAGCGTCTTTCGAATAGCAAGCTTGTTGTAATACTTACAGCCAGCCGAAGTGCAGGGCCAAAGTTTCCAGCACGGAAAGGGCACACTTGGTTTGCAAACATACACCGAAGGGCACACTAGGGTGTGCTATTCACACTATTGCTAGATATTTTTTTTATTGGTTGGAAATTTTCGAGGAGAGAAAACTTTTGATATAACGTATCTACCCAGACAGCCCATTTAGATGTGTAGTGAAGCTTAAGACCGTGTTATTCGTACTCTTCTACGGGAAAATTATATCGGATAAGGTGTAGCTAAAGTGCCTTATACATACCAAAGAGATGCGACATACGCGCCTTGAAGGGATAAAAATAATGACAATAAGACGGTATGTACTAATACGATGCAATGTAGCATCTTATACGATTGAATAATATACGAAATATATAGCAATTCTTGTCACGCCTGTGTTGATCTAATGTCCTTTAGATTAATGAGTCACACTTTACACTTCGCACCAAGCACTACCTATGAAACAGGTTTATTAATTATCACGACATTCTAGCTCACCTACACTCCCGTTCAAAAGTTTGGGGTCACCCCCTCAAAAACATGTCATTTTTTTGGGCCCATATCTCCGCCAATTTGCGTCCAATTTCAAAACCCTAGGTTACATTCAAAAGATAATAAGTCAAAGAAACTTTGAATATGATTTAAAAGAAACTTTTTCAAAACATTTTGTATGTAAACTTAACCCAAAGTTGCCAAATTTTCTAAAAAATGAATATAAACTTACGGCAGTGTCGCTGGAGGTTGGGTCGACCAAATTTTAAGATGAGAGCGGTAATATGACCCATTTTCTATTAGCTATCAACTGCTTTTTACAGAACTTAGCTAAAAAATCTAGAAAAAAAGTTATTAAGTAAATTAATCCTTGAAGTCATCGACCAAAAGTTTGGGTCACCCCTCAAAATGCTGTATCGGCCAAAAGTTTGGGGTCACTATTGTAAAACATGGAAAAGTGATTTGTTGATATCTTTGTCATCTTTCATTCAATTTTAATTCTTCTTGGCTTATTTGAAACAAAATGAATGATACTTACTGCATAGACATTGAACCACACATATTTGTTGAAATTTACATACTAAAACTTAACGTAAAGTTGCCTCATTTTTTGAAGCGTGGTAAAATGTGCTAACTTTACATAACATTTTTATATACAAAAATCGTTAAATACGTTAAGTTGAAGACATCAAACGTAAATTTAGTTAATTATCTTTGAAATGAGCCAAAAATAATTAAAATTGAGCTATAGATGACGAAGATATCACCAAATCACTTTTTCATGTTTTACGAAAGTGATCCCAAACTTTTGGCCGATGACACCAAGGATTAATTTACTTAATAACTTTTTTTCTAGATTTTTTAGCTAAGTTCTGTAAAAAGCAGTTGAAAGCTAATAGAAAATGGGTCATATTACCGCTCTCATCTTAAAATTTGGTCGATCCAATTTCCAGCGACACTGCCGTAAGTTTATATTCATTTTTTAGAAAATTTGGCAACTTTGGGTTAAGTTTACATACAAATTTTTTTGAAAAAGTTTCTTTTAAATCATGTTCAAAGTTTCTTTGACTTATTATCTTTTGAATGAAACCTAGGGTTTTGAAATCGGACGCAAATTGGCGGAGATATGGGCCTAAAAAAATGACATGTTTTTGAGGGGGTGACCCCAAACTTTTGAACGGGAGTGTAGGTGTTTCTTGAAATGCGCTTGGTTTACCTGCGCTTTGCGAATTTGGCAGACTATCGGTCGTTCAAAGTGACGGAGCGTGATTTCCCCCACAGTTTTCACTACCACTTCCTGGCTAGTTCCATAATTGATTATCAGGGCCACGAAAACAAAAAGTATGACTTTGTAATCTTAATGATGGCTGTGTGCATTTTCTTGTAGCTTTTTGGCACTGCAGATTCTTGCTTATGCGAGTTTGTATGTATGCTTGAACGACTTTTGCGATTTATGCGACTTCTTTCAATACTCATACACCGGGTTAAACTGGCATAATCAGATAAAGTGCCAAGTGAAGTACGTATCAACTCAGTACGCAATCATGCGGATTTATTCGATATTTTGAGAGTTTGTTCGTACGCTTATGGGAATAGGTTATGTTCACAGCAATAGAATATTATAATATCGTTTATTGTGATGTAGTTATGCCTTATATAAGTTGATTTGCAGCCTTAGATGTCTTAACCAGATACCTTTGCATCGCAATAAGATCAAAAAATAACATCATCTGCGATGAAATCTGTCCCTTTGCCGTACTTATATGCGATAGTAACTTGAAGCAGTTCTTTATACGATATAATTCGAGCATCTTTATGCGACTCTTTGGGGTCTGGGCACAGGGACAAAGCCTGTTTCGCAGATTAATGCCCCATGGGCACTTCCACAGTTAGTAACTAAGATCCTTCACTGCAAATTGAGCATTGCCGCACTCGTATATTTTGTGTACCTAGTAGTGCTAATATTCAGATCCTGATGATCTCATCCAGTCGCAATTGTGGTGCTTTACAATAAACCTTATACTGACCAACAAGCTCGTCGGCTTCGGATTGGCGATTTAAAGTCATATCCATTAAATAGTTACGAGACCCTAGCTAAAATAAGAAAGTGTTACGCACAATATATGGAATACCTATAGGAAATATTATGGAATTTTTGCAAGTTAATCTTTGAAGATTGCCCAACAAGTTCTTTTGGGATTTCTCAAAGGCTTCCTTTGGATTGTTTCTGGGATTACATCTCGTAAGATTCCAACTGTTTATCCATTAGAATTATATGAGAATTCTTTTCGTGGGGATTTCTCAAGTAGTCTTTTTTTGGGAATTCCTCCAGCAGTTATTTTTTTTTGTGATATCTTCAAGATCGTTTGTGGGATTTATCTAAATAATCGTATACGGTATCGCTGGGATATCTCTTGTAATACGATGAGAAGGAAAGGGCAAATCGGCACCAACATTTCAAAAGGGCGTAACTGCTTTTGCAACCATGTTATATGTTTTTGTTCGTCTTTCTCTGATAATTAAAAGAAAACTTTTTCAGAGTTTCATTGGAAACAAAAGGCCCTTTATTTTCCTCTTCCTACATCCTTCAACCCTGCGCTCCTAACGTTTCCTAGCTACCATCTTCCCACTCTACCAATACTCACAACCACATCCACTTGGCCTCCTCCATCCAGCTTGTTCCGTCCGGCGAACCTCGATCGCAGAATCCGGGTCGCCCCTACTTCTACTTCGTGCCTTGTCCATTGTTGGGATTCGTCCGGATCTTCATGAGCGACCGGCCCCGCGTCCGGTAGGACGATCTCGGATGAGCGTAGACTCCGTAACCTTGCACGCAAGAACGCCTCTCAGCATTCCACCGAAGAACAGGCTTCCACGTGCCCTCTGGCCACTTGTCGGATCTGGTGTCCTCGAGACGCCAACTTGTCACGTTTTCTCCAGTATTAGGTCGGACGAATGGCGGCACCTCAACGTTGAACTTGACCGGACTTTTCACTGCGTCCTTCTGTACCATCTTCCCGAAACTTGCAACCGCGGACGAACGGACCGGCGTGTTGCCACCTCAAACTTTCCGCTGCTTTTCGCCGCTGGGGAACGAACCGGACGCGCGCGATAGTCCTCTTTCCGGCTGGACTTCTCGGACAAACGTCCTCGCGGTTCGACGGTCAGCAACCAAGAGAGCTTTCTTTATTTTCCTCCGTACTCTTTGTCCTTGACGTCCTCCCTTTTCTGTCCGTTGACATTTCCCTCCACTTGTCAGTGCTCCGTTTGACATTCTAACTGACAGCATTTTCGTGCAGATGCTGACGGCATGATTGGAGGAAGCGAACAACGTGTCAATGTGGATAGTGGGTTTGCGGATAGTGAGCTTGATCCAAAATTTGAGTGTCCATTACAATTTTGTTACCTTTATTATACGCTTACAAAAGTTGCACGTAACAACCAATGCCTTCTCATAAAGCTGTGGACCGTATCTCATCCCTCCCGAGCAATCCACTAGCACAAATAGGAAGATAAAATCCTCCTCTTTCGTTTAATGGATGTGAATTGCGTAAGATGAATGATATACGATGCACAGCTCTGTGAGAAGTAATTTGTTGTAAAAGCAGTTACGCCCTTTTGAAATGTTGATGCCGAAATGGCTTTCTCAGTCTGTGAATCAGTAACGATTTTTATCTACAGTTCTGACGTTTCGGCCTGGGGTTTTGGCCTTTTTCAAGGGTCGTAGTGTCCACCGTCTATCGATATGGAACGTCTGCATATGGAATGCTTTTATTAGATTTTTGTTACGGTGTATTTTAACTTATGAGCTAATTCTAAACTTACATGGAATGCTCTTCTGGATGAATTTTCATGTATACGTGTTGTTATTTGAGATTTTCCATTCTTTCACAAATTCTTTTAAAACGTTCGTTACCAGTGCGCAGTGAATTATATAAAATTAAAAAATCTAAAATAACAACATATATACATGAAGAGCCATCCAGAAGAGCATTGCTTCTGAGATTTCTATTGGTCATTTTATGGGATTCTTCCATGTAATCGTTAATAGTTTCTGCAGACGTTCTTTTGGTATTCCTCGAGAAGTCAGCAAAATTGAGAAATCGTTTCAAGCCAAGGAAATAGCCGTGGTTGCTTTTCTCGATATTGAAGGAGCATTCGATAACGCATCCTACAGCTCAATGCGTTCTGCAATGGAAGCAAGGGGCTTGGATAAATGCATTATTGAATGAATAATATCGATGCTTAGAGATCGAGAGATCTCTTTCGTTCTTGGAGGTGCGCAGCTATCAGTAAGATCTGTGAAGGGCTGTCCTCAAGGAGGAGTACTATCGCCCTTATTGTGGTCTTTGGTAGTGGGCGAACTCCTTAAAAAACTCATCAATTAAGGCTTTGAGGTCATTGGATACGCAGATGATGTAGCTATTCTGATACGTGGAAAATATGACGACACGATATCTAGCCGGCTACAATCTGCGTTAAACATCTTGGGGTAACTTTGGACAAAAGACTGAATTGGAATTCTCATTTAAACAATGTTTTAACCAAGGGTACCAATGCCCTCTGGGTCTGCAGCAAAGCCTTAGGAAAAACCTGGGGTCTTAGACCTAACATGATTCACTGGATCTATGCTGCAATAGTCCGGCCTAAGATTACTTATGCTTCACTTGTTTGGTGACCCAAAACAAATGAGGTAACCTGTCAAAAGAAGCTAAGTAAGCTACAAAGATTTGCTTGTATATCTATGACAGGAGCAATGAAAATCACTCCATCAGTTGCTTTGGATGCCCTTCTTAATTTACTGCCATTGCATCAATTTGTTAAACTACAAGCGGCTAAAAGTGCCCTGCAGTTTATACATTACAATAAAGTTCTTGACGGGGATCTTGCTGGACATTTGAGGATCATCAAAGACTTCAAATTAAACATAGCATAGCATAGCATGAATACTTGCACAAATCTTGGATGGAGTTGCAAAGTTGAATATATCCATTGACATTGCTGATGTCGCTACTATATACAATGTCATAGATCAACTCAACTCCACACACCTGGCCAAGTCCTTGCAAGCATTTATAAATCCCTTCATCAACTTAGAAAGAGCCCAGAACTGAAGCAGCTTCCAATAGATGAAAGGATGTTGAAAATAGCGAATTTTCAACTTCTATGTAGTTTAACAAATGTATATATACTGAAGTAGAATTATCATGAGAATTATTGTTAAATAAATAATATTAGAAAGATCTCACCAATTGTTTTGTGGTTTTTGTGGTTCCATGCCGCTCATCTAATTGTAAGCATGCTATTGTAAGCAAAAAAGCACGGATCAAACAAAAACAACGAAAATGAACGCAGATTTGAAAATATTTTACGCTTGAAGAGCCACTTAAAAAACCGATTCCGGGCGGCTGTTTAGAACGAACTTACTAAATAGTTCACAAAATAGTGGATTTGACTGTAAAGGTTATGTACGCCATTTCATAAATGTATAAAAAGCATTAAATTTAAAAGGAACTTTCTCACCAATTTTGAAACATCTTTGTCGAAGAAATATCGCTTGCCCTTTCCGGTCGCGGGGAAGAAGTGTCCCAAGAATGCTTTGCGTCACGATAATCCAGCGGACGTTCGTTCGCTTGCGCCATACCATTACGATCACAAGCATCATAAGGTTTTCGTTACCCATACACTTTTCCCTCCATCTTCTTGAGGACGTAACTCCCGTCGCGGCACTCTGATCTTCATTCTCTTCCAGAGTCCGTAATCACTTTCACAGAAAAAACACACTCTTTGGTGTCCTACCAAACAACGCGCTTATTTAGTTACCGCTTGAAACCGAAATACTAATAACAGTCCCAAAGGGCAGAATTAGCTTCCAAATTTCTTGAAAATTTTCTGACAGGCGGAAGGCAAAAACACAGTACGAGAGAACTCCACGTCTCCAAAGACTTCAAATTAAACATGGACATAAAAACAGTAGAAGATTGGATGATAACGAAGACCAACAATGATGTTCCCTTCAAAGTGGTGAAACCATGTCGCTATGTTTGGGATGCTGGTGGGCCAAGTTTACGTCCAGGTTCTATTGTATTTTATACTGATGGGTCCAAGATGGGGGAAAATACTGGAGAACTGTATTTTTTCGGACAGTCAGGCGGCTCTAAATGCGCTAAAAGCTTTCACGTGTCAATCAAAGCTAGTGTGGGAATGCATTATTTCTCTGAAGCAATTGGCCAGTAGGAACGAGGTAACTTTATACTGGGTGCCCGGTCATTGTGGAGTTCTGGGAAATGAAAACGCCGACAATTTAGCTAGACAGGGTGCGGCATCAAGCTTTGTAGGCCCTGAACCTTTCTGTGGAGTTCCTGAGTGTGCTCTTCGGATGAAACTAAAAACTTGGGAAATGTCCATGGTAGAATCTAATTGGAATGCCACGGATACATCCAAGCAAGCAAAAAGGTTCATAAAACCCAGTGTAGAAAAAGCCAGGTCCATACTGAATCTAAACAAAAGAGATCTCAGGGTAATTACAGGGATGACTGGCCACTGCCCGAGTAAATATCATCTAAGTAAGATTGGAAAAATCCAATCCTCCGAGTGTCGTTTCTGTCAAACGGAAAACGAAACTGCCGAGCATTTACTCTGCAACTGCGGAGTGCTGTACCATCACAGATTGGCGATATTTGGTAAAGGGTTTCTAGAGCCCTTGGAAATTTGGAGAAGTAATCCCAACAGGGTAATAAACTTTATAAAACGAGTTGTGTCTAGTTGGGATCAGGTACACGTGTTACATCAACCATTGTCCATCACAGCTCAATTGTGACAGGATACTTGACTAGCACCAAATTAAATATGGGTCATACCACAATATTCCTAAATAATGGACGCAGTGGTTAAAAGGCTCTACAGATGAGGAAAAAAAAATTCCTCGAGAAGTACTTTTTGACATGTTCCTAAGATTCCTCCAGGTAACTTTGAAGGGTTTTCACTTTCTTTGAAATTACTCGGGGATTTGCATCTGGAATTCGTTTTTCCCTGGGGTTTCACAGAAGTTCCTCTTTAAATTCCTCCAAAAGTCCAGGAGCTCCTTCAAATCTCTCCGGAACTTTCGCCAGGAGATCTACTAAGAGACCGTTTGGGATTTTAATTGGACGTTCAACCAAAGATTTGTGCATGAGTTTGTTTAAGTATGTTTCTGGGATTCTTTTAGGTAATTTCATACGATTTCTCCAGGTGTTTCTTCTTCCATTCCTGCAGGAGTTGCTTCTAGAAATCTGGTCCTTCTAGGATTCATCCATGACTTCATGCTTGTACTCCGCCAAGAACATCTGCTTGATTCCCTCCAAAATCGTCTTTGGGATTCTCCAGGATTCCCTGGAGGAATTCTGAAAAGTTCCTTCTGGAAATTCTCCAAGTTTTTTTTCTGGAAAACTCCAGGAGTTCCTTTTGATTGTTTTACAGAAGTGCATTCTGAGAATACTGCGAGAATATTCTGAGAATCCTCCAGGTTTCTTTTTCTGAAATTTCCCTCTGGAAGCCCTTTTTGATTTTTTGTGGGAATCTTCAAAACGTTCGTTGTGATATGGCAATCCTCCAGAAATTTCCAGATTCTTTCAGGACTTGCTTGTGTCCTTCAGAAATTCCTTTTGGGAATCTTTCCCGAGTTCCTTCCAGGATTCCTTTATAGCACATCCTTGTGAAATTATCTCAAAAGATCTTTTTGATATTCCTTAAGGATTTAGGTGGATTTTTTTGTCATGCCCCCCCCCCCTGGATAATAACTCCACGAAATCACGAAAACCCTCACACCCTAAGGTCGGGTACACACAGACAATGTCCATTTATTCGCTCCTGGGCTGAAATGTCTCCGTCATTCTCGAGAGCCATCCAACCCGTTGGAATCCGGGTAGCACTGTAGTTATTTGTGGATGAACTGACCATCAACTTGGTTGGATGGGATGTTTTAGATCGGTACCCAGGTTCCTTCATAGATAGGATGTCGCAACTTTACGGAATGACTCTTGGCAAAACAAAAATGACGACGTGTAAGTTCATCTCCCGGGATGCTCTCTACACACACGTTGTTTGCTGCTTCGACGGCGGTGTGGACTTTCTTCTTTGGCTGGGGAAAACTTTTCCATTTTGGCACCCTATGAAGAACCGTACCGTATTAGGACTGTTACTTTGGGTAAGCTTCTCTCCGTCCGTCGTCGTCGGTAGGAGTAAATATTTTGTGAATCAGAACAAGAAGTGCAAAGAAAAACAAAACTCCACTCGGGGCGAAATTCGTCCCAGCTGGAACAAGTTTGGTTTCCCGGGAATGATGGAATTGGTCTCTCATTGGAGAGTTTCCCGGATAGAAATATCCCGAGGTGTACCAACCTACGGTACAGCTTCTCGAAGGGACGGAATTTGAGGTTTAGGAAGCTGGTGGAATTTTGATCGAGAGGGCTAGAGTGGTTTCAACTGTTGAGAGATGGAAAGAAATCCTGTAAAGTGGCTGTCCTCGCCTTAGGATATTTATTTTATTTCGAGGATAGGCACCGGACTTGTTGATGCCAGCTTCATCAGACTATTTTTTTATGCATGGACGGACAGTAATCAATAGCACAGCGTAACAAAAATTAACGTTTTGTCTGTCTCAAGAGCAAACTTATGTGTCTCCGAAGGATTTTGGGCCGCTGAATCCGAATCCGAGCTCAGATTAGCTCTAACACGTCACAATTTTGAGCTATACCTCAATTTATAGAGCAAAATATGCGATTTTGGGCTTTTTTGACTGCAAGCCATTAAGCAAGGAAATATTTTTTTTAAGCAATCAAAAGGTTAATTGGTCAATTAACATCTAAATTAACGACTCATGCAAAATATTTCGTTTTACCAAATTGAATTTGATAGTTTTAAGCGATTTATGTTAGGTACGATATTTCCCATACAAGTCATCCTCCAAAAGTTGCATGCAAGTTTTCATACTAACATAAAATGCTTAAATCTATCAAATTTGATTAGGTAAAACGAAATATTTTGCATGAGTCGTTAATTTAGATGTTAATTGATCAATTAACCTTTTGGTTGCTTAAAAAAATATTTCCAAGCTTAGTGGCTTGCAGTCAAAAAAGCCCAAAATCGCATATTTTGTCCTATAAATTGAGGTATAGCTCAAAATTGTGACGTGTTGGAGCAAATCTGAGCCCGGATTCGGATTCAGCGGCCCAAAATCCTCCGGAGACACATAAGTTTGCTCTTGAGACAAAAAAATGTTGCGCTGTGTAGATGGATGTCTTCGCTGGAACAGTTTGATTGAAGGCAAAAAGGATTCCTAATCAACCTGCCTCTAAATCGGGAAAACATGTTTTTAATAATCCCATGATGTAGAACACCTATTGATACCATGTAGATTATCGTCTGAGGAATACAGAAATTTCTAATAAAAGATGTCTCAAAATTAAATTGCATCACGGGAGGTAGTGCATAACTTTTTTTTGCACGATGCATGCAAATAAAAAAAGTTATGCTCTATCGTATGGCTGATTTTTTTTTAACCAGCAATAGTATATTATGTGTAGAAGAAGCCATTAAAATTATATCGAAATTGGTTATGTATTGGTTGAGATATCTCCGACGCGAAACAATGAGTGTTCGGGAATCTTGTACACTCATTGTAAAAATGGTTTCAGCTATTACCACAGACAAACAGACGTCTTACTCTACCCACTTTCCATCGTTTTCCTTTTTAACGATCTATTCAAATAGTGTGTAGTTCGCAAATCTCTCGCTCATGGCGCTCGTTTTCACTCCTGATTGACGTTTGCTCACTACCGCCATCTACTCAGTGGGTTTGCGAAACACAGTGTACCTAGCATTGGGCGATTATACTTTTGTGACGATGATTTTAATCGCACTTTGTTCCAAGTGATACGTCTGTTTGTCTGTGCTATTACTTTACTGTTAGTGTATCCCTTCCGTGACGAACCAGCACAATTGTGCTGTTGAGCGATAACAGTTTTGCATATTTTTTTCATCTGTTTAGTGTTTGTTTTATGTGATGTAAACTGTTTCCATAATTCAGCCATTACCTATACTTGTATGTGTGCAACCAAACTTTTATTTACGTTGCCTGTGAGACTTACCACAACAAATTAAACGAAAAGTGGACCAAAAACCGTAAAACATGGAAAAGTTTTATCTGTCGCAAATATTTTATTTCCGATTTGTCTAGGTAGTTTAAGCCAGAAATCGAGAGATAAAGAGTAGTTCTTCCAAATGAGGAACAGCAATTGTTGTTTTGTTGGGAAATCTATGAGTTCTGGAGAGCCAAAGTTGAGTAATTTGTATGAAGATTACGTTTTTTGCGCTCCGTCCCGAAAGGGTTGTCAAATTTTCTGAAAATTTAACTGCAAGCTTTCAACATAATACAAATTGATTGTTAAAAATTTCATCCAAATCGGCTTAGTTTTTTTTAGAATTTTGACTGTCAGAATTGTTTAGAATTTTAGTACTGTCAATACAGCTCTGATTGTTATTAAAATTGAACCCAAATGGGCACCGTCATTTTTTGACATCAAGTTTTCTAAATGAAAAAATCGCAACTTTGTTGAATTTTAACTTATCCTGAAGAATTGTTGAGACAAGATCCATGCTATATTGGGGTTTTGATCAAATGGGACACGGAGTCTGAAATCCGGATGCTTCCGAAATTATTCTGGATTTCCCTGGAGTACCATTATTTGTGGTATTCCTATCAGAATTATTGTTTTCTCTATGAAACTATTTAGAGCCATAGTGAATAATGGAAACCTTATCAAAGCAGATTTTAACAGTAAATTTTATGAATTTCTGGAGTTCCTCCGTTTCATGGGTATAGTTTCATGATTAATCCTATTCACAAAAAATCCTGAAAAAAGTGCTGTCGCACGATATGTGTTGCAGTTAACATGCAAACGTCCTCTACTATACGTTCCGCCAAGCCATCCCAGAGATCGTATATATCGTGTTAGTTAGCGCCCACCTTGACTAAAGAGTCCGTTTTCTCATGGCCCGGAATCGAGCAATGTGAAGAGAGACCAAAGCTATGGTGATGGTGTATGAGCGTTTGGATAAAACACTCAAGATTTAGCATATTCCATTCAGGAAGTACGCTGAGTGCTTCACCGGTTTCATTGACCGAACAGCCTTTAGAGAGCTCAGACTGTCGGTCAAATTGAAGTAATGCTCATGTGGAAAAGTGCTAATGTACTCTAGGGTGTGATATACCGTCAGTGGGGGTGTCATTGAGCCAAAACTGCATAGTCCATCCTTTTGTAGCTCGTTACAACAATATTTTAGCTTAAAATTAATGTTGAATTCGGAAAACACGTTCATTTTTATATTAGTAAATTGAAATTGGCCTAATTTCACCCCTTCTAGTGGGTGACATTGGGCCAAACTAAAATTCGAACAAAACAGTTCAATGTGAAAAAATAACGCTTGCAAATCAAAACTATTGAATAAATAGATACTTGCGCACAACCTACCAGTATCTATACACTTTAAAATAACATCACAGACAACCAAACGTGAAAGTTTGACCACATTCGATGAAAACGATCTATCATCCAATACAATACATCCGCTATCCCTTAAATATAACTCCAACTAGCATTATCAAAAGACGAAAGTATTATTTATTTATCATCTACCTAAGTAGAAACTGACACGCGTGCATTTTAATTTTGCATGATTCTAACATATATTTCCAAAATATTGCACCGTATTATGCATAAAATAATGTTGTTCTAATTCACATTTGAAGGGTTCTTGTACTGATTGCATTGCTTTTATATGGCCCACAGTCACCCCCAAAATGAATTGTTTGTACACTAAAACCTCTTTTTATGCATGTTTTTTTTATACACTTTTAATTTATGCACCTTTTGTTATGCCCTGCATAAAGAGAGGGAAAGCAACTCAGAACCAATAATTGTGCATAAGAATATTTAATAATGACAGGAACTATTGCAACGGCGACCGAGGGGTGTTTACAGATGAGAGCAAAGGAAGGTTACAGGTTTTTGGGTGTTTCCAAAGGTCTCATGTGCGTTACATGAGCTCCGAGTGGGTCTTAAGGGGATTTCAGAGTCATTTCAGGAGTCTCAGAATATTTTAGGCTGGTTTCAAAGCCGTTACGGAGGCGTTTTTAGGGGATTTGGTCTAGGAGGATTTTTTTAGACATTTCAAGATGTTTTAGATCATTTTCGGCGTGATTCAGAGGCGTTACGGATGCGCCACGGAGGAGTTTTCGGGGTGTTCGGAGCCTCTCAGGTGCGTTACATGGGGTCCGAGGGGGTTTAAGGGGGATTTCGGAGGCATTTCAAAATGTTTCAAAGCATTTTCGGCGTGATTCAGAGGCGTTACGGAAGCGTTACGGAAGAGTTTTCGGGGCGTTCGGAGCCTCTCAGGTGCGTTACATGGGGTCCGAGGGGGTTTAAGGGGGATTTTGGAGGCATTTCAAGACGTTTCAGAGCATTTTCGGCGGGATGCAGAGGCGTTACTTAAGCGTTACGAGGAGTTTTCGTGGGGTTCGGAGCCTCTCAGGTGCGTTACATGGGGTCCGAGGGGGTTTAAGGGAGATTTCGGAGGCATTTAAAAATGTTTCAGGTCATTTTTGGCGTGATTCAGAGGCGTTACGGAAGCGTTACGGAGAAGTTTTCGGGGTGTTCGGAGCCTCTCAGGTGCGTCACATGGGGTCCGAGGGGTTTAAGGGGGATTTCGGAGGCATTTCAAAATGTTTCAGAGCATTTTCGGCGTGATTCAGAGGCGTTACGGAAGCGTTACGGAGGAGTTTTCGGGGTGTTTGGAGCCTCTCAGGTGCGCCACATGGGGTCCGCGGGGGTTTAAGGGGGATTTCGGAGGGATTTAAAAATGTTTCAGAGCATTTTCGGCGTGATTCAGAGGCGTTACGGAAGCGTTACGGAAGAGTTTTCGGAGTGTTCGGAGCCTCTCAGATACGTTACATGTGGTCCGAGGGGGTTTAAGGGGGATTTTGGAGGCATTTCAAGACGTTTCAGAGTAGACTCTGAAATACCTTAAATCGTTCCTCAAACCTCATGCAACGCCCTTTAAAGTCTCCTTAGATCCCTTGAATTGCCCCTAAAACCCCTTGGAACGCCCCTGAAACCCATTTAATACTATTGAAATACCCCAGAATTCTCCGTAATCCCATGAAAACACCAAAAAATCTTGACAGAACACCCTTGTAAGGCTCCTCAAATCCCCCCAAACAACCCCTTAAAACGCCCCTGAAGCCCCTTGGAACCCCCTTTTTGGGATCTCTGGGAACATTCTGGAAACCCCCTTAGCCCCACCTCATCTGCCCAGGAGCAAGAACTGTTCTCGCAAACTATTTTTTCTAGTTAAAGCCCAAACTTAATTTATGCATAAATTTCCCTCTTTTTATGCCTTTTTTAATTTATGCACATTTTTAATTTATGCAGTCCCAGCCATGTGCATAAAAAGAGGTTCCAGTGTACTACAGCTCGAATAAATAAGATTTTCATGCAAAGTAGCATACAAAACCAAGAAAACTCATATTATTATTATATTAGCTTTTCAGAACAACTGCTCAATACACCTAGAAAAAAGCAATTCATTCCATGTCCGGTGTTCAGCTGTTTTGTACTGGGCATTTTAAAATAACGATATTGTACAGAACGCCTAATCAGAAAATTCACATCACGTTTTCTTAATGGAAAATTAATTAAATTTGACTTTTTTTCTACAGCGGATGGTCAACGCAAGTTATATTTACCATATACTATCCACTTTTTGATAAATGTTAGTATTTTGAGCGGAACAACTTTCTTGATTTTTGGCCCAAAGTTACCCCCGGCCCAATGTCACCCCGACTGGCGGTACATGTAGTCGATAGCTCCGCAACCAACGTACTTATTCAGAACAGGGCTTTTAAAGCATGAAGTTGCCCGGGTAGGTTTGATTGAGATAAGAGGTAAAAGTGCTGAAAATAAAAGCATAAATTTGTTCTTTAACCATCTAATCAATAGCAAAATTTGATATTTGGTTAGATGGTAAGATGGTAAGATCTAACCAATAGCAAAACTGCTATTGGTTAGATGTTACCAAGAGCTATTTGTGCTATGATGACGATGCTCCCCGATCAGAAAGGCATAACAAAAACATAACATAATTATTTCAACGGTTGATATCTATATCAAGGTTTGTTATATTTAGATATATTTGTTGGAATCGGTACGAAAACTAGTTTGTATTATTTCAAGGTTCTAACAAAGTCAGTTACAATAAATGAATATATGATTTGATCATCATTACATCAACAATCTAACAAACTCAGTAAGGCTGATACAAATTTAATTTTTACTCTTTGTCTCCCCCCCCCTTTCAAAAATTTGTGGCTAAATTTTGCATTTTGAGGGGGCAGACAAAAAATATTTATCAAAATATCGGGTTTTGCTAAAAATTCTTTAACAAATCCAATGAGTTTTTAATATTCTACTGTCATAGGAAGTTCGGATCATCACTCATCAGCGAAGTTGTCGAGAAGTCCTTGGCTCTCAAGTGGAAAATGTTATATGTAATTGAATCGCGTCGTTTACATTTGTTTACAGGATTTTGTACATGTCTTACAGGTTTTCTGTTTATTATGGATGGCCACGAAGTACTTTCAGGGAATATTTCTAGAGATATAAAAAGTATTTCTCTTGTAGGTCTTCTAGGGAGCTCACTAGAAGTTTTTGCAGAGATCTCTCCGAGAGTTCTCTCAACGATTCCTACGTGAATTCTTACTGACGATCCTCCAGTCAAATATTTAAATATTTCTCCAAAAGTTCTTGAAGAGATTTTCCCTAGAGTTCCTCTAGAAATTGTGGCTGGAGAATTCTTCAGCAACTTCTCCAAGGATTTCTTAAGAAACGGCCTTCGATGATTCCTACAAAAAAATACTCTAAAGATTTCTACGGTAATTCCCCCAAGGAATTCCTCTACAGATTTTTTCCAATAATTTTCAAAGGATTCCTCCAGGAATTTCTGCTAAAAATCCATAAGAAATCCTTGAAAATTCTGAAGAATCTCAGTAATTAATTAAGTTCTAGTTTTAAAGTTAAACTTTTCAATCCAATCCCAATTTCTTCGAAATTTCTTAGTATGTGGTCACTCAGTATGTGTTGTGAATATCATTACAATTAACTACAGCTTTTTTCCGCATAGATAATCTGTGTATGCGTATCTGCCAATCGAAATAGTTATGTACCACCAAATGAAGTGTAATTGTTTTGTTAGAGTTAATAATATATTTAGTTCAACAGCGAAACGAAGTGTTTTGATATCCCTTTGGATTTCCTGAACGCTCTGTGTTCGAAAACAAATTACTTCAAGTATTTATCGAAAGGTTTCTTTACAAATATTATCGACAACTACCCCAATGACTCATTATGGAAATGCCTTTTTCTATCCTTTTAAAAATTCATTCATAAATTCCTCCAAGGAAATATTCCAGCAAGAATTTGCGGTGGATATTCTTACCGAAACATTCACCACTTAAGCGCCATAATACTACTGAACAACTTCGCAGAAGGCATATCATAAAATAATAATGAAATAAAACGTGCGTTACAAACGCTTTAAACATTTAAACAAACGCTGGCGCAACTACTGCTTAGTTCCACACTGTTCACTATTTGAAAGTCATTAGCTATCTGTTCAACTTAGTTAATAACACGAAGATATAATTGCTATAATGGAGCCTCGTAGCCGTGCGGTTAGGGTCACCAAGCCCCAAGTAACACAACTTGTTATAAAACAGTTTAAATTTCACTATACTAGCCTAAGCTGGTGTATTTTTCATGAAATTTTAACGTATTATAGGATACTTATATACTCAAAACAGCGCAAAAAATGGCGGCTTATAAAACATCTTGCATGTCATATAAGATATATTAGAATACAATTATGAGACTAATAATGACGTCTGAGGAACGTTTTACGTAGATCCAAAAAATAATTAGTTTAAATCAGGTTATCTGTCAGTAACAGAAACATGCAGAATACTTATTTGTTTAAACCTCATGCACCTGTGAAAATCAAGCTATCAAGTAAGCCATATAACTTACGCAAAACATTTATACTGCTAACGTCAAGCTCTGGTTGAGCTTGAGTTATTTGAAAGTATCACAACGTCAAAGAAGCTTTTATATAACAAGGTAGCATATGTCAACTTGGTATGCAACAACTGACAGATAAACAAAACAAATGAAAAGCTAAATAATTTGCAGCTACTCCTTCAACTTGAAAAATAAAATGTCTAGTGATAAAATCGGTAAGCTTTAAATATCTCCAAATAATCTATAAAAAATGATGTGCAACAATTCCCCCAGTAGTGGTACTTTGCGTTTACATGCGGTTCAAAATTTATCGCTAAACTGCTGATAAAACGTCTCAATATTGCATGCGCCATTGAATTGAACTATATACCCAAGTAACCATGACGCTGCATATAGAGCATTAATTTCGCTTTATAGTGTATTATATGACATGCGATGTAAAGTTGTTTTGTCATATAGGTATCATTAAAGTAGGTTTAAAGTCGAAAGTGGCGCTACTATTGTTGATTTGAAGCAAGCTTTACTGTTGTGATTGCTAAAGCATAAAAAATGCTTGTACCATATAGCTAATGCAATGAAATAGTATGGAATGTATACTTAAGGCATCATGTCAACAAAAGAAAAAAAAGTATTTTTTTCATTTTTCTGTCTATTTTTATCTTCTCATAGCTGTTCCGATACTCTCACTCTGATGTTTTTTATTCTAATTCGGGAATTGAACCTAGACTGCTGAAACTGGACTGCGATGAAACTCGGATGCGCTATCGCTGTGCTACGACTACCATGCATTTTGCACCCGGAAAAATGTGCAACATAAAGTAACGTATACTCAGCTCGTGCTTTATTGATTTGTGTTTTCAGCAGCTCTAAGAAGTTGTGCTAGGGTCTGAATGCCATCAGTTATCTTACTCTCCCAAATTCATTCGAAAACAAGCGATTGCAGAACCAATTGTTTCCACAAACGAAGATAATATAAGGATATAAATTAGTCTGTGTTGATTCTGCTCTTATTGTTTTCATACGTGCACACTTCTACCATTTATTTTATGAAATTGGGAACTATATGTTAAATAAGGAAGTCAATACCTCAACCTCACATAATTTTTGTTCCCTCAGCATCTTTATGTTTGTCTTTATGTCCCAACCAGAATAAAAAAAACCCAGATTAATCCACCTAGTGGTGATAGCGCCTTTCTCGTCGAATATGTACTCTAAGATATTTCCGTCGCCATAAGCCGAAGTGTTCCTAAATCCTGAAAATACTCTAGAACGGAACAAATATCATTTTCTTCTTTTGTCACAGTGCTCGTTCGTCAATGAGTGGATGGAGTTGATGAATAATAAATGTATTGAATGAAAAAAATACTCAAACAATGAGGCAAAACCGCTTAATTCATCGGGTTTGGTAAGAAATTTTCCTTAAAATTTAAAAATTTGTTGGTTTATTCATTTGTGCCCTTCCTCAGAATGTTGAATTCCGATCCAAAACTTCCAAGGGGGGACCCCTCTTGGCTTAAGAGAAAATCGAAATTTGTGTCAGCCTTGTTCAGAAAAGCAAGAACCTTATCAAAGCCATAATCGAATTTGGAAACTTATTGATGGCTCATATTCCTATGTTATGTATTATTTTAAACGTATAAGCAGAGCTGAAAAATATTAAACCTCTCAGTTGATTGCTTGACCACCTTTACTAGAACTGGATGCCGAACATTATCAAGACATTTCAGTTTTTTTTTCTGCACAGTTTAGCCTTTATTTTATTATCATTGGTTATGCTGCCGTTTATCCAGGTTACGCATGATTATCCCATGTTATATGGGATTCCTATATAACATGGGACAATTGGGCGTGGAACGGTAGTATAAGATAGATGTAAAATTTGACAAAAAAGTGCAAGCAAGTAAAATTTCTCATAATAAAACCCATTCAAATTTCAACCGTGTTACAGAGCGCGATGGCTCAACCAGTTGCATCAAAATTGTGCGCAGTAATTTAAGTGCTATAAAATTAAAATTTTCCCATACAACGTTGATTCATTCTACTGTATAAATACGCCTCAGGAAAATGGTGGGATTTGACATGATCGCTTAAATTTTTATCAAGATTATGTTCTTCCACGCATATGTATCGCTTGCATCGATTTTGTTTTGTTGTAATTTGAGCGATGCATCTAATCCTGATTCTGCAACACTGCCGGTAATCTTAGGTGTGGTCAGAGCTTGGGTCAAAGACTGTTTTCCTGCTGCCCGTTTATCTGGTTATCGAACATTTTTGATGATTTGATATTTCGCATGCATGGGTTTGGTTCACTTTTTTAAACTGGCCACTTCCGGCGAGACATCTGGAAACGGTTCCGGAACACAACCGGTTCAGATATGTTATTTAGAGGATAGATTAGTGATTATCGGTGATAAACAGCTTGTTTAGCGCTAAGCGTTTCGACCTACTATTCTTCGGTCATCATCAGACGCATTCAGCAGGATTCACCCCTTCAACTTCGTCAGTTTACTATATTAGCGATTCAGATATGGTCTGAAACTATTTTCCTGCTTACCGTTAATCTGATTATCGATAAAGCCACTATTTGGTGTGTCGCATGTCTGGGCTCGGTTTACTTTTTAATTGGCCACTTCCAGCGGGACACCTGAAACCGGTTCCGGAACACAACCGGTTCAGATATAGTCTGAAACTTTTTGCCTGCTTACCGTTCATCTGGTTATCGAAAAAGCCGCTCTTTGATGTGTCACATGCCTGGATTTGGTTCACTTTTTTAATTGGCCACTTCCGGCGGGAAACCTGGAACAGGTTCCGGAACACAACCGGTTCAGATATGGGCTAAAACTATTTTACTGCTTACCGTTCATTTGGTTATCGAAAAAGCCGCTCTTTGATGTGTCGCATGCATGGGTTTGGTTAACTTTTTTAGTTGGCCGCTTCCGGCGGGATTCCTGGAGCCGGTTCTGAAACACTACCGGTTCAAATATAGTCTAAAACTACTTTCCTGCTTACCGTTCATCAGGTTATCGCAAAAGCCGCAATTCGATGTATCGCATGCCTGGGTTTGTTTTCTTTTAATTGGCAACTTCCAGCGGAACACCTGGAACCGGTTCCGGAACACAACAGGTTCAGATATGGTCTGAAACTATTTTCCTGCTTACCGTTCATCTGGTTATCGATACAGCCGCTATTTGATGTGTCGCATGCATGGGTTTGGTTCAGTTTTTTAATTGGCCACTTCCGGCGGGAAACCTGGAACCGGTTCCGGAACACAACCGGTTCAGATATGGTCTGAAACTATTCTCCTGCTTACCGTTCATCAGGTTATCGAAAAAGCCGTTGTTTGATGTGCCGCATGCATGGCTTTGGTTCACTTCTTTAGTTGGCCACTTCCGGTGGGACACCTGGAACCGGTTCTGGAACACTACCGGTTCAAATATAGTATGAAACTACTTTCCTGCTCACCATTCAATTGGTTATCGAAAATGCCGCTATTTGACATGTCGCATGCATGGGTTATGTTCAGTTTTATATTTGGCCACTTCCGGCGGGACACCCGGAACCGGTTCCGAAACACTACCGGTTCAAATATAGTCTGAGACCATTTTCCTACTTCCCGTTCATTAGATAATCGAAAATGCAGTGGTTTGATGGGTCGCATGCATGGGTTTGTTGCATTTTCATATCTGGCCCCTTCCTGGGGTACCGGTCCGGAACACCTAAATGGCCATAACTCCGGAACGGCTGGACCGATCTGAACCATTTTCAATAGGAAACAATGGGGCAATATATCGCGTCGAATGAACCATCGGTCGTTGAAATCGGTTCATATTTACTATCTAAAAATGAGGTGACCTTTTTGTACACATACACACACACACACACACATACATACACACACACACACACACATACATACACACAGACATCATCTCAACTCGTCGAGCTGAGTCGATTGGTATATAACACTTGACCCCTCCGGGGGCTCTATCAAATTTTCGTTTTTGGAGTGAACATATAGCCTTTCGGTACACCTTGGTGTACGAGAAAGGCAAAAACATACACAATATAAATTTTCAGCAACATCTGAGCATGATAATCCAAGTTCTACGCAGCAATCCATGAAAATTTGGGTTTGTTTTTCATTTCTTTTTAAATGGTTGTGCTTTTAAAAAGGTTGTACAGATTTTTTTTTCGAACTGATGTTTTTTTCTGTTTACAACTATGAAAGCATTATTAAAGGCATATATAAAGTAATAAATCCTTGCATTATTGATTGCCATGAAGCTTTTAACATGGTAATGCAATGAAGCATTAAACAACGTCCTTATAGAACTATACCGAACTGTCAAAATCCCATAATGCTTCAATGCTTTCATAATGTAGATTAAACGCTTTATTACTTGACAGGTGTAGAATAAAAGTTATCTCGCATTAGCTAAACTATAATATGATTGAATTAATGTTATGATATAATGCTTGTGGTTACTTGGGTATGCAATACAAAACCAGAAAAATCAAGGAATTTTGCGACTATTTTTTATTCTTAATACAGAAACAACATGGCAGTTCCTCACCTACAGTGCCATTTGGAAGTTTTCGGAACATCATTCAAATATACCATATACCCCATTTTTCAATTAAATTAAAAGTGTTCGTAAAGCACGAAGCTAAGTAACCCAAGTAACACAGAAAACATCTTTACAAATAAAAATTCCGAAACATGTATTATAAATGTTATACATACGTTTCAGAAAACATCTTATGTTGTAATCAAGCTCTCATTATGTTGGCCAATAACAAACAACAAAAAATACAATTTGTTTGGTTTGTCGGCTTCATCATGTATGAAATCTATTGATTTTACAATTTTATAACATTATTCGAACATCGATGATTTGATAAATTCGATTCCGCATGTCACATATTACAGATTGCTCTTCATACAACCGAAAACTCTTCCCAGATAGTATCAGCAGCATCTATAGCAAAGGCTGCCTTAAGCGGTTTGCTCTGCCACAAGGCTAGAATGACGATTTGAAGTTGTCTGTGACTTTCGCACTACAATACGATTTTCAATCACTGTTACGTTACCGCAGGAAATCCTATGGAATACCTTTTAGTAGCACCGCGCTATAGCAATAATGCAGGTCATCTATATCGTGAATCCTTCAGCTTCATTGTCATCCTTCCTGCGGCTCTTTTCCACACCTCAGGGTTGTGCCGGCCACTTTTAATCGATTAATTTTCAGCTGAGGATTGAAGATAACTGCGCAATTGCAAATGATCATCGCCCGTAAATGTGAAATACGCCGGAACCGTATCGAAGGGATCCCATGTACAATTTCGTCACCACATATACATAGCGCCACTTATTCCAGCCAAATTGCTCAACTTTCTCTATGCAGTATTTACTCACGAACCATCTAATCGCGGTTTGTTCCGAAGGCTTGGCTGGATTAATTTTCTATGAATGTAGGAAATGCAAATAATCTCAAACACAGCAGAGAATTTGGATTGTAAACAAAGCCAACATCGCGATTATTGACATTTGACAGTTCTAAGGCTCACCAAAGAATAAGTTATAATTGAGTTTTTTAATTGTTGCAATGATTCTTGTAAAACAATACAAAAAAGTTTGATGCGCGTATGTTGAAGATATATTATCTTTTCATATTATAAACGTTAATAAGACATCATCTACAATATATTGTTGAGTAGTTGCCAAGATGCAACTTAAATGTAGTTTCAGCATAATTTCAACTCAAAGCCTATACAAATGTTCGTATTCTTCAGAAAAAAAATCTTCAGTTTACAGTAACGGTCAAACATGTATTAAAGTTATTGTTTTCAAAGGTTTGCATTTTTTTTTTTTTAATAAAACTACTGTTACTGTTGTATTATCATAATTTACTTATTCAAATCTCAATATCGGTAGGGAAATTTAGGTAACTTGGACAGGCTGTTACAGTGTTACACGTATACAAAACACATGGAACACCCCAAAATCACTCTGTTTCGTGTCGTAGTTTCATTTCAAACTGTATAGGTATATAATATTTTGAACGGCACTGTGAGCCTTTCGAAAAATCAGCCATATTGCTTCCTCATGTAGATTCAGAAGAAATCATTGCAAAACCCTACGATAAAGTTGATTCATGATGTATTTTTTTCATCACATTAAGTGGCGCTTGATTTATGATCGAGTAGAAGCAGATGTTTCACCATAAATTTTGAACCGCAGGTGAAACATCACTGCCACCACTGAATAAATCCCATTTCAGTATTAGTTATCTGAATAGTTTGAGAAAAAATATCGCGTCCATCACATGACCATATTATTTTCGTGTGAAATAATTTAAATGTATTTATAAATACAAATTTTGTTTTGCTTTTATTTTATCTATGCCGCATTACATTCATTCTAGTATTAGTTTGTTATAAAAAGGCTTCCAGCGAGTTATATCACTTTCGAATAGCTTAATTTCAATACATGCAAACGGTATGAAACATAAACGTTTTCTCTAAGCTATATAACTTGCACGCAACCACATTACAACTAATTAATTCGATTGTATTATTTAGAAATTTCGCTTGTTTTTATTGCTGACAAATTACTTAATTATAACAAATAACTATTTAAGTGTAGAATTGAAGGTACCGCGGACATGATTTTAAGTAGGATCAGTGTTTTAGAATACATCTTATATAACTCGCAAGATGTTCTATAAGCCGCCATTTTTTGCGCTGTTTTGATTATACAGGTGTTCGATATTAAGTAAATATAACAAGAAAAATACTAATGAATAAGTACTAAATGTTAATTTTAAACTGTTATGTAACAAGTGGTGTTACTTGGGAACAGGCTCTGTCTCTTTTGGAGCATAACAGTGAAATAAAACGAAAAGTAAACGCAGTGGAAATAAATCTCTCAAATTTATCATCAAATGTGGTTGAACATTTTAACCGGTACTGTCACTGGAAAAAATTTGACATCCAAAGCTGGAAATACTTCTTGCAACTTGATTAGTTGAAACAACGTTCAATCTACGTCCTTTAACCACAGTTGAACAAAGTATATTAGAAGAAATAGTAATAACGGTTATATAACATGTTATGCACATATTTTCAACATACTCCACCGGTAAGCTGTATAACTGTCTTGCGGTAGTAATTTTCACGCAAACAAAACTTATTCATGGATAAAACCTTAATGAACCATCAACCATGTTGACATTTGTTAGTCAAAATGTTGCAGGTTTGTTGTTGTTTGATCCAAATTTGCCCGCACAGTTAACTTTCAACTAAAATGTATCTAATTAGAGATATGGGCGAATTTTGTTTGCAACGTATTGTAAGTGGCAGTAGTAAGTATGTACAGTGTTTGTGTTGTTGTCATACAATCAGATAAAATGTGAGCTGAAATTTAGTTACCAAAGCTGGGTCATTGCTGTGAATCTAAACATAACCTCTCTCTGATTAAAGCCCGTGAAGTGAAGCGTCTTATATTGACGATTTTATCTCATAATTTTACATAAGTTATATATTCAGATTCTACAGTGCGCCTACTTGCTTTGGGCAAGGATGTCAAGGAAACTGCACTATAAAGATTTATGAAGAATTGATTCATGCAGTCAACAAATTTATCACAAAGCAATTATTTTTAATTCAGATTCCATCATCTCGATAAAGTGTACACCCTGTCGACATATTAAACCTGAAGAGCAATGCTCATATTCTACGAAATCTGAAAAGGAGGTTATTGATGAAATTGTCATACAATCAACATATTCTAAACATTATTATAACCATCGAAGAACTGAAGAACTTTCCATCAGTTTGTTATTACATAACATAATTAAAGCCGGATTATAACATAAGATGTTGACACATCCACTTATAATACACAAATAAGACATTCTTTATTTTTTTTAATTTGTCAAGATGTTTTCTGTGTTACTTGGGGCTTATAATCGCACCATGCTATGGGGTGAGGGTTCGATTCCCGCTTCGGGCGTTGAAACTTTTCGTGAGAATAGTTTCTTCCCCGTTTCCACTGGTGCATGCTCCGTTGTCCGTTGTCTAATGTTAAGTTTAAAACAGTCTGTACAGCCGAAAGCTGAAGACGTTGTCCGTGTCTTTTTTTGTCTTTTATTATCTGTATTAGGAACAGTTTCGTGTGACGTCCATTCGCGTAGGTACAGCGATGTGGGCTCCAGCTGCGAAGTAGTGAACGCTGGCTCTAGTGCACAACAAGCGCGCACGACATTGAAGCTAAGGGACTGAATGGGCTGTAGTAACGTTATGGTGACGTCATACTTTCCCTCTCCGGTATGTTGGATCAGCGAGTCTATTTATAGAGGAGCTACCAATATGAAGAATAATTTCAGCTTATATCGCCCCTCACTTCAAGTGCTGCGATGGCCTCACTGGTAAAAACGACGAGCTCCTGTTCTAGGTTCTAGCCGTTCTAGGTTCGAATCCATGGGTTTTATGTATACTATGTGGAGAAGTTTTTTGATGCCAGTTACTTTTTACTAAAAATAAAATGAGTTAATTTTTACACTACTTAATTTTTACCCAATATATTTATAACTGCTTTAAAGGGTGAGTCGATAATTATTGTGCCATTTTCAAACTAACGTAACTTTTTTCCTACTTCACCAAAATCAATCAAATTTTGCACAGTTTCTCCTTATAGTCTATTATTTACATATAATGAATTTAGAAGTTATCAGTGAGATTCCGGTCGATACAGAATAAATTTAGTTAACAGTTCTAAAAAAGATGTTGTACAATCTCATGCTAAAATAAAAAATCATGGTATCGCACCTTGGAACAATTAATGATTTATCGGATCATCTTAATGTTCGTCAATAGGGTTCAGGAACGGTTGTCAGTGAAACATAAGCTTGGAGCTGGGTGAAAATCAGGCACGATGCACATAAACTAACCGGAGAGCTTCAATTATTTGTTTCAAGTGGAGCCTGAACATGTCCACATGGAGGGCGTTAATTGAAAATGTCGTGAATTTCACTAAAACGCATCCTAAATTTGAACCTATACCAAAAAGTTGAAATAAATACATATACTAAACTATTGCAAAAATTTGGTTTCATTTCGTTGACTGTAGACAATTTGCGAATCAGTTGAAGGTAGGGTGGCACAATAATTAACGACTCACCCTTTATAATAACATGTGATATGATTTGATTTTCCTTTTTTGATTATTTATATCTCATTTTGTTATAAGCTTGTTATAATTGTATCAAGACCTGTTATAATTATGTTATGGCTAGAGCAATCTTAGTTATAATTTTTGTTATTTTAACACCTAACCGGCGAATTTTATAACTCATTCTGTTATGAAAAATCTTTGAAATAAATAACTTAATCGGTTATAATTTTGTTATGCTTTTCTGATCGGGTCCAGGAGTAAATTTGAGATATCATTTTCAGAACTTTTACCTCTTATCTCAAACAAACAAATATCAGTTTTTGACCCCCGTATCATATATTGAGCTTTTTTTTCTCTGCTTGGATGGCGCTATGAAAATTTTTGTAGAGACATCGAAACCAGTTGAAACATCCGTTTTTTGAACCATCTGTGAAGATCTGTTTTTCCCGATAACATACCAGAACTTACCAGAAAGTCTTGTCGAATACACACGGAACGAAAATATTCTGGTATTTCATTAAGGCTCAAATGAGAATTGCATATTATCCAAAACTGAAAAAGCACTTTTCTCCAGAATGACGAAAAAGCGAACAAAACCAACGTGTCCGATTGTCATAATTGACTAAATAAACAATCGGACATTCTCATTTTCTGCGTTTTGTGGATCATTTTGGGAAAAGTGCTTTTTTTAGTTCTGGAACATGTGTCATTCTCAATTGAGCCTTAATCTCACCCGTACGTACATTTTCTAGTTTATATATTTTCTCAGGTCGCTGAGAAAATTTGCCTGTTTTTGATTAAAAAAATATGTTTTTACGATGCTTCATTCCTGAGATATAGTTTTCAAAGTTGATGGGGCCTGAATAAAACAGGAATTTTCAGCTGGAGTGTTCCGCAAAAATATGTCTCGGAAACCTGCTTGTGCAAGAAAAAGAATGAAAATCTCAATCCCAACGTTGTTTCAATTAATACACATGAAGGATTGGATAACCACATCATCAATCTAGCACTACACTCATGAAGAAGTCAGATGAAGTGCATTTTCGTATCAGGTGTCCCACCGTAGAATCCGACAAATGCAGCGTCCATTTATCCCCGCCTAACTGAGTATCCAATTTCCACCAGATTCGAAACATCCGGAATACCGTCGTCCTTCTGCCGGAGTGCATGATATGTTTCTGACAGCAGCTAGTTGGCTTCCATCTTGCCAACACGTCTTCATCGACCTCCGAACCCTATTTCGACCATACCGGGGGGCTACTGACAATGACTGGTAGAATGCGGCTGCCAAGGAATAAATTCACCAGTGCAAACTTGACATCCCCGTTGTATGGTGGCAGTGGCAGCGGCCGAGACGCTGATGGCGAATGCAACAATTTAGAAGAATGCTGAAATTGATAAATACTTTTCTCCATTCATTCCATTTTCACTGTGCAATCGGCGGAAGTGGCGGGGGTGGTTCTCAAGTTCCACTTCGTTGTGCTGGGTGTTGGGTCCTGGTGCTGCTGCTGCTGAATCATCTTCGTTGGCATTTGAAGCATTTTGTTGGGCGCCTGCCTGGGCTCCAGCCGGCCGCCGCGCGCTTGGGACTCAACATGTGTACGCTTCCGATCCGGTCATCACTGCTCTAGCACTAGTTTTATCCTTCTTCTCAAGCTGAAGCCCGCACAAGGCCGAACATCTTTCTGGAGAGGAAAGAAAATTGCTTGTTTGCAGTTATGGTCTCTGTTTGCTCAGCAACCCGTCCGGGGCGTCATCGTCCTCCCTCGACGTGGCGATGATGGTGGAGGTCTATTGAAAATTCACAAGCAACATGAGTACGGTACATATCCTAATGTATACACTGGAAAGATCCCTCGAGCGTCGCTACGTTGTCCCCTGAGGCTGAGAAAGACCGGGCGAGCCACCGAAGCATCCGCTGATAGTTTATCCCGCTTTTGGTCAACAGCCGGAAACAACCGGCAAAAATGACACGTCCAAAATCAACCCAAATCGGGGAGCTGCGGGTGCGGACAAAGGTTCGAAGCGAAAAAAGGTATTGGGTTTCAAAAGATAAGGGATACATCGCAGATTCTGAACTGGAAACACACAAATGATTTTAAGAGGACATGCTTTTTAGTGCTGATCGTTCAGGTGCTAAAATCATGGGATGTTATCTTTTCTGGAGGTATATTGGGCCAAAGCTGTCGTGACAGGTTCGATTCCCGGTCGGTCAAGGATTTCTTTGTAATGGAAATATTCTTGACTTCCTCAGGTATAAAGAGTCATGGTTCCATGCTACATAATGATCAATTACCAAGGGAAGTCTCAGGTTATAACTGTTGAAGTGCTCAAAGAACACTAAGCTGAGAAGCAGGTTCTGTCACAGTTGCGATGTAGCACCGAAAAGAAAAAAAAGAGTAAGTAGGAAATCTCTTTTGTCGGCAGCACAATGCGTTTGGTCACACAGGGTAAACAGATAGTTTAACTGAATTTGAATCGAAATTCTTATTATATATTTACTATTACTTTCTTATTGTATGTTACAAGATGTTCCCAAATGTAACTTCACTCACATGGTTTTCCAATAATCACATACCTGAAATAGAAAAGAGAGAAGAAATATGACTTTAGACGTTTGAGTATTTTAATAAACCTAAACGTAGTTTAAATAAGTTGGTCTTATCATTTAAAAATCAATTGAAACTCGGCAAAAAGTTCATTTATTTTCATAATGTTTTGACACCCTCCTTCTTTTTTGTATACAAGCTTTGCGAGACTTCGCCGAGACTTATAAAAAAAAACATTTATTCAAAAACACTAAACCTAGATTCTACAATTCACACTTAAAACTAAAGTCATTTCACTGTGCCCTAGCCTTTTTATCACTTCGTATACCTAGCGTCAGCGTTTGCCATCCGGTCCGTTGGTGCGTCGTCGGTCACGTTGTCTCCGTTTCGATTCTGCTGCGTTGACGATTGCGTATCGATCGGTGTCACTGCCGGTCGATCAGCCAAAATCCAACCTGTTGGTTGTTGCTAAGCGGTGCATGCCTATGATGATGAATGTGTGGCACCGCCTGGGTTGTACGATCGGTGCGGGTTGTTTATGTTGATGGACGAGGAGCGCCGCCTGGGTGTAAGGGGCGGTGCGGTAGCCTATGTTGGTGGAAGTGGGCGCCGTCCGGGTGTAACGTCTCCCCCCTTAGATTCAAGCGTCCTCGGTTGAAGTTTTCGGCATGCCGATCCTTGGAATTGGGATGAATTTCTGGTTCGCCTTCTCGGGTTTGCTTTCGGTTGGCCAGATGTCCTCGTGGATGTCCTTTGTTTGTATCACTGTGCGAAGCTCCGGTAAAGTTCCCAAAGCTTTATCTTCCATTCTCGATGTTGCTTTCTTGTAGAAGAAAAATAATGTAAAGAAACAAAGAATGGTTAATGCGAGGAGTGATCCTCCTCCGATGGTTAGCCGTCGCTTGAAGTTGTCCAGAGAAAGTTGAACTTCGTTAAGATCCTCGAGATTTTGAAACTGTAATCTATCATCTTCGGTGTCAATCTCTGATAAGTTTCCGTTTTGGAGAGGTTTGCTGTATATTGGGATGAGGTACTCTTTCTGGTGAGTTACGTCAGATTTTCCGTTGAATGTTAAGTTACGAATTTTGATGCTACAATTCGTGGTTTCAATTATTATAGCCTCTCTTACCATTCTGGAGTTTCCGCAGGAGTCCTTTATTTCTACGGTTTCGGTAGGGTCGATTAAAATGACTCCTTGAGTGATTTCCTTGACTGTTGTTGTTTGCTTTGTCTTCATCATTTTGCATGTGGGTGTTTGTTGTGTCAGTATGTTGTAAATGCAATCGTCCTCGATCAAGTTGCTGTTGTCGCAGATGTTGCATCTAGATTGTTGATAGTAGACTGTATTCCCGTGTTTTGCGACCAAATTGATATACGTGTCGATACGCGTATTGTTAACTCTCAGGGTGTGGAGTTCTAGGAGATCGAACGCTCTTGGGTCCAGGATTGGGGTTTTCACTAGTAGTGTTGCTTGGGTTTTGCTGATGCCAACGCTCGCTGAGGTATACTGAAATAGCTCATCCAAATAATAAAGATTCAAGTTTTGCCTCCTAAGTTTATCAAATAAAAACTGCTTTTCTTCTAAAGAGAGAATGTTTTTGTTTATAAGGCCCAATCTTGCAAATTCGATCTGTTCTTCGATATCTTCTAGTATGTGAATTATTTTATCAACGTTCCAAATGAGGTTGATGAATTCTAAATCCGCTTTCAAATCTTCTACCGTGTTATACTGTTTAGAAATCCTTGAGCTGATCATATTTAATGAATTCGAAATGTTATTAAGTTTGTTGGCGAAAAGTTCGTTGATACGGATTTGTTTCAGTTGGTTGGTTACAAGCTTATTTCCCTGCGTTTTTAGTATTCCTAAGCTACGGTGCAAGATCTCAAGGTCATTATTATCTGGGTTACCCGCGATGAATTTTATTGCTGTGCCTAATGCGTCTACTAGACCTCTTTTTGTTCTGTGTGGTATAAGGCTATAAAGTTTATCTTTAGCAATTTTGATTTTATCCCAAAGTGTTTGTTCTAGGTGTTCTATCGTCCTAAATGATGTGATAATATTCTCTATGTTTTGTAGATGGGTTTCCAAGGATGTGAGATTAATCGTATGCAGTGTCCGTTCGTATCCGATTTGGACTTTTACTGTTTGTAATTTAAATGCTACCAATCCATTGCTGTTTGGTATTTCTTTGTAGTTGGTGGCGATTACTGTTTTGATGATGATTAATCTGTAAGAAAGATGATTTGATTTATATGGCATTATTATTATTATTATTATTAATGTTTAGCGTTTTGTTTTATTTTTTTACGCGGTTTTTGTGGATTTTTATATCATTGACATCTTTGAATGTCAGTTCGTTGTTTTGTTTAACTGATGTTAATTTATATGGGTTTTTATCTTTAGTTAAACGTTGTGAAATTTTTATGTACTTAGTGTCGCCGGTTTTGAATTCTATGGGTTTTTCGTTATCTTCGTTTTGTTTCTCGTATTTACTTTTTCTTTTGTTTAGTTCGACTTTTACTGCGGATTGAAGATTTTTCGATTTTTCCGCGATTTCCTCTACGTTTGTACATCCCGAATTATTGAATACTACATTTCGCGGTTGGTTTTTAATAGCGGAGTGAAAACTGTTGTTGTAAATGTCTACCGCGACGTTAACTTGATCCGAGATTGGTAAATCATTAAATTTTGCATTATTTGTCCGAAAAATTTCGATAAGTGTGGAATGGAATCGTTCCACGATACCGTTTGAATTTGAACTACTCGCGAAATGTATTTCGATTCCTAAGTCGTTGAGAAAACCGATGAAGTCTATCGATCTGAAAGCAGGTTCTTGGTCACTCACAATAGTTTGCGGTCTTCCGAATTGTCTAATGTGTTCGGTTATCGCTTTTTTGATGTCGACTATCGTTCTACTTTCCAAAAAGATTGCGTTTGCAAACTTCGAGAACGAGTCAACTATGGTAAGCCACTTTGAACCTTTTAAGAAGAAAATATCAATATGAACTCGATCGAACGGTTTGTTTCCAAAAGTGCTTTTTCTTATCAAATTTGGTGGCTTCCTGTTATATTTGGCTTTTTTGCAAATATCGCAGGAGTCAATGAAAATTTTGATTTTTCGTTCGAGTTGGGGAAAATAATGTTTTTGTATTATTTGATTTTTGTTTTCTTTGATCCCTCTGTGTCCGTAGTTATGCGTGTTTCTAACAATTTCGTCCTGTTCCTCGTCTACGCGTACATCATCTAGAAGGATTTCTGAAATGAAAACTTTATAGGATCGATTAGAAGAGAAGTGTTTCTTGTATACTTCTTGTACCAGTTGGATAAGCGATATGGGGACTCTAAGGCAATTTACGCCTCTTGGGTTTAGAGTACGTTTGAGATATTCGACGATTTCTTCCTCGGTGTAAAGATTTTTAGTTATTGTATGCCGGTGATATTTTGGAAATATTTGTTCGTATGCTGTTAGATCAATGTTCCCGATCTTGAAAATAATCTGAGTTCTAAAAGTATTTATCGGCTTTTCGGTACAAGGGATAAAATAGTCGTCGCTTGTATCTGCTGAGTGTACTGTCATACCATCGCTTTCGTCGTCTGATGCATCATCTTCATGTTCGGAGGGTTCAACGTCAAGTGATGATTGAGAATTTGCGTTAGCATCTAGTTCTCTTACTCGAGATAAAGCGTCGGCAACTACGTTTTGCTTTCCGGGTTTATAAATTAATTCGTAATCAAATTCTTCAAGTTTCAGTTTACCCCTGATGATACGGTGATTAGCGTTGGTAAAGGAAAAAGTCAATGGTTGATGATCTGTAAACATCTTGAATTTTCTTCCGTAGAGGTACGGTCTGAAATGATTCACCGCCCAAACAATCGCAAGAAATTCTTTCTCTGTCGCTGAGTACCTTTCCTCTGTTTTACTCAATGTCCGCGAAGCGTAAGCAATTGGCCTATCTTTGCCTACAGGGCCTTGGGATAATACTGCGCCGATAGCAAAATCGCTTGCGTCGGTTGTCAAGATGAACTCTTTGGTGAAATCAGGGTATATCAACACTGGATCGAGAGTCAAAAGTTGCTTGCATTTTTGAAAGCATGCTTCGGTTTCAGGTGTAATTTCGAAATCACAATCTTGTCTTAAAAGTTTTGTCAATGGTTTCACTATTTTGGCGAAATCTTTTATAAAGCGCCTATAGTAACCCAAAAGTCCTAAAAATTGACGAATTTCTTTTTCCGAACGAGGTGTTGGCCATTGTTGAATGATTTTAATTTTGTCATTGTTTGGTCGAACCCCTTCTTCCGAAACCGTATGTCCTAAGAACTGAGTTTCCTTTCTAAAAAACTCACATTTGTCAAGTTGTATTTTCAACCTAGCATCTCGAAGTCTTTTGAGAACCTGAGCTAAGTTGTACGCGTGTTCCTGAAGTGAGCTGGAATAAATTATAATATCGTCCATGTAGACGAAGCAACACACCCCAATCAAATCTCTTAGAATGCAATCCATGACTCTTTGAAAAGTAGCCGGTGCATTTTTTAAACCGAATGGCATACGCGTGAATTCATATTTGCCACCGTTTACTGAAAACGCCGTTTTTTCCATATCGTTTTCCTCCAATTGAATCTGGTGGAACCCAGAGACTAAATCAATGGTTGAAAAATATTTGGCTTTTCCCAATTTGTCTAAAATATCCGTGATTTCCGGGATAGGATATTTGTCGTTAATTGTTTTCTCATTTAGCTTTCGGTAATCGATAACTAAACGAAATTTTTTCTTTCCTGATGCGTCCGATTTCTTCGGAACTACCCACACAGGTGAAGTGTAGGGCGAAATCGACTCCTTTACAATTCCATCTGCTAGCATTTTCCGAATTTGTTCTTGTACTTCTCTTTCATACACATAAGGGTATTTGTATGACTTGCAATGAATCGGAATGTTGTCAACAGTTCGAATGTTATGTTTGATTTTATGTGTGAACGTAAGTTTGTCCGTTTCCACATATAAAACTTCCTTGTGTTCTTTGATCACTTTCTTGAGGGCACTTTTTTCTTCCTCGTTCATGTGTTCATCTCGAAATGCATAATTTGTGAGGTCGACGTGGTTCGGTAATTCGGCCAAGTCGAACGGGTCATCTTCCATATTTTGTTTTCGCTGACTAAGCGCATCAACTCTGTTGTATGAATCGTTTCCAATTTCAATCTCGTTGGAATTAATTTCTATCGGTGCATTCGCGTGGTTATGCACTGCTATGAAAGCTGTGTTGTTTGAACTTCTATATAGGCCTGGTAACATTGTAAAACGATCATATGGTTTTTCTTCACTTATGCAAAAATCGCCGTTTAGCTGTGTTCTGATTTTCACCATTTGAAATCCTTGCTCTGTTAGATTGATTTTATGGTTCTCCGGAAATTTTTTTAGCATATGAAATGTTTTCTTTCCAATTTTCAATGAATTTTTGCTGATATCAATTTTGGCGTTCAAGTCTCTTAGGGACTCGTAACCAATTAGCCCATCAAAAAACTTGTGGAATTTGAAAATGTAGAACTTTAACTTTTTATTGATTTGGAATGGGTCGAAAGAAGCTGATTTAGATATTGTATGGGTGCCACTGATGTTTGTAACCTTAATCCCTGTTTCCGTTTTGCAATTTTGGATATTAACATGTTCCGGAGAGATATAGTTTTTATTCGCTCCAGTGTCGATTAAAAACTTCATTTCCCCTTTCGTTGTATTTATCGAAACGTACGGAATAAAATTATTATCTTTTACCTTTTTATTGCCTCTGCCGCGCCCACCAGAAAATTTAGTTCATCATCGACGAGAACGTCGTCGTCGTCCGAATCTAGTATTGCATCATTCAGCTGCCCGCGGGTGTCATGTTCCCGTTCGTTCGCCTTAGTGCAACGGCATTCTGTTTCAGGGTCGTCGTTGTGGTTATTTACCTCCGTTCTAGACTTAGCGGTACGCATTGAGACGTCGTCGTCCGCGTTTGGTTTTGAATTTCTGAATTTGCCTGAGCCGCTAGGTTTGTTGGTATATGGAGGATTGAACTTGGTTTTCTCCATCTGGTTGTTTTTAATTTCTGGATATTTGCCAGCTGAAGGGCCTTTATCCATTCTTTGCCTAAAAGCGGCGTTGGAATGCTGTATTGAAATGTCTTGCGCTTCTTCTAGTGTTTTAGGCCTGTAACTTCTCACGTACATGGAGAGTTGTTCCCCGTTCAAGCCGTCTATATAACGCGTTAAAGTCATGAGACTGATCAATTTGTTAACAGCCTCAATGGATGATTTGTAATCCGTCATCTGAGCGGCGGATGTTTTAATCGCGGTATCGATTGATTTTAGTTTATGATAATATTCGTGTAGTGTTAATTTGCCTTGGCGGATGTAAAATAGACTTTGTATGTGTGAAGTTATATCTCTTTTGTCGCCAAATGAGTTCAGTAATATTTCTTTAATGTCCTCCCACTCTTTTGGGTTGCCGGAAGCTATCAAAACTTCTCTGGCGTCCCCGGTTATTTTTGATTTTATGACGCGGATGATTTGTTTCCATTTAGGGAAATCATCCTCGTATTCTAATAGGTCTTCCAAGGTTTGGTCGACATCCTCAACCCATGCGAGGGTTTCTTTCCTGTTTCCAGAAAAGGTCGGAATAATTTTGATTTGGTCAGGAATGCTGAAAGTTTCCGACCGTCTACTATTTAGAGAATTGATCGTGTCGATCAATGAATTTTGATTTTCGGTTAATTTCTTAACCTGGTATATTAGTTGCTCCTTGGTGATTTCACCTGAGACTTCACCGCTTGACTTGACGTCCGGGTTCATTTTTTAATTTAACTTTTTTTGTAATTAATTTCAGACGTTAAAATATTGCTTTTCCTAAGAGGTTTTAAAAGATATCCTCTCTTTTTAAAACTTTAGGTGTGGCGAATATTGACGACTTTAGTATTTAGACAAATGTAAAAACTTTGTCTGTTTGTGTGTGTGTGTGTTTTTTTTTTATTATTTTACCCTATTCCGAGGGTCACTTTTGTTCACTTTTTGTTCACTTTTATTCACTTGAGTGGAGAAAAAAGTTTTCTACTTACAGTAGGATATTCTGCATCCTCCTGGAGTTTAAGGTATCCTGTAGAATCCTGGGGGTTGGTTCGTCAAGTGGGTCCTTCTTCGTTCCTGATGCTCGCAACTCGGTGGTTTTCTTTCTCCGATGGTTTCCCGGGGCACCAGCTGTTCACTATGAACTTAACTCGGTTGGGTTTGATGCACTACGAATCACTTTTCGCGACACTACTTCCACTTTTTTTCCAGACTGCGCCAGCTTTGCGAGACTTCGCCGAGACTTATAAAAAAAAACATTTATTCAAAAACACTAAACCTAGATTCTACAATTCACACTTAAAACTAAAGTCATTTCACTGTGCCCTAGCCTTTTTATCACTTCGTATACCTAGCGTCAGCGTTTGCCATCCGGTCCGTTGGTGCGTCGTCGGTCACGTTGTCTCCGTTTCGATTCTGCTGCGTTGACGATTGCGTATCGATCGGTGTCACTGCCGGTCGATCAGCCAAAATCCAACCTGTTGGTTGTTGCTAAGCGGTGCATGCCTATGATGATGAATGTGTGGCACCGCCTGGGTTGTACGATCGGTGCGGGTTGTTTATGTTGATGGACGAGGAGCGCCGCCTGGGTGTAAGGGGCGGTGCGGTAGCCTATGTTGGTGGAAGTGGGCGCCGTCCGGGTGTAACGTACATATAGAGCCACTTCATGAAAAAAGAATAGACTCGAAAATAAAAGTGCTCCGATATAACTCAAATTCACTAGGAATGATCAAAAACGACATTTCTCAGTTTTTTTTAATTTTTAAACCGTCATAACTTTTGAACCAATAAACCGATTTGAAATCTTTTTTTTTTGTGAAAAAAAGATTAGTAGTTCTAGATTTGAAAAGAAAAATATCGTGAAAAAAAAGTTAGTAAACTTCAATATGCAAAAATGGTCAAAATATCAGTTTTTAATGATTTTCGGAATGTTGGACCACAACTTCGTGACCACAAAATATCGTGTAAAAAAAGTTAGTAAACTTTAATATGCAAAAATGGTCAAAATATCAGTTTTTAATGATTTTCAGAATGTTGGACCACAACGACTATAGTTTTTATTTTTGTTAACGAAAATTTACCTTTTTTACATAACATATCAAAAAATTAGGAACGTTTTTCAAGCCGTTTTGAGCTGCATTTAATTAGAAAGTTTTGTGCTCATATACATATGGAATGACCATGCGTCTCCATAACTTTAAAGCAGCCGTTTATTTTATTTGTTTTTTTTTATATATTAGGCCTGTCCACTTTTTGAAAAATGTTCTCTGATTCTCATGTCCACCCCCATACTTTGACTGTCATCCAAAAAGAAGTAACTGGTCAAAATTTCTGCTAAATCCATTGAAATTAAGAGGTGCATCAAATCAATTTTGTGTTTTTCGACTATTTTCGAACTTAAAAAAATCGTAAGCACACTGCAACTTGTCGAAAATTGATTCTTCCGATACAACTTGGAAGATATACTTGTTTGCTACAAGTTCTCCGAACAACGTATGACAATAAAATTAAAGGAAACATTTGTAATTATCACTTTTGTAATCCGAAAAACCTTAAAAAGTTAAATTTTTTATTTTTAAAACCTGACTGTATTCTATAATTGGCATCATGTTACTGTGTAATATTTTCAAAGTTATCTGCAAAGTGATCCTTAACCGGATACAGGAGAGATTGTCGCAACTTTCCGACGGCAACAGACAGATTCATTGCCGGGCGAACCTGTGTGGACCATAAGGACTGTTCATTTTATATAGAGGAAAGTTTGCAGGGCTATAAAAAGAAAACAATGCCCCAAATGTCCCAAATGGAGGATAACGTGGCTCTGGAGCCGGCCTTCTGATACCTGATTGTTCATTACATTATATTAGCAGATAATAATCATAATTAAATTGAGTTAAAATGGCTGAACTTCATAGAAATGTGGCAAAAGTGTAATTAGAGGTTAATTTTTCGATTCTCAAAAATTTAAGATAAAAACAAAATTACTGTAAAACATCGGTATATCGTTTTTAATTTCACAAAAGTGTTTGCCATACTGTACATATTCTGGCAAAATATAAACCTAATCGAAATATTAGTTTTTGAGATATTAAAGTTACAAGTAGCCCGAATAGGTGAGAAAATCTAACGAATAACACATTCAGTTATTAATAACCCTACTAACAAAAGTGGCTGCATAACAGCTTATGAAGCAAACGCCTTTGGATGAAAGCTCCAATAAACTCTAATGCAGCAAAAATGTTAGTTTTTGATTGAGATAAGAGGTAAAACATCAGAAATAATATCAAAATCTAGTATGGAGAAGTGCTCAATAAGATATGCTCGTTAAGATATTACAAGATCAAAACAATAGCATACATGATTTGTCGACCTTTTTCTTGAAAAAAAAAAAAAAAATTGCCAGCAGCATCGAACCTACGATCCTAGGATTCACAGGCAGCGATGCTTACCACCCAACTGCGGCTCACTGTTGTGAAAATCATGGCAACAAGAGCATGAGATTCTACGTTCCCCCAGCTCAGAAAGGTCATGGCCTTTCACTAACATTGAGCCATCTTTATAGGTGTATTTGTTCCATTTCGTGCAGAAGAGCTAAATTTGTTCTTATATAGAAATTTTCAGGTATTTCGACAAGATTAAAAACTGGTATTATATCACTTTGAGTTAGTGGTGCGATATTCTTCAAATTTTTGAATAACACATCAAAATCACATCGAGCTACGACAGCAAAGATTGTTCGATTTGAGATTTGATTTAGATATTCTCGTCTGCCCGGGGGGATTCGATTTTCAGAATAAAATTTATTTGGTCAACAAAAAGGTATGAACATATTTAATTTAAAATGTTTTCAATGGGTCTAGTCGAAAGTACTAATAATGCAATTTCAAATGCAGAAAACCGCTTCTTGGTAGCATTTCTGGCTTGGTTACTGTGCTTCATGGCGGTTATCGGAGTCATAACAGCTTCGTTCTTTGAAGGTTCTTCTAAATAACGATGTAACCCATTGCAAATTTAACATAACAATGATGTCGGAAATAAAACTTTACATGTATTTATTTTCAAATAAGGTGTATAATGTCATAGAATCAATCTTGTTGAAAAAAAAACAATAATAAGTTTAGAGTCGAAAAGTTGCAATAAAGGAGAAAAAAGTATGCAATTTTTCACTATTACCATCATTATGGATTAAGTTTATGTTGAAGAATCCACTTAAAAATAATATCTTCTTCTGTATAATTTGGATGGCGATTTTCTACTACACTGGACAAATTTTGAGCCGAATTTGTAGTGCTATTGCATCACTGGACCTAAATAATTATTTTTTTTTATCAATTTCTATGAAAAAAAGGCAATTCACTATTTCAAGCTGGATGCTGCTTGGTGCACTATTAATGACCAACTACAGCGCAACATTTTTTGTCTCAAGAGCAAACTAATGTGTCTCTGAAGGATTTTGGGCCGCTGAATCCGAATCCGGGCTTAGATTTGCTCTAACACGTCACAATTTTGAGCTATACCTCAATTTATAGGGCAAATTATGCGATTTTGGGCTTTTTTGACTGCAAGCCATTAAGCAAGGAAATATTTTTTTAAGCAATCAAAAGGTTAATTGGTCAATTAACATCTAAATTAATGATCCATGCAAAATATTTCGTTTTACCGAATCAAATTTGATAGATTTAAGCATTTTATGTTAGTATGAAAACTTGCATGCAACTTTTGGAGGGTGACTTGTATGGGAAATATCGTACCTAACATAAATCGCTTAAAACTATCAAATTCGGTTTGGTAAAACGAAAAATTTTGCATGCGTCGTTAATTTAGATGTTAATTGACCAATTAACCTTTTGATTGCCTAAAAAAAATATTTCCTTGCTTAATGGCTTGCAGTCAAAAAAGCCCAAAATCGCATATTTTGCCCTATAAATTGAGGTATAGCTTAAAATTGTGATGTGTTAGAGCAAATCTGAGCCCGGATTCGGATTCAGCGGCCCAAAATCCTTCGGAGACACATAAGTTTGCTCTTGAGACAGACAAAAAGTTAATTTTTGTTACGCTGTGCTATTGAGCTCTGTCCTTAGTGGAATAGTATTAGATTCCAATACATTAAAACGTTGATTAAAATGTGAATGTTAAGCAGGTGAAAAGTTATGTCGAATCTTGAGAAATGGCTTTTCATTGAGGTTTAACGAAAACCGTTTCAGTTACATAATAAAGAACATTTTGTTTAATATTATATTTTTCTTATTATTGTAGAATAACTATTGAAAGTTATGCAAAAAAAACTGATAATGACTATTTTGAAAATTAAAAAAGATGTCGCACAAACAAGGTGTCTTCTTTATAAAATGGACAGTCCTTATTATCACGTTCCGTATCATCTTGGAGCAAATCAATGAATTCCAAGAATCTCTCTACCTGGCATTCATTGATTACGAGAAAGCTTTCGACCGTCTCAATCACAAATACATGTGGGGAGCCCTCAGGCGCAAGGGCGTCCCTGATAAAATCATCGTCCTCATTGCAGCCTCATTGAAGTACAGGGCATTTTCATGCAGAATACTGCACAACGGTGTATGTATACTATCACCGTTATTGTTCCTCATCGACGAGATCCTGGTAGGTGAACCAAATCATAGGTTGCTGTGGCAGCCCATTACCATGCTCTATTAGCTCAACGGTGCTCTGATATGCAGAGTAAGCTCGATGATCTGGCTGAACGCTCCTCGGCGGCAGGTCTTACCATCAACGTCAACAAGACCAAATCGTTGGATGTAAACACGGTCAACCCTTCCTGTTTTACAGTAGCTTGGCAAGCAGTGGAGAATGCGGAAAGCTTACAATATCTTGGTAGTCAAATGGCGGCCGATGGTGCCACCAACACTCAGAATATTCTTTCGTAAAACCTCAACGAATATGTTTCGTAAAACTAGTTTTCGTAAATTGAAAGCAATTTGCGTATAATGTACGGTCCATTCGTACCACCATGCTGAAACAATACAAATGGAGTAGTATCATGTACGAAATCACGAATCCGACACGCGGTCAACTTGCTCATTCGTAGATTTTAGCTCCAGCTGTGTAGAATAAAACAAAACATACAAATGTCATACGTTTTTTACTAACCATGCGTAAAAAGAAAATTTTGCTTCGTAGAATGCAACAAAGTTTTGCAGTCCTCACTGACGCTTGGTTGGATCGCAGAGAAAACAAAGCAACCTGTTTTCATGAGCATATGACGGTGCGTGTGCGAGAAGAGGAAAGGAAATATGCTCTCGGTTGGAAGTGAAGGTTATTTATCTAGTTATTTATAAACAGAACCAAAGTGGAAAGCGTTCTGGTTGTTTTTGGATGGTTTCAACAAGCGCCCACAGATGGGTGGTTAGCACTGGTAGGTATCAATCAGAAGATACGTGATTCGAAGCCTGTGGTATCCAAGTGGACGAACGTGTGGTATTTTTTTAAGCATGTTTAATGTCATTCCGACAAAAAAAAGAGACAGAAAAATGTGTCGGAGCAATTTTGTACGAAAAGAACTCATTCACATTACGAAGCTTTTCGTTGCAGAAAACAACAAATGGCATTTGTAAACATGACGAGTGATTTCGTACAATGAAACAAAATATATTTTCAGTGAAGATCAACATGTATGCCAGTGAAACTTGGTGTGTATTAGTGGAGAACACTCAACGGCTGCAAGTCTTCATCAATAGATGCCTGCGATGTATAATTCGGTATGTAATATGGTGGCCTCATAATTAGTTACCCAACTTGAAACTCCATCGTCGATGTCATCAGAAGCCGATGGTGACAGAAATTCGGGAGTGAAAGTGGAGGTGGGTCGGCCACACTCTTCGCAGGAGCGAGAACGAGATTCTGCAATCTAGCGTTAGATTGGAACCCAGCAGGGCATCGCAGTAGAGGCAGGCCCAGAGGCTCATGGCGACACAGCCTTATCAAGAAAATAAAGGAAGTCGACAGAAATTCGACCTGGCCACAGGTCAAGGCAATGGCGGGCAATCGCCCAGGATGGTAATCTTTCAATTCGGCTCTCTGCACCACCATGTGTGCTCAAGACTGTAAGTAAGTAATGTCGAATTCGTTTATTCCCGACGGTGCACTGCACCGGTGTAGCAATTGACACCGGAAAAACGAACGGTTTCGGTGCAATTCTCGCGTTTAGTATCATACAGGCGTATCTACAATGATCGATTTCTCTTCATCGATTTTCTCTTCGGATTATTCCGGGAAATACGACCAATAGTCGGATGATCTCTCGCGCTCAGTATCATACGGGCGTATCTACAATGATCGATTTCTCTTCATCGATTTTCTCTTTGGTTAATAACTTGGCCGGCAAATCATTTTTGGTTGTTTTTATTGTTTTAGATGCTAGTCCTAGTCGTCCTTCACCGAAATACACCGATAGATCATCCGACTATTGGTCGTATTTCCCGGAATAATCCGAAGAGAAAATCGATGAAGAGAAATCGATCATTGTAGATACGCCTGTATGATACTAAACGCGAGATCTATCGGTGTATTTCGGTGAAGGACGACTAGGACTAGCATCTAAAACAATAAAAACAACCAAAAATGATTTGCCGGCCAAGTTATTAACCAAGGAGAAAATCGATGAAGAGAAATCGATCATTGTAGATACGCCCGTATGATACTGAGCGCGAGAATTTGTTGACAGCCTATGATGGTATTAGTAAGAGCGCGTGAGCGCGTCAATGAAAACAATAAATGATATCAAAAATAAACAAAATCAATGTTTTCATGATTTCCGTGATGAACAAAATTATTTGTATTTATTTTTATTTTTTACCTTCTATATACAATTGAACAATTTTAAAAGTTTTCAGTAATCCTCTTGTACATGATAAACTTGTTATGATAAATGTTACTTGAAAATTCGTCCCCTTAATGCTAGAACTAGGTAACTGGTTTTGCGAAATCGCGAGCAATTTGTTTATATCTGAACGTTCACCACAATAACCAACGGTTTGTCGATTGAAACTACAAAAACACATAATGATTCTTCTTTTAAGACCCACAAAGTGTTTGTTTTATAGCAGGATTAGTTTTACCAGTCATTTTTACCAGTACTTCCCAAAACGAGTAACCTAGTTCTAGCATTGAGGGGGCGAATTGTTATCCAATGTTTTAACACTCCTACATTATTTATCTTCTTCAATTTCTTGTAATATCATAATTTTTCAATTTAGAGCTACTTTTTAGAATTTAACAATTTCCGTTGCCCATTAAAAAAATATGCCAACATACAATTGTAAACAATCTACGTGCACAAATTTAAAGGCAGTTCAATAGAATACGTTGAGCTACAACGTAAAAAGAAAAATAAATAAATGTTTTTTTAAAACATAACGTTATAAAATAATCCTTTAGTGACATTTGTTTGACTTTCAATATAATTCAAAAATTCAATATTTGTTGTTAGAAAAAAAAATAGAATTTACGGGTTTTAAAACTGTTTGTACCTACAAAATGTTACTTCAATAATATTTCAGTCCAATTTGAATTAATAGATTTTTATTCTATTCTGGGCTTATCAAAACTGTATTACGTATTTTTTCCCCATATGAAAATTCTAATGATTAAAATCATTAAAAGTAATCCACATATTTGAGATAATCAAAAAAAAAAAGAGGTGGGAAAAATATACGTTGAATCAACTTTTTGAAATTTCATGTTATTGATAAATTTTTAAGATTCCTCAGAAGTTGAAAGACGTGATAATCATCGATCAAGTTTAAATAATTTCTAAACGCACAGATTTGCTATTTGGAAATTAAAACATCTCAAAATAAACGAATATCCAAGAAAACTGTTTACCTAATGCCGAAGAGAAAATCATCATTCGTACCAAAACAAAACTACGATACAAGTTCAGCGATATGCATGTATTGGTAAAGCTAGCTTTGTACCTGCTACACCGCGCTCAAACTGGGTGTAGCATTTTCTTGCACCGGTGCCAATCGGGTGTCAAAACAGAACAGTATCTGCGAATAAACGAACGGTTTCGGTGCAAGTTTGTTACACCCGGTGGCAAAGCGGTGCAGGCGGTGCAAATAAACGAATTCGACATAAGTAATAGCCTTTAAATAGTTATTACCTTTCCGAGCACACTAATTCAACATTATCTGATGAACCTGAATTATTACTTTTATTGTTTCCATGCGGAATTGCAAAAAAGTTCGACATTCATTTACTGCACGTATATTTTTTTTCTCAGCACAAACCACCATATGAACTCGAAATCATCAAACAAAAACGCCCTAACGACCTTGCTCTGGTTTGCTCGACATTCCTGGAACAGAAATTCAATTTCCTCGAAATTCCATTACTTACACATTATTGCCTCCATCCCCACGCCGCTACAGAGAGACATACCACGACGACGACGACGAGCTGGAAATGGCTCCCCCCCAGTGCAATCGTCATTCCCATCCTGTTATGATAATTCCGTATAGGTTCGTTGGTTGGTTGGTTGGTTGGTTGTTGGTACGAAACGAATAACAGCAAAGTTTTCCAATGCGTAAACTGGGGCCGTACGGGTGGGAAAAAATGCGCGGTCAAACAGTGAACAAAATGATGATGCCTTGGAAACACATTCAAACACACCTTCATCCTACAGTACTGGAAGGAATTAAATATACACTGCGGTGTTCTTTAATTGTTTCACAAGTTCTAGGGCACATTTACTAGCTGTCTTGACAAACGTCGTACTGGCCGCCCAGTGTGTTTTTCAGCAAACAGCTCCGTAGAGAAGTGCCCCGTAAATTCATCTGTATGGGAGCCGCCCTTTCCAGAGGGGGAGGGGTCTCAGACTATGCTAAAAACTTTCCCCGTCCCAAAAAAAAAAGCTCCTGCATGACAAATTTTCAGTCAAAGGCTATTTCATCCTCACATTCGAAACAATATTTTTAAATTTTACATCTTTATTTTTTTGCGAAAAAGTATAAATGATTTGATTATGAGATATTTTCAAACAAACGACTTAATATATTCAGTTTGCTCCACTATTTTGAGAGTGTCGTTGCAGTAGCTTGAGGAAGCATTGCAATTTTTAAAAACGCTTTTAATTATATCAACATTAAAAACAAACAAACAAATTCTAAGCAATCTTGCATCGTTATTAAAAGTGTCAAGAAATTCGATGCCTTTAAGCTTAAATACAGGATGGCTTGACCTTTTAGTATGGTAGTTGTCCAATGCATTGTATATTCTTGCCAGTACTGTATTTCGACTGACGGAGAGAGATAATCGGAAAGCAGGAACCAGGAATACAAAACTTCTCTTAGCCAGTCACGTAGCGCGTGGATGTTTTTTTTTTTTATATCAAGTCCAAGAACTGGCAAATAGGAAAGGCAAGAAAGAATTTCCGCTCCAGGCAGAAATTTATTATTAAACTTTTTCCTCTGGCGCAGGTTTATCTCTGTATTTTTTTTCTTCTTCTCCCAGTGAGTCATATTTACCCCGTACTTGTGTAAAAAGACTTTGTTTTCAAACACGAGACGCCCGGTAATTGAATGTTCTCTGGGGAAAAAGTGGAACTATAGCATTCGTTAGAGTTTGTCATTATTGTTTGCTGGATGGTGGAAGATTGCAACCTGAAGGGTTCTTTTTAAGAATTTTGTTCTGTTTTTAAGAGTGATTTTTGATACCTTTTAAGTGTCATCTCTGTGTTCAAATCAAACAACCGTTTGAACTAATGGATAGTTGTCATTGGCGTTGTAACAGAGGGGATTACTGCAACACCTCTCCAGAAATCTGAAATTGAAAGTCTCTTTCGGATTGTTTGCTTGTATTTATTTATTTTTGAAAATGGGAAAAGCAAACATGGAAGAAATATCAGTGTAAACCACGCATACCAAACAGATCTTTTTGACAAAATTTCTGGAAAAAACTTTTGGTAAAATGTGTGGTGGATATTGAATTCAAGTTGGCTTTCTACACCGCAGAATGGCGTAGTTGTTTGACGAGCCTTGTCTAGTGAATTGGCAAGTCGTGGATTCAAATCCTACCAGACGTGAATTTTTTTTATCGAAAGTTTCCCTTTCCAATATGTGCATTTTTCAACACATTTGTGCCTCTGAACTTCTGGCGTTGCGTATGTCCATCTTGCCATTTTGGTCGATTATCTGATAATTAACAGCGTTCATATTCAACTTCTTGGACGATTTTTTGACGAAATGAATTGCGTAAATTTGAGCAAAATATAGGTTTTGATGAACATGAGGCATAACACTAGTTTACAGCATTTTTGAACTCGGTAAGCTGATGATCGTTTTTGGTGTAGAATCATGCCCTGAGTTCGAAAACGCGAAGGAAAAAAAATACAGTACAGCGGAAATTTTTTCGACTTTCCATACAAGCTTGATGATTTGAATTCGATTTTTGTTCTATTTTTAAGCAAAGTCGCTCACTTCACACATCTCTTTCTCTGTAATCAATGCTCCGATTGAGCTGAATTTTTTACTGTAACTCACCCACATATGATATGTCAAATAAACGTTGAGAAAGAATTTTTAAATTGTTGTTTTCTTATTGAAAAAAATACATTTCTTCATAAATTTTTGGAAATTTTGCTAAAATTTAAGGAGATCGTCCCCAAAACTCGCCAATATCTTGATTTTCATCAATATGACGCAAAACCTGCATTCAGATGATCGAATGGTATTATATTCAGCTTTTAATTTATGGAAAAAGATTTAAAATTGGTTGAACAAAACGCAAGATATTTGAATTTTATTAAATTCCATATTTTAAAAAGTTGTAAAACTCGATATTGAGCTTAAACTCAAAAACTGTTCTACTTTAAATTTTTTGAAGCACGGTTTCGAAATCAGCGCTAAATTATGCTTCAAAAATTTTGGTCTTTCACAGAAGTTCACGACTTTCGTTTTATTTTGTAAACTAGTGTAATTACTGTTAGAATTTTTCGACGAGATCGTGGAATGTGAATATGACAAAAATCTACCTTAAAAACAATCACTGGGAAAAAAAAACTTAAGGCAAATCTGGATGACATGACGAGGAAAAATCAAGGTAACTCCCAAAAACTTTCCCTAGTAGAAAATATTTTTCAGTTTTGCAAATCTAATTTTTGAACAAAACTTCAAAAAAAAAATGGTTTCTGCAAAATTTTCCACCAGGAAAAAAAATCAGAAGATACCTTGATCCTTCCTCTACATGTGTATGAAAACCGATTTTGAAAATATTGCTCCGTTATTTAATTGATAATCAAAAACCAAAAAATGCAACTAGTTTCGCCATAAGTGGAAATCTAAGAAATTTATGCCACAGAAACGTTTCTGGTGCGATTTAGATATGACTCATTTTATTAATTTAGTGCAAAATATTTTTCAAATGAGGATGAATCAACAATTTCTACGTACTAGCAACATTTCTACCAAAATATACAGTGTATCAAACAATTGTCTGTACAGTAATTTTTTGGTCAAAATAATTTTTCATTTAAATAATTATAACTTTTTATACGTCAATCAAAAACGCTGAAATTTTGACCAATTATAACCCATATATTAAAGCTCCATTGGTAAAGTTTTGAGCGAGATCTAATAAGTTTTCTGAAAGTTATAGAACTTTTAGTAAAACTTATAAAATTTTTGAATACATTTTTAAAACATTATATCTCAATATGTACTTGATGAAACTTTTTCAATATTTTTCGTGTTACAGCTTTTACCTAAGACTTCCATATGCAGCTTCGTTTAAGGTTTTATATTCACTACAAAAAATATGAAAAATCTGTATATGTTCAGAGTGTCATTTGGAAATTTATCATATTTTGATCAATAAAAGTGCCAAGTGTTTTCAACTTTTTTAAACTCTCTTAATGATATATTTTTATACAGGACCTACTAAACTACATATGAAGAGTAGGTCCTATGGATTTTTCGTTCAGTTAATGCACTTTTATTGGTGGAATACGTTTGGCAGATTATATGTGCAAAATATGGTAAATTTTAAAACATCGTCAACTACATACGCACATTTTTCATATTTTTTGTAGTGAATATAAAACCCCAAACATGGCTGCATATGAAAGCCTTAGGTATAAGATGTAACACAAAAAAAGAATTGAAAAAAAAATCATCGAGTACATATTGAGATATAATGTTTTAAAAATGTGTTCAAAAATCTTATAAGTTTTACTAAAAGTTCTATAACTTTCAGAAAACTTATTCGATCTCGCTCAAAATGTTACTAATGGAGCTTTAATATATGATTCATGATTGATCAAAATTTCAGCGTTTCTGATTGACGCATAAAAAAGTTATCAACATTTGAATGAAAAATTATTTTGACCAAAAATTTGCTGTACGGACAATTGTTTGATACACTGTAAGTAGGAAACATTCCTGGAGAATTTGGTGAGACTTCCTATGTAATTTTCCAGCAAGCTTTCAAGTGAACTCTTTAACCCTTTGGAGCCGGAGGGGTCATATACAGAGATGCCAGATTATTTTATCAAAAATCTGTATCAATACAGATTTTTCTGTATCGCCGCATTTGAGGATATAGCAGACACCTAGAGTCCTATATTTCAATAGAAACTAACAAATATGTACTACTTTTTGACGGTTTTTAATTTGTACTGGTATTTATTTTCTAAAACAGGTGTTAAAATGTACAAATTTTCATATATTCTTTAAAGTTGAAGCAGTAATTTATAAAGTTTTCATTAAATTTATTGAAAATAACTTCAAATTTTATGCTTTCTGGAGAAATTTGTATCACATTTTAAAAATCTGTATTTTTCTGTACTCTGTATCTTGTCTGTATAGAAGGTCAAAAATCTGTATATATGGCATCTCTGGTCATATATGACCCGAACATAAAAACGGCTGCATAAATTCACCCACTCGATAAAACAGAATGCTGTCCTTGGCAAAGTTGTTGCAAATTGAGTCCTCTATTATGGAAAAATGAGAATATTTGTATTTGAGACTTCATTTATAACCTAGAACATCCTGAACACCATGAAATTTGGAAAAACGAAATAATTGACATACCGGTTGTTCTAAAAGATGAACTTGAATGTGAGTAATGTTTATATGTATTCATTTAGCCTTCGCCAAGAATATCAAAAGGTGTTTTATATTCTGGGATCTTCTAGGTGTTCCAAACTGTCCTATAGTGAAGCCCTTCAAATCTACAAGAATAATTTTATGTATTTTCGCCACAAATAACAGTATTGCATAACCTACTGGAATCCGTGAAGCACTTGACATCTACAATGTCATTTATACCATTAATACCATAGGGATACCATAGGGATACCATAGGGATATTCCAGTTCAGCCAAACCACCTTGGAGTTCAGGACTTCAGGTCTACACTCGTAACAGTACACATATCTGTTATACTGAGTAACACTGCATAATCAACCGCAGTTACTGGAGCAATCTGAAGTCTACTAGCTTATTATAAACCTTTGGGACATTCAGGGTCGCCCAAACTGTTCTGTAATGAAGTCCTTCAAATTTACAAGAATAGCTTTATGTGTTTTCGCCACAAATAATGGTATTGCATAATCTGCAGGGATCCGCGAAGCTCTTGAAATCACAAATGTCATTTTTTTTAAAGACGCAGATACGTTCAATGCTTCCAGTGAACTTTTCGCTCTTTTAAGGAAGCACGACACTAGACAACGGACTAGCATGCAACGCCTACTATTGGGATATTCCAGGCCAGCCAAACTACCTTGGAGTTCAGGACTTCAGGTCTACACTCGTAACAACAGCCATATCTGCAATACTGAGTAATGTTGCATATTAATCCATGGTTACTGGACCAATCTGAAGTCTACTAGCTTATTATAAACTTTTGGGACATTCAGGTTCGTCCTAACTGTTCTATAATGAAGTCCTTCTAATCTACAAGAAAATCTTTATGTGTTTTCACCATAAATAATAGCATAGCATAATCTGCTGAGATTCGTGAAGCTCTTGAAACCTAAAATGTCATTTAGAGACACTATGGGAGTGATCCAGGTCAGTAAAACTATCTTTGAGTTCAGAACTTCAGGTCTGCACTCGTAACATCAGCTATATCTGACTGAGTAACGTTTCATAACCAATCGCGGTGACTGGACCAACCTGAAGTCTACTATATTATGATATTATAATCCTAATTTAATAATTTTAATTAGGCTGATACAAATTTTATTTTGACTTTTTGTCTCCCCCCTTTCAAAAATTTTTGGCTGGATTTTGCATTTTGAGGGGGCAGATAAAAAAATATTTATCAAAATTTGGGGTCTTGCTCAAAACTCTTTAACAAATCCGATGAGTTTTAAATATTTTTCAAATCAATGCTTTATTATTTTTATCCCCCCCCTCGACCAGTCAAAGAGTGGTGGGACAAAAAGTGAAATAAATATTTGTAACGGCCTTATATTCATATTATATTATAATAATATTCCTAATAATTATTATTTTAAATTCTGAACTATATTATGAATAAATCTAATAGAATAACCCGAGCAAAGGTCAAGTACTGACGATCAAAATGTGATATTGGTTTGTTTGAGATAAGAGGTAAAAATACTGAAAATTATAGCAAAAATTTGTTCTTGAACCATGTAACCAATAGCAAAATTTGATATTTGAAGATCAATCAAATAGCTCACTGCTATTGGTTAGATCTTACCAAGAGCTAAATGTGCTATGATGATGATGTTCCAGGAGTAAAATTGAGATATTATTTTCAGTACTTTTACCTCTTATCTCAAACAAACAAATATCACTTTTTGATCTCCGTATCAAAATATGCTATTATTGAGCTATTTTACTCTGCTCGGGAATCCTGAAGTTTAGCTTTTGATAGTAACAGTAGTTATTCTCACAATGAGCATGAGTTATTTCAAGATAGTTTTGAGATATTCCAGATCAACAACACTACTCCGGAGACCATAGCTTCAGGTCTACACTTGTGATAATAGCTTTTGCCACTACGTTAAGTAGTTTTATATACTCCACTGTACTTACCAAAGTAGTTAGAGAAAAAAATAAGCGTTGTTATATATTTTTGGGATATTATGGGTTTTTGCTATAAAGCTTAGTTGATAAAAACAACCACTGTAACTTTTAGACGACCTACTGGACATAATAGATTACAAATCGTAGCTTTTTATAATGAAAGAAGTTACCGTTACTCCCGTAGACTTTAGGATCTAAACTCAAGAACAGTTTGGATGACCTAGGATATCCCGACTAATATGATATTGTCTATTAACCTTTCAGAATACTTACTGGATATGATAGATTACAAATCGTAGCTTTGTATAATGAAAGAAATCACCGTTACACCCGTGGACTTCAAGATCTAAACTCAACAACAGTTTGGATGACGTAGGATATCCCAACTGATCTGATAGTGTCTATTGAACTTTCAGAAGACTTACATACTGAACATGATAGATTACAAATCGTAGCTTTGTATAATGAAAGAAGTCACCGTTACACCCGTATACTTTAGGAACTAAACTCAAGAACAGTTTGGATGTCCTAGGATATCGCAACTGATCTTATACTGTCTATTGAACTTTCAGATGACTAACTGTACCTGATAGATGACAAATCGTAGCTTTGTATAGTGAAAGAAGTCACCGTTACACCCGTAGACTTTAGGATATGAACTCAAGAACAGTTTGGATTCCCTAGGGTATCCCGACTGATCTGATATTGTCTATTAACCTTTCAAAAGACTTTTTGGACATGATAGATTACAAATCGTAGCTTTTTATAATGAAAGAAGTCACCGTTACACCCGTATACTTTAGGAACTAAACTGAAGAACAGTTTGGAAGTCCTAGGATATCGCAACTGATCTTATACTGTCTATTGAACTTTCAGATGACTAACTGTACCTGATAGATGACAAATCGTAGCTTTGTATAGTGAAAGAAGTTACCGTTACACCCGTAGACTTTAGGATATGAACTCAAGAATAGTTTGGATTACCTAGGATATCCCGACTGATCTGATATTGTCTATTAACCTTTCAGAAGACTTTTTGGACATGATAGATTACAAATCATAGCTTTTTATAATGAAAGAAGTTACTGTTACTCCCGTAGACTTTAGGATCTAAACTCAAGAACAGTTTGGATGACCTAGGATATCCCGACTAATATGATATTGTCTATTAACCTTTCAGAATACTTACTGGATATGATAGATTACAAATCGTAGCTTTGTAAAATGAAAGAAATCACCGTTACACCCGTGGACTTCAAGATCTAAACTCAACAACAGTTTGGATGACGTAGGATATCCCGACTGATCTGATAGTGTCTATTGAACTTTCAGAAGATTTACATACTGAACATGATAGATTACAAATCGTAGCTTTGTATAATGAAAGAAGTCACCGTTACACCCGTATACTTTAGGAACTAAACTCAAGAACAGTTTGGATGTCCTAGGATATCGCAACTGATCTTATACTGTCTATTGAACTTTCAGATGACTAACTGTACCTGATAGATGACAAATCGTAGCTTTGTATAGTGAAAGAAGTTACCGTTACACCCGTAGACTTTGGGATATGAACTCAAGAACAGTTTGGATTACCTAGGATATCCCGACTGATCTGATATTGTCTATTAACCTTTCAGAAGACTTTTTGGACATGATAGATTACAAATCGTAGCTTTGTATAATGAAAGAAGTTATCGTTACACCCGTAGACTTAGGGATCTAAACTCAAGAATAGTTTGGATGACCTAGGATATCCAGAAAAAATATTCTGCATTATAGTCTACCGTTTTTATGCTATTGACCACCAAAACTACAGAAAAACGTAGAAAAAACTCCATAATAACGCTTGGAAAAATTCCGGCTTCAAAGGGTTAAATGTGTCAGAAGCATTGATCTACATATATTTAACCCTTCAGCGCGCGCGCTGTTGTAAAAAGTACAACACTAACAAAAAACCTCGTTTTTCGTATACAGCGCGAACGCGGTGCAGTTTCGGTTGCTTGATGGCGCGCGTCCTGGAAGGTAAATAAACTTTCTTGTCTTTAAAAATGTTTGAAGAAAAAATCTGTGGACACTTTTTATTTTTTTTATTATTCGAAGGATTTTCCATGGTTTTCAAATAACTCACGTACAGATGGGTAAATTATTGGTGGAATTAGGAAAAAATCCTCAGCTCAGTTGAGATTTGAACTCACGACCCTTATATGCTAGCCAAGTGTTTTACCAACTAAGCTACCAAGCCAATTAATGACACGGCATTTTAGTTGTTATAAGGTAATTCAAATCTACGTGCCTACCATACAGGCTTCGTTTCTTCAACATGAAAGATAATCAACGTGTCGTTCACATTCTTTTTTAAAACAACAGATCAATACAAAAGGGGTGGAAACTCGAAAGAGACTTACTCAAAGTGTAAATTTTCGGCATACCAATCCGTGTTGTCAATTATGATTTTCATAAGTGGAATTGGCTTCTTTGGCGGTATTGAGATAATTCGATATTCAGAATCTGCATGCCAAACTGGGCTAAAATCCAATTTTTTATGAGCTTTGGGGTGCCCGGGAATCTATTCAAAAGTCAATTTGATGTTTGTATTGGAGCGATTTGATAAATCACCCCCTGTCAGAACTGTCAAACAGTTGCCCAGCTGCTAAATAAAAGTACTAAAAATCTGAAATCACAGAGGCTCAGAAATTGGTGCTCTTTTGCATAAAATAATTATTTTTGTTTAAAATTGAAAACCCAATTGAATGAGGTGTTTCAGTTGGCGTTTATAGCAGAAGTATGTTAAAAACTTCTTCAATCTCTTAGGACGCTTGCCAATTTGAATCCCAAAATCTAACTTGCCGAGTGAGGTTTTCATGATAGTGTTATGCTTTTTATAAAGAACCCATAAGGTTTAACGTTTGAGAAAATATGCCTCTATTCTGGATAAAACTTTTTCAGAATTTTCTTACAGATCCAATATTTTCAATATATTTCAATATATTAATTGAAAAACAGTTTTGGGCGATAATTTTGGGAAACTTATTCCTGAAATCTAAAACCTGGTGAAATCAAAGTTCCATTTCCGGAATTTATCAATTAAACTGCTGCAAAATTCGACACACAAAGAGATTTTATGTTTCCTAAATAACACTGGAGAGATTTTGAAGAATTTCCTAAACATCTGAATGTTCGACTGCGTTTTGGAGTCATTATTGAAGAACTCTTGAGAAGACTTTTTTTTTAATTTCCAGGAAACCTTTTTGTACAATTTCTGAAGAAAATTGCACTAGCACTCCTGGAAGGATTTCTTGATTTGTTTAGGCGTTAGAACAAAAATTTTATACAATTTCATTGGAATATTGTAGCAAATGATTGGGTTTTGGTGATTTTTTTTGCATAAGTCAATTTTTTTAAACATCTATGTATCCTTATGAAACCTTCTGTGAGTATTGCTATATTTGAGAGAAAATCTCTGGATATATCCATGAAATAATGACAATATCTGTTATTCTATATCATTTATTGAGGGTATTATCCTGTTTAAACATCTCGATCACAAAGGCAATCTCTGATCGTGCATTTCGAGGGGCTTCAGGGATTTTTCAGAGGTATTCCAGAGGTTGCAAGGGGTTTAAGAGGCGTTCCAGGGAGCTCCAGGGAGCTCCAGGGGGTTTCAGAGGTGTTCTAGAGGTGTTTAAAAGGGTGTCAGAGGCGTTCCAGGTGTGATTCAAGAGGTGTTCTAGAGGTGTTTAAAAGGGTGTCAGAGGCGTTCCAGGTGTGATTCAAGAGGTCCAGGGACATTTCATGAAATTTCCGGGAGTTTCAGTGGCGTTCCGGGAGTGTTCCAGGGGGTTACAGGGGGTTTCGAATGCATTCCAGGGGAAATCCAGGGTGCCTCAGGGGTTTAAGGAAGTGCCTAAAATTGGGGAGCGAATCGGACTGGACTTGAAAAGAAATCAACTTAACAATTTACAATACACGTCTTTATTGCTAGGTTTGAGAATACAAACTAAAAATTCAAATTGAAATTTCGAAAGCATGGACTGCTTTTATTGTCGATGGCATGCTGCGTTGCATTCACTCAACACTCCTTCTCAACGCTGCTGTTGAAGACCACACTGTTGTCGAAGTACTTCCAAACGTAGCCTCACTATTGGCTTCGTCAGAAGATCGACTGCCACTGTCTCGCTTGGACAGTACTCGTACTGAACAATATCTTTCGTTTCCAAGTCCTTTGCGTAATGGAATTTCGTCAAAATATGTTTCGTACGGTTACTGAACTTTTCTGCGTCCAGCATCGAAATCGCCGCTGCAATGTCAGGTCTGCTGTTGACTGCAATGTGCAGCAACTTCCCAACTACCTTCTGGTACTCTATAATGTTTGGAAGCAGGTCGCTATCCTCTTCTATCTTGCAGTATCCAGGATCGATAAGCACGCTAGACGCTTTGGCATCCTGAAGACCGGCAGATTGGACAACACTCTCGATATACTTCCGCTGGCTGATGAAGAACTCTCCATTTTCATCTCGATCAACTTCGATGCCCAAGTAAAACTTGATGTCGCCGAGGCTGGTAATATTGAAGTTCTTCTGCAGTACCAGCTTCAACGCACCTACGATGCGCTCATCCTCATTCGCCACGATAAGGTCATCCACGTAGACGAGAACGTAGCACCACTTGCCACCAACTCGGTTTCCATAGAGACAGGGATCTGCCTCACAGCGCTCGAATACATCCGCTACCAGAACCTCATGAAGACGCTGATTCCACGCATGAGCCGCTTGCTTAAGCCCGTACAAGGATCTCTTCAAACGGCATACCTTGCTTTCCTTTCCGCTGACGACAAACCTCGGAGGCTGCTTCATAAAAATGTGTTCCAGGGGATCTCAGAGGATGTCATGGACGATCCATGGGATTTCAGGGAGCTTCAGGAGCGTTCCAGAGCATTTCATGAGGTTTCAGGGGGTTTCAAAGGCGGTCCAGGGGAGTTCCAGAGAATTTCAGAGTGCTCTAGTGGTTTACAAGGGGCTTTTAGGGAGTTTCAGGGATCCCATAGTCGTTACAAGGGTGTTTCAAGGGGTTTCAGAGACGTTCCATGGTGCTTCAGGGGGCTTCAAGGGGTCCCTGGGGCATTCCAGGGCGCCTTAAGGGGTGTCAGGAGCATTCCATGGAGTTTCAAGGGGGTTTCAAGGGATCTCAGGGGCGTTCCAAGGGAGTGTTACAGGGGGTTTCAAGGGCGATCCATGGAGTTTCTGGAAATTTCAAAGGCTTTCAAGGGATGTTTCAGAGGGTTCCAGGGGGTTTCAGGGGCTTTCAATCGATTTCAGGGGCGCTACATGGGGCTTCAGTGGGTTTCAGAGGGTTTAGAAGGGTTCCAGGGGTTCAATGGGCGTTCCATTTGGTTTCAGGGGGTTTCAGGAGCGTTCCAAGGGTGTTCCAGGGAGCCTTTCACGGGCGTTACAAGGGGTTTCATGGGGTTTCAAAGGCGTTCCAGAGGTGTTTCAAGGGGTGTCAATGGGGATTCAGGAACGTTTCAAGGTTTTCCAGGGGTTTTCCAGATGATCCCAAGGAGTTTTAGGGACGTTCCAGGAGTGTTCCCAGGGGTTTCATGGGGTTTCAAGAGCATTCCAAAACCCTGAAACGTCTTGAATTCCCTCTGAAAATTTCCTGACACTTCCTTGAATATTCCATAAATCCCCCTGAATCCCCCGGAAACCCTCTTGAAAGCCATTGAAAATTCACGAAACGCCTCTGAAACATCCGTGAACCTCCCATTAGAGGCCCCAAGGAACCGCCACGGACCCTTCCGAAACCCTTCTGAAAATTCAATGGAACTTGAGAATGAAAATGCATTATTCAACAATTAGCGAGAATCGGTCAATATTAGGATGAGCTAGCTAGCTGCGTTCAACATTGGGGTTCCAGGCTTCCGATACAAATGTTCTATTTTCTCTTAGAAAAAAAAAAAATGGAATTTAACCCTTTGGAGCCGGAGGGGTCAATATGACAATAACGTATTCAAGGCCAGAAAGGTTGCGGCAGCAGTGGCGAAAATATCCGGCTCCAAAGGGTTAAGGGAATTCATTCTTGGCGAACGACTGCAAATATGTTGATCGGAGGAATGTGGCACTCACAGTCTTGAAAATTAAATGATTTATTTTATTCTGCCCGGAAATTCAAATTCAGTGGACAGTATAAGGAATGACTGGGTTTAGAAGTTCACTAGATATTTTCTACTAAACAAACAAATGAAACGAAAATTTCAGTACTAATTGTTCAACAATTGGCGAATTACCTTAATAGTTTTCTTTTGCACTAGTCCCCACCCAGAATAATTACATTGTTACGCTACTGCACCAGTTGGTCACTATTGCGAAGAGATAAGGCACCGTTGAAAAATTTCCATGACAGTTTTTATTCGAATTCTCCAGTTTGCCTGCACGACACCATTCGCGGAAGTGTTATTGTCCCATCGTAAGATTGCGTTTTAAACCAGGAAAAGAGGACGCCCGTCCGTCGCTTATGGTTCCTGTTCACCTCACAGCTTCTCAGTGCCAAGGAAAACCTTTACATTGAATCGGAAAAGAATGTCAGGTCAAAAGATCATCCATCCTTTTTCATTTTCCTCCTTCATTCAGCAAACACAGCAACTGGAAGGAATCACGTTTTTTCGCCCGTTTGCTCGATGCTGCAATGTGATTCTGTGCTTCTTCCTTCGCCGTTCCATGGGGATCATGTTCCCCGAGAGGGTCCTCCAACCCAGAGTGCCATAGCCTATCGTACATAAACACACACCGAACCAGACGGGTACCTTTCCAATCGAAATATAATAATAATTCCAAGAAATATGATCAATTTTACAGATTTTTATTACAGCAACTCGGACGGGCTCTCGGAAGGCTCGCACCACTTTGAATAGAAGAACTGAATCGGTCTCAGCTCAGGCAGCGTCGTCGTCGTCGTCTTCGGCAGTGACCCACCCGCCCGGTTGTTCCGGTTGTCTGATTTCACCGGAGCGAGTTATCTTCCGCCCAGAAGAGGGTCTCTTCCAATGAGCATACGAGCGAAAATGCCCGCACAGTTGGTTGAGTTTTCCTTGTCTCCGGAAGAATGGTTGGTACTGGGGGACACCATCGCCGTTCTTGGGACGATTCATCATCAGATTTGGGGAATTCTGTAAAAGGTTGAACAGGAAGCACTTTTTGTTTGGATTGGAATTAAATTCAAAAAAACTGTTACCATCTGATTTCTTCTTCTGCTTCTTCTTGAAGTAACGCCAGCTAAGGTTTTCTACTTTTGACTGAGGGGTTTTTTTTTCAACTGATCAATGACCATTTCACATTTGTTTTCCGTTTAAGAACTTACTGCAAAATAGCTAGCATCTAGAACAAAGCTTTTCTTTTCTTTAAATTATAGGCGGTTCTTTTGAGTTATACCGGCTCTGCGGGCCCGTATGAAGTAGATTATCAATATTAACTTATTTTTCCCGATCAGTCTAGATAGCTGTGTAGTGTCGGTAGCGGCTAGTTCAACTGGCTAAGAATAGCACTATGGATGGACCGTCTGTTCCAATGGTAGAAGTCCACTATTTATGTGACCCCTCATTCATTGTGTTATGCGTCTTTATGCTTACCGCACCTAGGAATGAATGGTTAGCGGAGGTCTAATAAAAACCTAATCGCAAACAGCCTGTGGAATACACCCTCAACAGTATTTTGCCCTTACTGTGCCAACCGGAGCAATAATGAAGTGAACCTTGTGTTTCTCCGAGACAATCAGCTGACCTTAGTCTCAAACTTGAGGCTGCATAAGTGCGAAATTATGAAGATGTCATTGATTAATTTAAAAATACACCATTTTGTACAGTGTATTCCGTGTATCATCGCCTTTGCCGTTTTCCAATCGATACCGATCTGGTGTGATTGCAAAGAGTTTAATCTTGCCTTGTTTGGGTAGTGGCTACGGTCAGGAAATCTGGGCTCAGATCTTCAGCATAAAAGAACAGCAACGATCAATCTTTGCAGAATTATGCAAAATGGCACAGCCCAAGTGGCTTTACTTCAAGAACCTTACTTTCGTAAGGGAAAATTCTATCTAGGAAACCCGGTGTTTGCTATTTTCAGCAAAAATGAAATTGAAAACTCACGTGTCATGCCTCGAGCATATGTGCTTGTTAACAACGCAATCGTTGCTACACTCATCTCTGAACTAACTACCAGAGATGTATGTGCTATTTCAATTGATGTATCTGTTGAAAACCTCAACAGAAAATACGTCTATTGTTCGGTTCATTTACAGCATGATGAACCATCCCCTACGGATGCTTCCATGCACGTCATCGCCTACTGCACTTCAAAAGGTCTTCCGCTTATTGTTGACACTGATGCTAATGCTCACCATATCATCTGGGGCAGCTCAGACATTAACTTGAGAGGCCCCATTCCATGGAATACTTGAGTAGTGCAGATCTTGGCTTGAATTACTTAACATAGGCATGCGCCCAACCTTCATGGTATCTGCCAGAGAGGAAGTGTTAGACATAACGCTTTGCTCTAGCTTCTAGCAGAATTAGTCACGAGATGACCAATTGGCATGTGTTAGTTGAAGATTCATTATCTGACCATCGCTACATCTGTTTTGAATGATTCCGTTGATATTGCTACGGCCCTTAGCATGGAAGCTTTCGAAGAAGCTTGCTCTCTGCGGTCTGTGAAGACCACAAGAGGAACCCCTTGGTGGAACTCTGATTTGGAGAAGCTCAGCAAACAATGAAGAATAGACGACGTTTGGCTCGTGTGTCGACTCGCAAGACCTACCAGAAAGCTCTTCTGTCTACTGAAGATCCGGCAGGAAAAACCAAGTCAGTCGGTTGAACAAAATCCTTGCGAAATTTAAGGATTTTCGAGTGAACGAACTTTGTTTGGCAAATGGCGATTTCACTTCCTCTGATGAGGAAGCTCTTGAATGTTTATTCAGTTCACACTTTCCTGGATGTGTGCATATTACATCTTCGGATGAAGCTGATGTATTAGTTATGATTCTCTGACTTCGGCTGAGAGTATCATAAGATTCCATTGAGTGGGCACTAAATAGTTCCGCTCCTTTCAAATCTCCTGGAGCAGATGGGATATATCCTATTTTGCTTCAGAAGGGGTTTGATTATTTCAAACATGTTTTAAAAAACTACTTGTTTGCAGTATCGCTACAGGATATATTCATAAATCCTGGCGGGATTTTACCGTAAAGTTTATTCCGAAAGTGCGTCGTGCTTCGTACGAAGAAGCAGAGTTTGAGGCATATCGATTTGAACTATTTTTCTGAAATGCTTAGAACGCATTGTCGATCATCACGTCCGTGATGTTCATCTGGCCAACGTGCCTCTTCATGTGAACCAATATACCTACCAATCTGGCAAGTCCACTGTGACTCTTTTACAGAAAGTTGTTTACGATACCGAGAAAGCATTCACCCAAAAGCAATCTTGTTTGGGTGTTTTCTTAGTTATCGAGGGTGCTTTTAACAATGTGCCTTCCGATGCCATATTGGAAGCCACAAGGAGTCATGGCATATCTCCAATGATTTTCCATTGGATTTACCAAATGCTCCGATATCACTTCGCGATATTGCGTCAAGCAGCGAATAGGAAATTGAGTGTTTGTGGATGCCCCCATAGGGGAGTCTTATCACCACTTTTGTGGAATCTCGTAGTAGATACGCTATTGAGGCAACTCAGTAATAGCGGTTTTCCTACTCGTGTTCATGGCGATGGCACAAATTTCTCACATGGAGGAGAACGTGCCTCTGGAGCCGAGCACATCTTGAGCCAAGCTTTTCTTTTCTTTGAAGCATAGGCTGTTCTCTTGAGTTACTGTTGTGGAAAACAGTGACATGATACTGTAGTTTATTATTTGAATTCGTTCCCTACGCCATTCGGTTAAACGGTATTCGTTCAATAGCCCCGGAATTATTGTATATGCTTTGGAATGCATACAAAATCTTCTTTTTTGTAAAAAAAACTTTCACAAAGATGCTTATCATACCCATATTTTCTCATTTCAACAGAGCATTCATGCCACACGTTTCCCTCATCTCTCATTCCTAATGTGATGACAAAATCAACCATCTCAATTGCCGCTCATTATATGGCATGACGTAGGTACGTGTATGAGTCCTCGAAAACCCGGAAGAAATGGAAAATAGAATGCTAAATTCACGACCATCAAGGGAGGAATTCTACTTTAATCCTTTCACTTCTAGCCCAACGAAGAACACCGACACATTCACCACATTATCTGGAAGGATCTCGCGCGGGACCAGTTCAAGCTTCCAACCGACACCGTTCGCCACACTCCACACCTACAAGGAAAAAGTTGATAATCAAATTACAAACACATCACGTTGTACTCATTCATCTTAATAATGCTTTCTTTTTTTTTTTTTTTGTTTTTGCTATGGTACTACTGTCTGCCGATACAGCCGGCGATGTTGTTCCAGCTTCCTACTGGGTTTAAACATACATTTGTAAAACCGAGGAGGCGCCAGCATTTCCGCTGAACACATGTCCCTAGGGAAGTTTTGCTGGTGTTGTATCGCTGTCAAGTGTACACAGAGTACACAGTTAAAAGTATATTTTTTATTTTTTTATTTTTATTTATCATGACGCTTAAAAATGGATTCCTGAAAGTGCTATGTTTTCCAGATCATTGTTTATACGATATACGGTAATATTTGTCCGGAATCTTAGCACTCAGCCCTAATTACCCTAGTTTACAGCATTTTTGAACTCGGTAAGCTAACGATAATTTTTAATGTAAAATCATGCCCTGAGTTCGAAAACATGAAGGGAACAAATTACAATAATGCGGATTTTTTTTCGGCTCATAATACAAGGTTGACGATTCGAAATCCATTTTGTTCTATTTTTATGCAAAGTTGCTCCCTTGTTCTACTTATTTTTTTTTTTTAATCCGTTTTGGTCTTTGATAGAAGTTCAGCACTTTCGTTTTATTTTGTAAACTAGCGTTATTACCGAAAAGCTTCAAAATATTACGAAACTTCTAGAAAACGTTATCTGGTTTTTTTTTCTAGACCCCTCTTATCCACGATGGCATTTTTAAGTAAATTTATAAATTTATAAATTTTAATAAACTTATAAATTTTAGTAAATAAATATCATATTTCTCACGCATTTTATTATATACGCAAGTATTAGATATTTGCCAGAATAAATTTTATATGTACGTCAGGAATTTTTTAAGAAATTTCCGGTTCTTTCCAAGAACTATCTCTGGATTTACCCAGTTTTTTTTAATTTTTACTAATCAGATCTTCACGGGATTGTTCTTAAGAACTCTTTTTTTATGTTTATGCTATGTATCTTGCTTTCGATATTTCTCAATAACTCATAAAGAGATCTTAATAATTTTATGGAATCCAAAAATGCTGAAGTATTTTCAGAAAGGGGATATTTAAAAACCTTTTTAATGATTTTGCCAAGGATTTTTTTTTATTTATCCTCAAGATTTTGGTAAAAATGTTCCGTTTTTACCACAGGAATCTTCTATGGAGTTTTTACTTTAAGAGGTTTCTAACATATTAAAAAACACTAAATCATTCTTCATAATTTTTACAAGCGGTTGCTTAGAGGTCTTTGTGTTTAAAGGAATTCCTAATTCACTATTCCCCTGTTAGGATATCCATCGGATTTTTGCCTTTCTCGTACACTAAGTGTACTGGAAAGGCTATATGTTCACTCCAAAAATGACTTTTTGATAGAAGTCCCGGAGGGTCGAGTTTCATATACCAATCAACTAAGCTCGACGAGTTGAGGTGATGTCTGTGTGTGTGTATGTTTTTTTTTTTTTTTTTTTTTACTTGGTGGTAAAGCCTTTCTGCCTTCCCGACACGCGTTCGATAAGCATGACCAGTGCTACCGATTTCGTCCATCGCGTGCCAGTTCGTGAGGGACTCAGAACAGAGAAGAGAACTCTGAACCCTACGCCTCTAACCTCCACCAAGGTCTACAGTGCCTGCTTCCCCCGGATTCCACTAGAAGCGACTACTTCGGGGGGGGGGGGGGGGGTAATGTGTGTGTGTGTATGTGTGTATGTGTGTGTGTATGTGTGTGTACAAATAAACTCACATCACTTTTTGGCAGTAAACCTCAACCGATTTCAATGACCAATGGTTCATTCGACGCGGAATCTGGTCTCATTGTTTCCTATTGAAAATGGTTCGGATCGGTCCAGCCGTTCCGGAGTTATGGCCATTTAAATGTTCTTTACCGGTACCCCAGGCGGGGCCAGATATGAAAACGCTACAAATCCATCCATGCGACACATCAAACTACGGCATTTTCGATAACTTGATGAATGGTAACCTCGAAATTGGTCTTAGACCATATCTGAACCGGTAGTGTCCCGGAACCGGTTTCGGGTGTCCCGCCGGAAGTGGCCAAACATTAAAGTGAACTAAACCCATGCATGCGACATATCAAACCGCGGCTTTTTCGATAACCTGATCAACAGTAAGCAGGAAAACATTCTCAGATCATATCGGAACCGGTAGTGTACCGGAACCGGTTCCAGATGTCCCGATGGAGGTGGCCAAGTATAAAAGTTAACCAAACCCACACATGCGACATATCAGACCGCGGCTTTTTCGATAACCTTATGAACAGTAAGCAGGAACATATTCTCAGAACATATCTAAATCGGTAGTGATCCGGAACCGGTTCCGGGTATCCCGCCGGAAATGGCCAAATATGAAAGTGAACCAAACCCGTGCATGCGACACATCAAATCTGTTTTTTTTTTCGATAGCCTGATGAACGGTTAGCAAAAAAAATCAGACAATATCAGAAATTACCGGTAATGTTGCGGAATCCATTCCGGGTGCCCCGCCGAAAGTAGGCAAATATAAAAGTGAACCAAACCCATGCATACGACACATCAAATCGCGACTTTTTAGGTATCTTGATTTAGCAAAAGATAGTTTCCGATCATATTTAGAACTACCGGTAGTGTTCCGCAACCGATTACGGATGTTCCATAGAAAATGATCAAACGTAAAGGAGAACCAACCTATGAATGCGACACATTAAATGACTTTTTAGGTAACCTGATGAACGGTTAACAAGAAGAATCATAGACCATACTTTGGAAAACCAATAGTGTGCCGAAACCGGTTCCAGGTGATCCACCGGAAATGGACAATGTAGAATGGAATCAAACGTATGCACGCAGCATATTAAATAACGTCTTCTTCGATAACGCGAAGAACGGTCAGCAAGAAAATAATATCAGGAAACCGGAAAAAGTTTCGAGTATCACGCCGGAACTAGCGAAATGCAAAAATGAACCACACTCATGCATGCGGTACATCAATTCGCGACTTTTTGGGAAAACTTATTAACACTTCTCATGGAGCTAGTCTAAGACCACATCAGGAACAATCGGTACAATGCCGGAACGTGCCTCTTGAGCCGACCTACTGATACCCATGCAGGCGATACAAATCGTGTTGTTCAGGTAACCTAATGAACATTAGCAATGAAATAGTCTTAGACTATATTTGGGAGACCCGGTAGTGCTCCGGAACCAGTTCGGGGTACCCCACCGAAAGTGACCAAATGTACCATGTGACACATCAAATCGCGGCTTTTATAATAACCTAAGGAACGCTTGGCTAGAAAATAGGCTCATACCTCATAAAAGCTACCGGAAGGGTTGCAGAACCAGCGTTTGGTGCTTCGCCGGAACTACGAAAGTGAATAAAATCAATGCAAGCGATAAATATATGTAAGATTTAAGAAAATTTAAAATTAATCGCATCATCCCAGAATAAAAGTTTTCCAATTCCTTTTTGCGTCTAAAATTACTGGATAAAATTTTGATGCAACTGGTTGCGCCCTCGGGCTCTTCAATGTGGTTGAAGTTTGTTTGGGGAATTTCACATGCACATTTCACATGTGCAGAAAAAAAACCGCAAAGGGATCTGTGATTGTGTGAAAAGTTATATCTTAGGTTGTAAGTATCGTTTTGATATTGATTGGCCTCCAGTGTTAGTGAAGGTGCTCAAGCAGTCAACTGAAAAGTCTGATATATTTCAGATCTGCTCATACGTTGAACATAACGCCGGACTATGTTCAACCAATAATTTTTGAGTCATTCAATGATGGCTTTGATAAAATGTTTGCTTTCCTTATAAAGTATCAGGATTCAGAACACTTTGGCTTACGTAGACAGAAAGATCGTAAGAACATATTCATCGAGAAAGGCACTATCACCACTAGGTGGATTAATTGGGGTTTTTTTCTAAGAAATCCTACATAATTTCCTTAGAATGAAAATATTTTTTTGGAAACTTCTGCCGGTTTTCGTGGTTCTGGTTTTATTTTGTCTGTTTTTTACGTTTTAATTGAGAAATTTATCTTAGATTATTTCCAGTAATTTCACAAGGATTACTCAAAAATTATTGAATATTTTTCTCAATAGCTTCCTTAAGCTTTTCACCATCTCTTACGAAACATTTATTTTTACTGAAGAATTCACATTGGATTTTTTTAGGATTTTCCCAAACAATCGTGAGGTGAAACACATTAAAATTTCTTGTTATTTATTTAAATCATTGAAACTTTTTTTTTATAATATTTTTCATCAAAATATTTTTTTTTTAATTTTCGAATTCAAACCATTTTAGTGAGTTTTCTCCTATTTCCTTATTCTTTCTCCTGTTCGAATTCAAAAAAGTCGGTCGATCTGGCAACACGTAGACAGATTCCACAACCTAACATATAGTGTATCAAACAATTGTCCGTCCTACGATATTTTCATTTTTTTTTGTTTTATTCAAATGTTCAAAACTCAAATATTATCTGTATAATTACCTGCATATCGAAGATTATTTGCAAGAATTTTAAGAAAAATCAGGTAGAAGTTGTAGAAATTATAGAACTTTTAATTAAACTTAGGCGACTTTTGAACAAATTTTAAAATATTTATCTCAATGTGAAATGAATGAAACATTTTAATTTTTTTGTGCCTAAGGCTTTTGCATGCAGTTTTCAATTAATTATTGCGCTTTTATTAGTGGAAATTAGTTGGCAGATTGTATGTGTGAAATATAGTGAATTCATGAATATAGTAATCAAAATAAGCAGATTTTTCATATTTTTGCAGTGAACCTAATCAGGATTGCATATTCATCCTCTATGCATGAAGAAATTTAGAGTATTGAATTGTTGTTTTACTAAAACTTAAATAATGTTTAGAAAATGTATTCAAAATAGCTCAAAATTTCACCAATGCAATGTAGCTTCAGCTCATATTTTATGATTAGTCAAAACTATAAAACAAAAAGCTGGTCGTAGTTAACAGCAATTTTCGTGCGCAAGTTATTGAATGACTCCAAAATGATCGTTTGCCAACGGTCCCGGACAAACTTTTGCACAAAATTTCTCCAGTTTTTATTCCAACATTTTTTTAAGTTCAAGGAATATTCTTTTTTCTCTGTCTAAAAACAATAAAACATTAAAAAATCCCCTAACCTCTTCTGGATTTTGTTTTGGACAAATGCCCTATAATTTGTAGCCGTATTTTCACCAAGAGATTTTTAACATTTTTCAGAATTTCGTGTGTCTATAACCTTTTTATCTAAAATATCTTCGGGTATTCCTTAAATTTACTTAGAATTTCCCTGTAGATTTTCTCAAAATTTTGATATGATGCGCTTGTCAAATTTGTTGCTTTCATAAAAAAAAATCTGAAAGTGACCTTACTGCGAAACTTGATTCATTTCCTCTTTTTTGGGTTTTTGATTTTTTGTTCAATAACGGAGCAATATTTTCAAAATCGGTTTCCATACAAGAAACCGATAGATATCTCCTGATTTTTGTCTCCTGGTGGAAGACGTTTTTCAGTTTTACTGAAACCATTTTTGAACGGAATTAAAAAAAAACCCAGATTAATCCACCTAGTGGTGATAATGCCTTCCCGAGCAAAGTCTAACAACAAAATGATAGCAAATCGAAAACAAGATTTGTAATCAGCAGCAAATTGATATCACATTTTGATATCAGATTGTCTTGATTCAATTTGATTTCAAATTTTGATTTCGTTTTGCTGTCACTTAAACTTATTATAAATATTAAAGTTTTTAAGTAATTTCAAAACTTCTAGGCGACCTTGTATAATACAACTAATGCTATACCATCAGTGCAATTAACATATTGCGTTTAAGTTTTCATATCATTCGAAAAACTATACATTTAACGATTTTCTATTTTTTCGCACTGATAGCAAAAACAGTTATCAATTTGATATCACTGATGGCAAGAATTGTTTTCAACTTGCTGTTACGGGAACATTTTTCTGCTTTTATTTTTGATGTTTTAACCGTTAAAACGACCAAAGTGACAACAACCTGAGTTGTCATAATTTGCAATATCACAACATCAAAATTAGTTTTCAATTTGCTGTTAAGCTTTGCTCGGGTTTCTCGTTATAAGTGCAATACTCAGAGGCGTCTCGTGACTAGCAGACTGACCTGTTCTACAGATTACTATTTTACTAAATGAAAACACATTAGAGTTATTTTATACTATGCTCGCTGTTTTTTTTTAGTATTGTGATTTTTAATATAAGCTGATTTTTATCTTCTTGTTTGTTAACCATTTTATGAAAAATATCTTCCGCATTTTCATCGCAAATAATGATGCGATTCACATTCAGATGCGCCTTTGAGTGACTTCCGAAGTTTGATATCTCACATACTTTTAGAAAAATCCATTTTCGGTGGAAGACGTTCTTCACACACCGACGATACTTGTTTTTTTTTTCAATCATGTCCAACATGCTCTCTTTTCCGCAAATGTTCGAAATTTCCACCTCCATAAATTGTTTTAGCTCGTATCATGACCTCGAATTTAAAATTTGGAAACCGTTGCCAACGAGTTAGAGCACATTCGGCACCCCCAGCTTCATCCACGCTGGATGTAATGCATAACAAGCGCGCACGACATTGGGTGTGCCAAAATGTGCTCTAGCTGCGCAAGTTGTTCTCAGCCTACGTAGAACGACAAACCGAGAAGCCACAGTCCAAGCTTTCATTCATTTCTGGTTTTGCTACACACATGTAAACTTTCCACTGAAGAAGCTCTTTGCGTTTAGCTGTGTGCCTCTGGTATCCATCGCTTTTTTCTCTAAAGAGTACCGAGCACCATGCTAACAATCATTTACACACATTTGAGAACCTGATCGGTAAGCATAGCTGGCAAAGTATTTATTTAAATACTGTGCAATCAATGTTCCTTATTCCATTTTTTTTTAAATATTGTTAAATAATTTTACAACATACATTTTTTAGCATTCTAAAACTGTAAATTTTCAACATGATTTTAAAGACTCTAGTCGATTGCGCTTAGCGTGCGTGTACGCGTGAGAAGCAGGCGGGAAATGAAAAATGGAAAGAAACGTTGACAACGCTGCACCGAGAAAAATTTCTACTCAGTGGCTGAGTTGGTCTTACTCAGAAATCGAAAAATCCTTTGTTTTCTTACTCAGTTTCGGCTAAAAGTGGGACAACCCATTGTCAATGGGTTGTCCCACTTTTAACGGAAACTGAGTAAGAAAACAAAGGATTTTTCGATTTCTGAGTAAGACCAACTCAGCCACTGAGTAGAAATTTTTCCCTGTGTGCTGCTGGTTCTAGACGAGTAGGGAACGTATGAGCGATAGAGTAAAGTGAAATGAATTCGAATGAACACTGCCATTCGGAGGCAAACAAGGGAGAAAACTGTTGGTTTGGGAACAGCATCCATCGTTCGCATGAATCGGGGAACCGGTGGCATGTAGTTTCGAAGAGTCGAGCAAGAGAGAGCTGCGCAAGGCTGGCTCTCGCATGCTCTTGTTATATGGTCTCTGCCGGTGGATGGCTTGGAGTCGTCTTTCGTTCTTCATAAACCGGGAACGATGTTAGCGCCTTGTGTGCAAGTTGTTATGGGGTATGTGCGGTGGGAGTTTTAAGGCCCAAGTCAGTCGAGCACCCGAAAATAATCTGTGATTAACCGCCGATTTGAAATTTCAAGAGTGAATCTGCTTGAAAAATGAACTAGCCACCACTACATAAGCGATGATGAAAGAGCACTGTTCCTTTTGCGGGAAAAGTATTGCTATTCTCGTTTGAAAATAATCATAATAGCAAAACCGATGTTTGAGTATATCACAAAAAGGTAAGGATTAAAACAATATTATAAAATATCAAACATTTTTACATATGATCTAAAAGTTGTATGTCAATAAAACCCACTTCACAATAAAACAATGTTGAAATCATCAAACGTCGACAAGTACAAAATCCTTATAAATCTAAGGTATTAGAATCAACTTTCAGTAACAGCGGGTGATATCAGTAAAATGATATCGACAGAAAAACTAAAAAAATACCAGTACTGCATATTCCGACAATAACTTACTCTTTTGAGCTTCAGCTATCTACTTGAAGAGTAATAAAATAGTAGTCATAACTTACGCAATCAGAATGCGAAGCTTATGCAATATATGGAACTGATGCATATATCTATTCAATAAGCTGATGAAATAGCAAAATATTCAAAACTACCTAGTAGTTATAGCCATCTTCCCTAAGAATATGCGATCCAGATCACTTCTGTTACGATTTATGAAACAAGAGTCCATCCGACCACAGGCGCACCCTAATCGTAGAAATGAACTCCAACGTTATGAACGAAGCGTAAGATGCTGCTGGCTTGTATGTATTGTTGCGCATGGAATCATTGCACCTATGATTTCTTAACATTTTTATATGAAGGTATGAAATTTTGTATACACCAAAAGATTGCTGAGAAAATTTGCAATCTAATGGTGTAATTTATTCTGCTGAAATGTAAACTTCATAGCATACTTTTTCTATTTCCATTCCATGCGTAAATATTCCTCGCTGTAGCAGCAGCGCACGGTGTGAGGTAGAAATATGAAAACAGCCAGCAGCAGCGAAAGCATTTATTGTTCATCTAACTGTATTCATTCCACCAACAATGCGGGACGGTGGATTTGGCGGCATGCTTTCAATGTTGCTTACACGTTGCGGAGCCGTTGGGACCAATTTAGAAATAATGATTATATTTTCGTGCCTATTGGGAAAACTAAATTCAAAATAAATTTAGGTATTTTTATATACAATTGTTACTACACGATAGATCCTTTGTAAGTTTTTTCGGAAAATTCCTAGGAAATTTCTTCAACATTCCTTCAGGAATTTTTCCTGGAGATTATACTAGGGACTTCATCTGAGGAGTCCACCAGGAATTCTCTCTGGAGAATGCAACGGTGGATCCCTCTGGAAATTTTATAAAGAAGTCCTGGGGAATCTCCAGGAATTGTATTCCACCGGACATTCCCTTTGGTGATTTTATCAGGGATTCATTCTGTGCATTTCGCAAGGGTTTCCCTTTGGAGATTTCAACAAGTGTTCCGTCTGGAACTTTCTCTGGAAATTTCGCAAGGGATGTATTCTGGACATTCTACCAAAAATTCCTTTTGGAAGAATCCCTGGTAGGTTTCCCGGTGCAATCCCTGGAGAAAATTTCTGGTGGAGATATTCCTAGTTGAATTACCGGAGGAAATTCGTGGTGGAATCTCCGGAAAAAAATCCTGGTGGAGATATTCCTGGTTGAACTCCCAGGGGATTCCTGGTAGAATCGCCGAACGAAATTCCTGGTGGAATCCCAGAAGAAAATTCCTGGTGGAATCTCCGGAGGAAATTCCTGGTGGAGTCTCCGGAGAAAATTACTGGTGGAATCCCCGAAGAAAATTCCTGGTGGAATCTCCGGAGGAAATTCCTGGTAGAATGCCCAGAGGACATTTCTGGTAGAAATCCCGAGGATAATTACAGGTGCAATCCCCGGAGGGAATTCCTGGTAGAATTAAAAAAAAAATCCTGGTGGAATCACCGGAGGAAATTCCTGGTGGATTCCCCGGAGGAAATCCTTGCTAGGATCCCCGGAGGAAATTCTTGGTGGAATCCCCGGAGGATATTCCTGGTGGAATCCCCGGAGAAAATTCCTGGTAGAATTCCCGAAAAAAAATCCTGGTGGAATCCCCAGGGGAAATTCCTGGCAGAAATCCCGGAGGAAATTCCTGGTGAAATCCCCATTACATACATACATTTATTTGTTCAACATCATTAAGATAAGACATAATCAACAATAGTAGGCCACAATACTCGGTTTGTGGCTGCCGCTCTCCATCCTCGGTCGCGCCCAATGCTCGCCAAGTCACGCTCCACCTGGTCCGCCCATCGTGCTCTCTGCGCTCCACGCCTACTTGTGCCAACCGGATCCGTTGCAAACACCAGCTTTGCAGGGTTGTTGTCCGGCATTCTTGCAACATGCCCTGCCCACCGTATCCTTCCGGCTTTGGCCACCTTCTGGATGCTGGGTTCGCCGTAAAGTGCAGCGAGCTCGTGGTTCATCCTTCTCCGCCACACACCGTTCTCCTGCACGCCGCCGAAGATCGTTCTTAGCACGCGTCGCTCGAAAACTCCGAGTGCTTGTAGGTCCTCCTCGAGCATGGTCCATGTCTCGTGCCCGTAGAGGATCACCGGTCTTATTAGCGTTTTGTACATGGTGCATTTGGTGCGTGGGTGAATCTTTTTTGACCGCAGTTTCTTCTGGAGCCCGTAGTAGGCCCGACTTCCGCTGATGATGCGCCTCCGAATTTCACGGCTCACGTTGTTGTCAGCCGTCAGTAAGGATCCGAGGTAGACGAATTCCTCCACCACCTCGAAAGTATCCCCGTCTATCGTAACATTACTACCCAGACGGATCCGGTCGATCCCCATATAAATTCCAAAGAAAATACCTGATGAAGTCTCCGGAGAAAATCACTGCTGGAATCCCCGGAGAAAATTGCTGGTGGAATCCCTGGAGGAAATTCCTGGTAGATAACCCGAAGAAAATTTCTGGTAGAAATCCCGGTGGAAATTCCAGGTGGAATCCCCGGAGAAAATTCCTGGTAGAATTCCCGGAAAATTTTGGTAGAAATCCCGGAGGAAATTCCAAGTGGAATCTCCGGAGAAAATTCCTGGTGGAAATCCAGAAGAAAATTCTTGCTAGGATCCCCGGAGGAAATCCCAGGTAGAAATCACGAAGAAAATTCCTGGTGGAATCCCCGGAGGAAACTCCTGGTGGAATCCCCAGAGAAAATTTCTTTTGAAATCCCCAGAGGAAATTCAAGTGGAATCCCCGAAAAAATTCCTGATGGAATCTCCGGAAAAAATTCCTGATGTAGTCTCCGAAGAAAATTCCTGGTAGAATTCCCGAAGAATATTGCTTGTGGGATTTCCGGAGAAAATTACTGGTGGAAACCCCGGAGAATATTCCTGGTGGAATCCCCGCAGAAAATTCCTGGCAGAAATCCCGGTAGAAATTCCAGGTGGAACCCCCGGAGCAAATTCCTGGTAGAATTCCCGGAAAAAAATTCTGGTAGAAATCCCGGAGGAAATTCCAAGTGGAATTTCCGGAGAAAATTCCTGGTAGCATTCCCGAAGAAAATTCCTGGCAGAAATCCTGGAGATAATTCCTGGTGGAATCCCCGGAGAAAATTCCTCTCAGAAATTCCGACGAAAATACCTGGTGGAGTCTCCGGAGAAAATTACTGCTGGAATCTCCGAAGCAAATTACTGGTGGAATCCCTGGAGAAACTTCCTGGTAGAAATCCCGAAGATAATCCCTGGTAGAAATTCCGGAGGAAATTCCAGGTGGAATCTCCGAAGAAAATTCCTGGTGGAGATATTCCTAGTTGAATTACCGGTGGAAATTCGTGGTGGAATCCCCGGAGGAAATTCATCGTAGAATCCCCGAACGAAATTCCTGGTGGAATCCCCTGGAAAAAATACCTGGTGGAATCCCCGAAGAAAATTCCTGGTGGAATCTCCGGAAAAAAAAATCCTGGTGGAGATATTCCTGGTTGAACTCCCCGAGGGAATTCGCGGTGGAATCCACGGAGGAAATTCCTGGTAGAATCGCCGAACGAAATTCCTTGTGGAATCCCCGAAGAAAATTCCTGGTGGAATCTCCGGAGAAAATCAATGTGTGAATCCCCGGAGGAAATTCCTGGTAGAATACTCGGAGAAAATTCCTGGTAGAATTCCCGAAGAAAATACTTGGTGGAATCCCCGAAGAAAATTCCTGGTGGAATCATCGGAGGAAATTCCTGGTAGAAATTCCGGAGGGAATTCCTGGTGGAATCCCCGGAGGGAATTCTTGCTAGAATCCCCGGAGAAAATTCCTACTACAATTCCCGCAAGAAATTCCTGGTGGAAACCCGGAAGAAAATTCCAGGTGTAGTCTCCGGAGAAAATTCCTGGTAGAATTCCCGAAGAAAATTCCTGGTAGAATTCTCGAGGAAATTATTGCTAGAATCCCCGGAGGAAATTGCTGGTAGAATTCTCGAAGAAAATTCATGGTGAAATCCCCGGAGGAAAGTCCTGGTGCAATCCCCGGAGGAAAATTCCTGGAAGAATCCCCGGAGAAAATTCCTGGTGGAATCCCTGAAGAAGGATTCCACTAGAAAATCCCTTCGTGGATGCCATCAGGAATTCCGTCTGAGGATTCTACCAGGAATTCCGCTTGTGGATTTCACCAGGAATTCCCTCTGAAGATTCCTCCAGGAAATCCCTCTTTGAATTCCACCAGGAATTCCAACTGTGAATCAAACCAGGAATTCCCTCTGTGGATTCCACCAGGAATTCTATCTGTCGATTCCATCAGGAATTCTGTCCAAGGATTTCATTAGGAATTCCCCCCGAGGATTCCACCAGGAATTCCTCTGTGCATTCCACCAGGAATTCCATCTGTGGATTCAATAAGGATTTCCACCTGTGAATTCTACCAGGAACTCCGTTTGTTGATTCGACCAGGAATTCCGTGTGTCGATTCCATCAGGCATTCCTTCCGGAGATTAACCGGGAATTCAGTCTGTGGATTGAACCAGGAATTTCCTCCGAGGATTCACCAGCAATTCCGTCTGTGGACTCCACCAGAAACTCCCTCCGAGGATTCCACTAGGAATTTCCTCCGAGAATTAACCAGAAATTCCCTCTTTGAATTCCTCCAGGAATTCCGTCTTTGGATTCCACCAGGAATTCCGTGGATTCCATCAGACATGCCGTCTGAAGATTCCATCAGGAATTTCCTCCGAGGATTCCACTAGGCAGTACCCCAAGGAAGATTTCACCTGGAATTCCCTCTGGGGATTTGCGAGGTTGTCGGGAGTGGGATTCGATCCCAGGTCCTCGGCGTTATAGTCAAGTGTTCTAACCATCGTACCAGGTCCGCTCCCTCCACCAGGAATGCCGTCTATGGATTCCACCAGGAATTTCCTTCGAAGATTCTCCAGAAATTCCTCCTGTGAATTCCACTTGGAATTCCGTTTTTGGATTCCACCTGCAATTTCTGACTCTGGATTGCTCTGGAATTCCGTCTGTGGATTCCATCAGGAATATTCTCCGAAGATTCCACTGGGAATTTCTCTCAGGTTGTCCACCAGGAATATCCTCCGGGGATTCCACCAGGAATATCTCCCGGCGATTCTACCAGGAATATCCTCCGGGGATTCCACCAGTAATTTTCTTCGGAGACTCCACCAGGAATTTTGATTTCTACCAGGAATATCTTCCGGGGATTCCACCAGGAACTTTCTCCAGAGATTTCACCAGGAGTTTTCTTCGGGGATTCCACCAGCAATTTCCTCCGGGAATTTAACCAGGAATATCTCCGGAGACTCCACCAGGAATTTTCTTCGGGGATTCCACCAGGAATTTCCTCCGGGGATTCCACCAGTAATTTTCTTCGGAGACTCCACCAGCATTTCTACCAGGAATTCCCTCCGAAGATTCTACCAGGAATTTTCTTCGGGATTTCTATCAGGAATTTTCTCCAGGGATTCCACCAGGTTTTTCTTACGGGAATTCTACCAGGGATTTTCTCCGGAGATTCCACCAGGAATTTTCTCCGGGAAATCCACCAGGAATTTTCTTCGGGATTTTTACCAGGAATTTTCTCCAGGGATTCCACCAGCAACTTTCTCCGGCGATTTCACCAGGAATTTTCTCCAGAGATTCCAGCAGTTATTTTCTCCGGAGACTACACCAGCTATTTCCTCCGGGATTTCTGCCAGGAATTTCCTCTGAAGATTCCACCAGGAATTTTCTTCGGAGATTCCATCTATAATTTCCTCCGGGATTTCTACCAGGAATTTTCTTTGGGAATTCTACCAGGAATTTTCTCCGGAGATTCCATCTATAATTTCCTCCGGGATTTCTACCAGGAATTATCTGCGGGATTTCTACCAGGAATTTTCTCCGGACATTCCACCAGTAATTTTCTCCGGAGACACCACCAGGTATTTTTCTTCGGAATTTCTAACAGGAATTTTCTCCGGGTTTTCCATCAGAAATTTCCTCCGGGATTTCTGCCAGGAATTTCCTCTGGGGATTTCTGCCAGGAATTTTCTTTGGGAATTCTACCAGGAATTCCCTCCGGGGATTCCACCAGGAATTTTCTTCGGCATTTCTGCTAGGAATTTCCTCTGGGGATTCTACCAAGAATTTCCTCCAAGGATTCCACCAGGAACTTCCTCCGGGGATTCCACCAGTAATTTCTTCCCGGATTACTGCCAGGAATGTCCTCCGGAGATTCCACCAGGAACTTCCTTTGGGGATTCCACCAGGAATTTTCTTCAGGGATTCCACCAGGAATTTTCTCCGGGGATTCTTCCAGGAATTTTCCTCCGGGGATTCCACCAGGACTTTCCTCCGGGGATTTCACCATGAGTTTTCTTCGAGAATGCTACCAGGAATTTCCTCCGGGGATTCTAGCAATAATTTCCTCCGGGGAAGCCACCTGTAATTTTCCTCGGGAATTCTACCAGGAATTTTCTTCGGGAATTCTACCAGGAATTTTCTCCGGAGACTACACCTGGAATTTTCTTCGGGGTTTCCACCAGGAATTTCTTGCGGGAATTGTAGTAGGAATTTCCTCCGAGGATTCACACATAGATTTTCTCCGGAGATTCCACCAGGAATTTTCTTCGGGGATTCCACAAGGAATTTCGTTCGGTGATTCTACCAGGAATTTCCTCCGTGGATTCCACCGCGAATTCCCTCGGGGAGTTCAACCAGGAATATCTCCACCAGGATTTTTTTTCCGGAGATTCCACCAGGAATTTTCTTCGGGGATTCCACCAGGTATTTCTTCCAGGGGATTCCACCAAGAATTTCCACCGGTAATTCAACTAGGAATATCTCCACCAGGAATTTTCTTCGGAGATTCCATCTGGAATTTCCTCCGGAATTTCTACCAGGAATTATCTTCGGGATTTCTACCAGGAAGTTTCTCCAGGGATTCCACCAGTAATTTTCTTCGGAGACTCCACCAGGTATTTTCGTCGGAATTTCTGAGAGGAATTTTCTCCGGGGATTCCACCAGGAATTATCTCCAGGATTTCTGCCAGGAATTTTCTTCGGAGATTCCACTTGGAATTTCCTCCGGGGTTTCTACCAGAATTTTATTCCGGGGATTCTACCAGGAATTTTCTCCGGGGATTCTACTAGGAATTTCCTCCGGGGGTTCCACCTGGAATTTCTACCGGGATTTCTGCCAGGAATTTTCTTTTGGGTTTCTACCAGAAATTTCCTCCAGGGATTCTACCAGCAATTTTCTCCGGGGATTCCACCAGGAATTATCTCCGGGAATTCTGCCAGGAATTTTCTTCGGGAATTCTACCAGGAACTCCCTCCGGGGATTCTTGCAGGAATTTTCTCCGGAAATCCCACAAGCAATATTCTTCGGGAATTCTACCAGGAATTTTCTTCGGAGACTACACCAGGAATTTTTTCCGGAGATTCCATCAGGAATTTTTTTCGGGGATTCCACTTGAATTTCCTCCGGGGATTCTTCCAGGAATTTTCCTCCGGGGATTCCACCAGGACTTTCCTCCGGGGATTTCACCATGAATTTTCTTCGAGAATTCTACCAGGAATTTCCTCCGGGGATTCTAGCAATAATTTCCTCCGGGGAAGCTACCTGTAATTTTCCTCGGGAATTCTACCAGGAATTTTCTTCGGGAATTGTACCAGGAATTTTCTCCGGAGACTACACCTGGAATTTTCTTCCGGGTTTCCACCAGGAATTTCTTGCGGGAATTGTAGTAGGAATTTTCTCCGGGGATTCTTCCAGGAATTTTCCTCCGGGGATTCCACCAGGACTTTCCTCCGGGGATTTCACCATGAATTTTCTTCGAGAATTCTACCAGGAATTTCCTCCGGGGATTCTAGCAATAATTTCCTCCGGAGAAGCTACCTGTAATTTTCCTCGGGAATTCTACCAGGAATTTTCTTCGGGAATTCTACCAGGAATTTTCTCCGGAGACTACACCTGGAATTTTCTTCCGGGTTTTCACCAGGAATTTCTTGCGGGAATTGTAGTAGGAATTTTCTCTGGGGATTCTAGCAAGAATTCCCTCCGGGGATTCCACCAGGAATTTTCCTCGGGAATTCTACCAGGAATTTTCTCCGGGGATTCCACCAGGTATTTCCTCCGGAATTTCTACCAGGAATTTCCTCCGATGATTCCACCAGGAATTTTCTTCGGGGATTCCACAAGGAATTTCGTTCGGCGATTCTACCAGGAATTTCCTCCGTGGATTCCACCGCGAATTCCCTCGGGGAGTTCAACCAGGAATATCTCCACCAGGATTTTTTTTCCGGAGATTCCACCAGGAATTTTCTTCGGGGATTCCACTAGGTATTTCTTCCAGGGGATTCCACCAGGAATTTCGTTCGGGGATTCTACGATGAATTTCCTCCGGGGATTCCACCACGAATTTCCACCGGTAATTCAACTAGGAATATCTCCACCAGGAATTTTCTTCGGAGATTCCACCTGGAATTTCCTCCGGAATTTCTACCAGGAATTATCTTCGGGATTTCTACCAGGAAGTTTCTCCAGGGATTCCACCAGTAATTTGCTTCGGAGATTCCAGCAGTAATTTTCTCCGGAGACTCCACCAGGTATTTTTGGTCGGAATTTCTGAGAGGAATTTTCACCGGGGATTCCACCAGGAATTTTCTCCAGGATTTCTGCCAGGAATTTTCTTCGGGAATTTTACCAGGAATTTTCTCCGGAGATTCCATTTGGAATTTCCTCCGGGATTTCTACCAGAATTTTTTTCCGGGAATTCTACCAGGAATTTGCTCCGGGGGTTCCACCTAGAATTTCTACCGGGATTTCTGCCAGGAATTTTCTTTTGGATTTCTACCAGAAATTTCCTCCAGGGATTCTACCAGCAATTTTCTCTGGGGATTCCACCAGGAATTATCTCCGGGATTTCTGCCAGGAATTTTCTTCGGGAATTCTACCAGGAACTCCCTCCGGGGATTCTTGCAGGAATTTTCTGCGGGGATTCCACCAGGAATATTCTCCGGGGTTTCCACCAGTAATTTTCTCCGGAAATCCCACAAGCAATACTCTTCGGGAATTCTACCAGGAATTTTCTTCGGAGACTACACCAGGATTTTTTTCCGGAGATTCCATCAGGAATTTTTTTCGGGGATTCCACTTGAATTTCCTCTGGGGATTTCAAAAGAAATTTTCTCTGGGGATTCCACCAGGAGTTTCCTCCGGGGATTCCACCAGGATTTTTTTTTGAATTCTACCAGGAATTCCCTCCGGGGATTGCACCTGTAATTATCCTCGGGATTTCTACCAGAAATTTCCTCTGGGCATTCTACCAGGAATTTTTTTCGGGAATTCTACCAGGAATTTTCTCCGGGGATTCCACCAGGAATATCCTCCGGGGATTCCACCAAGAATTTCCTCCGGGGATCCTAGCAAGGATTTCCTCCGGGGAATCCACCAGGAATTTCCTCCGGTGATTCCACCAGGATTTTTTTTTGAATTCTACCAGGAATTCCCTCCGGGGATTGCACCTGTAATTATCCTCGGGATTTGTACCAGAAATTTCCTCTGGGCTTTCTACCAGGAATTTCCTCCGGAGATTCCACCAGGAATTTTCTTCGGGGATTCCACCAGTAATTTTCTCCGGAGACTCCACCAGGAATTTCCTCCGGAGATTCCACCAGGAATTTTCTTCTGGGATTCCACCAGGAATTTCGTTCGGCGATTCTACCAGGAATCCCCTGGGAGTTCAACCAGGAATATCTCCACCAGGAATTTTTTTTCCGGAGATTCCACCACGAATTTCCTCCGGTAATTCAACTAGGAATATCTCCACCAGAAATTTTCTTCGGGGATTCCACCAAGAATTTTCTCCAGGGATTGCACCGGGAAACCTACCAGGGATTCTTCCAAAAGGAATTTTTTGTAGAATGTCCAGAATACATCCCTTGCGAAATTTCCAGAGAAAGTTCCAGACGGAACACTTGTTGAAATCTCCAAAGGGAAACCCTTGCGAAATGCACAGAATGAATCCCTGATAAAATCACCAAAGGGAATGTCCGGTGGAATACAATTCCTGGAGATTCCCCAGGACTTCTTTATAAAATTTCCAGAGGGATCCACCGTTGCATTCTCCAGAGAGAATTCCTGGTGGACTCCTCAGATGAAGTCCCTAGTATAATCTCCAGGAAAAATTCCTGAAGGAATGTTGAAGAAATTTCCTAGGAATTTTCCGAAAAAACTTACAAAGGATCTATCGTGTAGTAACAATTGTATATAAAAATACCTAAATTTATTTTGAATTTAGTTTTCCCAATAGGCACGAAAATATAATCATTATTTCTAAATTGGTCCCAACGGCTCCGCAACGTGTAAGCAACATTGAAAGCATGCCGCCAAATCCACCGTCCCGCATTGTTGGTGGAATGAATACAGTTAGATGAACAATAAATGCTTTCGCTGCTGCTGGCTGTTTTCATATTTCTACCTCACACCGTGCGCTGCTGCTACAGCGAGGAATATTTACGCATGGAATGGAAATAGAAAAAGTATGCTATGAAGTTTACATTTCAGCAGAATAAATTACACCATTAGATTGCAAATTTTCTCAGCAATCTTTTGGTGTATACAAAATTTCATACTTTCATATAAAAATGTTAAGAAATCATAGGTGCAATGATTCCATGCGCAACAATACATACAAGCCAGCAGCATCTTACGCTGCGTTCATAACGATGGAGTTCATTTCTTCTACCTCTAGGGTGCGCCTGTGATCAGATGGTCAGACACCAAAAAAGTCAAATGTAACTGTACATAATCTTGCTAACAAATATCAAATTCAATAAGATTATTTCATTAGTTTCTCTATGTTATTCAAACCAATTCAATAAAAAGGTTAAAAATGAGTGCCGTTTGTTTGCCCTGAAAAACGTTCTTGTGACGGACTTTCAATGCGGCATGCTATTCTTGATTGATTGATTTATCTTGATTATAGAGACTTTCAGCCCTTGGCTGTTTTTATTCTCATCACAGTTAGGATGTTTATATAAGTATAATAAATCATCGCGATTACCTATTTGTCTATATTTGCGTCTGTCATTTTACTATTTGCAGTAAATAGGAAATACTAACACTAAACTGAAACTGATCTCAATCAATGATTGCAATGAAGTGTTACTGATAGTATGAGGTTCCCAATTGATATTGTTTTCAATAAATCAAATAAGCAACTTATTTTTTCTACATGTTGTAAAGAAATAAGATAGTTCCACAATTTCATTAAAAAAATCAGAGCGATTTGGCCTTTGAAAAATATCGCTTAGTACACTGCAACGTGGATTACACCGAAGGTTCATTTTGTGTGCTTATTTCGAGCTAGGCGGGTTCATTGATCGTCTCGCGGCGATCGTTTCTCGAGCAATGGCAAATTTTATGATCTTTTTGCGAACTTTTGTTGCAAATTCTAAAGCTATTCGCAAATTTCAGACAACTTTTTTCACAAATGTTATTTCCCTAGAATCTTCTTTACGAAATTCTCCATCGATGGATGTCTTTCAATTTCGAAAATATGTCTCGAAACGTTCTCTGGAATGTAAAAAAGGAAGAAACGTCTTATAATTTCTACAACTTCTTTTCACTAAAAAGCCATTCCCGTAGAATCTGAACAAATTATCGATATAGTTTCTTCACAAGAAATAATCTACTTTCAATTTCGAAGAGACAAGTTTTCTTCAAATTTTCCTTATTGTTACCAAATTTGATAAAAATGCAATTCTAGTAAGCCGCACGCACCACAGACAATTTTCGGGTGCTCGACTGACTTGGGTCTTAAGTTTAGTTTATTCTTTTGGTATATCTACTTAAAGATTATTTTGCGAGTTTTATTCTCAGCCTATACCCGTTCCAAGAACAGGTCGAACATGTGGACGAGGCGCCTCTGGCAATACTTATGACACAGACAAACAGAAGTTTAATAATTTAATAAATTCATCAACAACTTTTGGCCGGCGTCTTTTTAATGAGCACACTGCCACCTGTTGGTAGAACCGCGCGAGACACTGTCGGCCATGATGGATTTCGATTGGACGTTTGTATAACACGCACACTACTAAACAAATCACCTGTAATTTTCGTTTGCATCATTCAGCAACGTGTACACTGACAAACGTCGAAGCGATCGAACACTAGTGCCTCTGGTGGAAGGATCGCGGAAATCAAATGAATTTTGAATTGATCGTTAAATGCATGTGCCAAGTCATTTTGAAGAGTGTTACGTCTGTTTGTCTGTGCTTATGATATATCCATCTAAATAAGCCGAAGTGTTCCTAAATCTTGATCATGCTTGATTTAGCCATTATCGAATAGGAAAACTTGATGATGGCCCATATTCCGACGTTATGTTCAACATATAGACAGAGCTAAACAATATTAGTATACTTTTGACCACCATCAATATCAATGGATGCTGATTAACATCAAGTCGATAAATTCAATTATTATTTTTTGTACAAGCGTAAGATCAAACTTTTCCTGTAAGTTTATTATGATTATACACAATTCTTGCTTAATTTGAAATCTTCATGACAAAAATACAGAAGAGTTTTGTTCTATTTCATATAGGGAGATTTCAACAGCTTCTTCACCCATGTCTTATTAAACGCTTTCCAGGTTTTGAAAAAAGCCGTTTTTTGGTGGTTGTATTGTGGAACATTGCCAGTAGTTTTTTTTTTATCTGTGTTAACGAGATTTTTTGCCCTAGGCTAGTTCACCTCTGGACCCACGCTTTACTTCCCTTCCGAAGGAAGAGCTCACATTTTGTGAGCTTGACGGGAGTGGGATTTGAGCCCAGATCCTCGACGTGAGGGATGGTCCCCATTGCCAGTAGTCTTAAACATGGCCTGAGCCTATTTTCATGCTGATCGTCCATCAGTTTATTGAAAATGCCGCAATTTGGTGTGTCACATGCACAGGTTTGGTCCACTTTTACGTTTGATCAATTTCTGTGAAAAAATCGGATCTGATACCGGAACACTATCGGTAGTCATGCATGTGGTCTGAGCCAGTAAATAGCTTGCCGTTCATCAGGTAGTCGAAAAGCCACGATTTGATGTGTCGTCATCAAGTTGTAGAAAATGCAGCAATTAGATGTGTCACAGCAGTTTGATGCCCCGGTTCCAGGACAATCCTTCCGGCGGGGCACCCGAAGCCGGTAACACTGCCGGTAAGTGGTCTGTGCCTATTTACTTACTAACCATTCATTAGGTTATCGAAAAAGCTGTGACCTCATGTCTCGCATGTATGGGTTTGTTCCAAATTAACATGTTACCACCTGCGGCAGGATACCCGGAACCGGCTCCGGGACAGCACCAATTGTCTCAAATATGGACAAGTTTCTTCCCAACTGTTTATCAGGTTTCCTAGAAAGCCGCGAATTGATGAGTTTCATTCACGGGTTCGGTTAATTTTTTACCTTGGACCAATTCAGGCGGAAAACCCGGAACCGGTTCTGGGACGCTACCGGTAGTAATACGATCTGAGGCTATTTTCTTGCAAGCCGTTCTTCAGATTATCGAAAAAGCTGCGATTTTATGTGCCGCATGCATGGAGTTGGTTCACTTTTACATTTGGCCACTTTCGGCGGGATGCCCAAAACCAGTACCGGAACACTACCTGTAGTCTTAGATGTGGTCTGAGACTTCTTCAGGGTATCGGAAAAGCTTTTCTATTTGACCACTTCCAGTGGGGTACACGAAACCGGCTCCGGAACATTACCGGTTCTCAAAAACATGGTCTGAGGCTATTTCCTGCTTACAGTTCATTAGGTTATTGAAAAAGCAGCTATTTGATGTACCGCATGCATGGGTTTGATTCACTTTTATATTTGGCCACTTCCACCGGGACACCCGGAATCGGCTCCGGAACACTACCGGTTGTCCCAAACATGGTCTGAGGCTATTTTTCTGCTTACTGTTCATTAGGTTATTGAAAAAGCCTCTATTTGATGTGTCGCATGCATGGGTTTGGTGCACTTTTATATATGGCCACTTCCGACGGGACACCCGGAACCGGTTTCGGAACACTACCGGTTCAAATACGGTCTGAGACTATTTCCCTGCTTATCATGCATCAGGTTATCGGAAATGCTGCGGTGTGAAACGTCGCATGCATGAGTTAGTAAGCATTTTTAAATGTGACATCTTCCTGGGGTACCGATCCGGAACACCTAAATGGCCATAACTCCGGAACGGTTGGACCAATCCGAACCATTTTCAATAGGAAACAATGGGACCAGATTCTGCGTCGAATGAAACGTCGATCATTAAAATCGGTTGAAGTTTACTGCCAAAAAGTGATGTGAATTAGTTTGTACACACACACACACACAACACACACACACACACACACACACACACACACACACACACACACACACACACACACACACACACACACACACACACACACACACACACACACACACACACACACACACACACACACACACATACATACACACACACAGACATCACCTCAATTAGTCGAGCTGAGTTGATTGGTATATGTGACTTGACCCTCCAGACCTTCTATCAAAAAGTCATTTTTGAAGTGAACATATAGCCTTTCCAGTACACTTAGTGTACGAGAAAGGCAAAAAGGTTTCTAAATGTGCATGGAAACCGATTTTGAAAATACTGCTCCATTATTTAATGAAAAATCTTAACCGAAAAATGAGGAAATGGTTCCAGTTTCGCCTAATCCAAACTGTTCATTTTTTCTTGAATTTTGGTCAGAATCTATTTAAATATTAGAAGTATTTTACTCAAATTCTCTCTTCTCTTCTAGGAGTAACGTCCCAACTGGGACAAGGCCTGCTTCTCAGCTAGTGTTCTGTGAGCACTTCCACAGTTATTAACTGAGAGCTTCCTCTAAATTGAGAAAATGAAAAACCGGCCTTGTCCCAGTTGGATCGTTACGACAAGAAGAAGATGAAGAACCAGAAGAAGTTATTTGAATGCATTCAAAAATAATTGTTCAAATTTAAATATTTGCATTTGATATTGACAACAGAATGAATATAAAAATCACTTTAAGATTTTTCAAAACGTTTTTCCAATATTTTTACAGTGCACATTTCCCTTCATCGTTTGAAAAAAACATACTAGAATAACATGGCCCTCGAATTTCAAGCGAGAATCCGGTTGGGAATTACCCATTTACTTCGCGGCAGTATATTTGTCACAATTGTACAAATGTTTTTGTAACTTTAGAAGACTGGTGCGCTCCACTTTCAGTTGAAAACCGCGACTAAACTTTGTACCTATTTAATACGAGGCGTATTTTTTTCCCTCACAACTTGAACCAACTGAATTCGGTGGGAATTTTTGGTGCGGTTAGCTTGAAAATAAATTCCCTCCGGAACAATGTTGCTTAGGGGAGCCATAAACTGTTTTGATGAAGGTGGTACATGGGGAGCAGTGCTTCTGGTTTTTTTTGCTGTTTCTGGTGAAATGAAGTGAGTGCCATTTAATGATAATTTTCGCGGCGATTTGTCAACGGTTTTATGAGCAGTTGGTTTGGTGGCGGATGGTTGGGTTGGAGGTTTTAATGGTGACGTGTGTCTGGTCGGCTGCGATAACAAGGTTGCCTTTTTTATGAGGTTGAGTTGGACGTTTATCTCCTGTGGTCAGTGACACAAACCCATGACAAGTCTTGTTTATTTATTTGAGCGGTACTAACACTGCACTGCAGATATATACTGACCTATCAATTCTTGATGAGCATGTTGCGGTACGATTAGTGTTACATACTACTGTTGTGGGTTGTTTGGTATGTTAAACAATTTTGCAAGATTGTTATACGATTTCTCTTGCATCAATTGCTTATATTTTCTATCTTCTATCGTCTATCTTTTATCTTCTATCTTCTATCTTCTATCTTCTATCTTCTATCTTCTATCTTCTATCTTCTATCTTCTATCTTCTATCTTCTATCTTCTATCTTCTATCTTCTATCTTCTATCTTCTATCTTCTATCTTCTATCTTCTATCTTCTATCTTCTATCTTCTATCTTCTATCTTCTATCTTCTATCTTCTATCATCTATCTTCTATCTTCTATCTTCTATCTTCTATCTTCTATCTTCTATCTTCTATCTTCTATCTTCTATCTTCTATCTTCTATCTTCTATCTTCTATCTTCTATCTTCTATCTTCTATCTTCTATCTTCTATCTTCTATCTTCTATCTTCTATCTTCTATCTTCTATCTTCTATCTTCTATCTTCTATCTTCTATCTTCTATCTTCTATCTTCTATCTTCTATCTTCTATCTTCTATCTTCTATCTTCTATCTTCTATCTTCTATCTTCTATCTTCTATCTTCTATCTTCTATCTTCTATCTTCTATCTTCTATCTTCTATCTTCTATCTTCTATCTTCTATCTTCTATCTTCTATCTTCTATCTTCTATCTTCTATCTTCTATCTTCTATCTTCTATCTTCTATCTTCTATCTTCTATCTTCTATCTTCTATCTTCTATCTTCTATCTTCTATCTTCTATCTTCTATCTTCTATCTTCTATCTTCTATCTTCTATCTTCTATCTTCTATCTTCTATCTTCTATCTTCTATCTTCTATCTTCTATCTTCTATCTTCTATCTTCTATCTTCTATCTTCTATCTTCTATCTTCTATCTTCTATCTTCTATCTTCTATCTTCTATCTTCTATCTTCTATCTTCTATCTTCTATCTTCTATCTTCTATCTTCTATCTTCTATCTTCTATCTTCTATCTTCTATCTTCTATCTTCTATCTTCTATCTTCTATCTTCTATCTTCTATCTTCTATCTTCTATCTTCTATCTTCTATCTTCTATCTTCTATCTTCTATCTTCTATCTTCTATCTTCTATCTTCTATCTTCTATCTTCTATCTTCTATCTTCTATCTTCTATCTTCTATCTTCTATCTTCTATTTTCTATCTTCTATCTTATATCTTGACCCATAAAGAATATTTTTAGTCTATATAATCTTTAATATACTGAAGTAATACATAAAGACGACTCGTGAAATCAATTCATTTATTGTTTTTAGCTTCAGCGCGTCTAACATGTCATCTAATATTTCTTCTGGAGAAAATAATGAATATTCCATATCATGTACCGCCCATTCATCCACTCTCATCCATCTTAATTCAACCCTTTCCTGCCAAAACAGCGGTTGGGTATATCTTGAATACGATCCGGCTCGAAATTCCAGCCCTACAGCACCCCATTCAATCCGGCACACGTTATCAGGTTCAGCTACAACATCCTTCGACTCCAAGAAACAGGAACGTGCGGCAACGTCTCCATCGTCTCCCCCATCATCATCAACAGCATGATCATTATCATCATCGTCGTCATCATGTGCTTCGGAATAGAAAGCAAGACGTTTCCCACATCTAGCCACCCATATGGCAGTTAGTGAGGAAAGGGTCATCCCTTCTTAGTCAGGAGCGCCTTCGTGCAAGAAACTAGGCCAACAGTCAACCAAACCCACTAATTTGCGGTGCAGAAGTCATTCTGCGAACACCTTCGCTACTACACCTTCGTGCACGCATGGCCAAGAAGCGACAGCTGTCACATGGCTGTTGGCTGTTGGTTCGTGTGACGGTGATGGATGACATTGACATGGCTGCACAGCTAGAAATAGTTTCGTTGTTTCAGATTTTCTAACTTTTACGTCTTTTGAAAAATAATTTGAAATGAATCCACAATAAATATTTTTAACTCGATTTTACAGAAGGCGTTTTTTTTTTATTATCGTACAAATTGGGCCGAAGGGTCTCAGATTTTCATGAAATGGCAGGGCTCATGGATATATGAACAAAAAAAAAAAATGAGAAAAATTCAGGGTCGCCTATTTTTCCGGAAAACTCAGATGGAAATTTTTTGTTTTCCCCTGACACTACTTACTTTGAAAAATCATAACTCAAGAACGAAGCATTATAGAAACAACGTTTTTTTAGAAAATGGAAGCAAATTTTCTCAGAAATCCAAAAAAATATGAACTGGAAAAAGTTTTCCACAGTTGAGAGAACTCGTAAAGGAAAGCCGGAAAAACAATGCCCGAACTCGTGGAAAATTTTCAATAAAAAATTTTCGAGAAGGTTATTTCATAAGCTTTAATCGCTGAAATTTTTGGAATGCACTTTTTCTCGTTTTTGAGTTATGGCCAATTTTGTTGAAAAATGTCCAAATGTGTCATGTAAGCCTTTTCTTTGAAAAATCATAACTCAAGAACGAAGCTTCGTAGAAACAAAGTTTTTAATGAAAATGAAAACAAATTTTCTCAGGAATCAAAAAAATATGAAGTGGAAAAAGTTTTCCACGAAATTTTCCACCGTTGAGAAAATTCATAAATAAAAGCCGGGAAAACTATGCCCGAACTCGCGGAAAATGTTCAAAACAATATTTTTGAGAAAGTTTTTTTATCTGTTTTAACGAAATTTTTAGCCCTAGGCTAGTTCATCTTGGGACCCACGCTTTACTTCCCTTCCGAAGAAAGAATTCACATTTTGCGAGTTTGTCGGGAGTGGGATTCTTTCTAACCATCAATCCAGGTCCGCTCCACTTAAGGTTATTTCATAAGCTTTGATCACTGAAATTTTTGGAATGCACATTTTTTTCTTTCCTGAGTTATGATCAATTTTGTGAAAAATGACCATGTACGCATATTGTACGGTGCATATGTGCGGTCATTCATCACATAATTGGCCATAACTCAGGAACGAAAAAAAAAGGTGCATTCCAAAAATTTCAGCGATCAAAGCTTATGAAGCTACCTTCTCAAAAATATTTTTTTGAAAATTTTTTGCGAGTTTGGGCATAGTTTTTCCGGCTTTTCTTTATGAATTCTCTCAACGGTGGAAAATTTTGTGGAAAACTTTTTCCATTTCATACTTTTTTTTGGATTCCTGAGAAAATTTGCTTTTATTTTCATTAAAACAAACTTTGTTTCTTCGATGCTTCGGTCTTGAGTTATGATTTTTTAAAGAAAAGGCTTATATGACACATTTGGACATTTTTCAACAAAACTGGCCATAACTAAAAAACGAGAAAAAAGTGCATTCCAATAATTTCAGCGATTAAGCTTTATGAAATAACTTTCTCGAAAATATTTTTTTGAAAATTTTCCACGAGTTCGGGCATTGTTTTTCCGGCTTTTTTTACGAATTTTCTCAATTTTGGAAATTTTGTGGAAAACTTTTTCCAGATCATATTTTTTTGGATTTCTGAGAAAATTTGCTTTTATTTTCTAAAAAAACTTTGTTTCTATGATGCTTTTTTCTTGAGTTATGATTTTTCAAAGTAAGTAGTGTTAGGAGAAAAAAAAATTCCATCTGAGTTTTAGGGGAATATAGGCGACCCTGAATTTTACCATGGTGGCCATGGTACTTCACAGATGAAAAGAAATGAGTAAACTTCAGATTTGATTTCACATGTTTCATTTGTAAGTTGCAGTCATAGCAAAGTTATGGGTCATCCACAATTATGGGTCACTTCCATTTGAATAACATGGTGAACTAACTGACTAATAATTGTGACAGAGTGACCAATAATTGAGCAATGACTGTATATGACATTCTTTTTTTCTGGGAATTCTACCCAGACAACTAATTTGCACGTACATATAATGAAGGTTACGACCGTAGTTTTATACGGGAAAGTTTCATTGCATAATATCCAGCAAAGGTGTCTTATGCGTATAAAAGTGGTGGCGATTTACTTGTATTGGTGGGACAATAATAACATCATATGACCGGAAGCGCTAGGGGCCGTCCATAAATGACGTAGCATTTTTTTGACGATTTTTGACAGCCCCCCTCCCCCCTCGTCGCCTATTTTCCCATACCTAATACATGGCTCGTAGCATAATCCGAGACTCCTTCCTCCCCCCTAACATGCTACGTCATTTATGGACGACCCCTTATCTTATTCGTTTTGCCATGCGCACTATTGCAAGGCGATGTGGCATCTTATGCGACTTCATAATTGATTCATCTTTCGATTTATGCGTTAGTAACCTAAAATAGTATGGAATGTGGGGGCAAGATGGGTCAGTGCCGTTATCAATTGTACTATATATTTTTAAAATGTTTTAATAATTTTGCTAGACGAAGATCATGGAAACATGAACAAGCAAACAAACTAAAAATTTTAAGTTTCATTGCGTTCCCTGCGCAGGAAAAAATAAAATGTTTTTTTCGTTATGCTCCTTATGCTACACATTCCATTTAACTACGTGTAATGCGTAGGCGGGGCAGGATGTGACACCTTCAGTTTTCAGCAAGTTTTCATAGTATTTCAACATGTTTTATTTTTTTATTGATAGTGTATTCTGAGACCTACATTATCGAGGCAATGAGCAATGAGCAATGGCACGATAATGCAAAAACATAGGTTTTTAAAATCCGTTTACGACTGCCTGAACACACATATTTCAGTTCGAAGAATAAACTATCAATATTTTTTTTATGGATGCCTTATTTAATCTGTTCGTTTGTAAAGCTTAGGTCTATAGAGAAAAAACTAAAAAATTTCGTATTTGTTGTTAGAGAAAAATCGAGTTTTCTATTAGCTGACCCATCTTTCCTGAGGTGGGGTAAGATGGGTCACGTTACGAAAATTGATTGTCAAACAACAGGTTTCAAACTTTGTGACCTTTCAATCATCTTATATCATAGCTGACTAGTGTATTTAACAGTCGTGGCAGGAAACAGATGAATCTGATTTGTATTCAGAAACTTACATGGATCCATTTCTTAGGTGACCCATCTTGCCCCCCTTACCATACTTTAAACGATGGCTTGCATACATGTTTTTGCATCCGGGGTTTTGTGCCCGAGGAGGGTTCTTTACATGGTGTGAGACTTCGCTTTTGAAAACTAAGCCAATATAGGTCAGTATTATCTCAGAATCCAACGGAACTTAATTATATATGAGATATTGTCTTAATCCACAATTAGTTATACTAAAAGTATTATGCTAGAATTACTTTTAAAATGAGCTTATCTTTTAAATTAATATCATACACTGGAATTTCTTATTATGCCATGCACATTAGGGTGCGGCTTATTTTTCGAAAATTTCTGAAAATGGGAAGATTCAAATCGCATAAAAAAGGACCTCCAAGTTTGACCCAACAATATTGAGTTTTAAAGGTGGCGCAAACGCCTCAAAGTTGAATTTTCGAGTAATAAAAATATAGTTTAAGTGTCATGACTGTCTCATTTTAAAACCGATTTTAATCTAGTATAGTATGTTCACAACATTATAAGACAACAAAAATGTTTACAATAGTATGCTAAAAAATGAAATTGGTCAATCAATTTAAAAGTTATCCATCACATAAGTTTTTTTATCTGTATTAACGAGATTTTTAGCCCCAGGCTAGTTCATCTCGGAACCTACGCTTTACTTCCCTTCCGAAGAAAGAACTCACATTTATAGTCAAGTGTTCTAACCATCATACCAGGTCCGCTCCACACCCATAAGTTTTTTTTATCTTTATTAGAGAGATTTTCAGCCCTCGTTCGTCTCTACGAACCTATAAGTTGAAAGTTTATGTGAAAATGAAAAAAAAAAGAAAATCGCTTAAAATCCACATCTTCGTGATGTACGTTATGACAATTTCAGTAAAAGTGACTTTTTATTACTCGAAAGCACAATGAATTTCCATTTTCAACATCTTTTCAAAAATAAGCCGCACCCCAATGAACATTCATAAAGGGAGTGCATAAATTTGAGTAGTTGAGTGATTTCAGGGAGCTTATGTTGCATTTCAGGGGCATTCCGGAAGGGTTTGAGGGTCAGTTTCAATGGATTTGAAAGGGTTGCAGGGAGGTTTTAGGTTATTTCAAGGGGTTTCATGATCTTCCAGGGTTCCAGGGGGATCTATAATTTTAAAGCTATTCCAGAAGTTTTTCAGAGGAATGCAGGGAGCTCCTTAAGACTCCCTGAATCGCCCTTAAGAATCCACATGAAATCCCATGACTCCATAAGCGCCCGAAAAGATTATGAAATGCCCCTGAAAACTACCTTACAGCCATTGACAAATCCTTGAAACCCACTGAACGCTCTTGAATCCCCCTAAAACTCATTGAAACGCCGTGAACCGCTTCGGGATCCCTCGCGAAACCCTCAAAGCCTTCTGAAATGTCATGATACACCCCGAAACTATCTGGAACTCCTTGAATCAACTTAAAAAGCCCAATGAAAACCCTATGAGCCTCCATGAAACACACTGAATCCCCTGAAACTCCCTGGCACTTTCCTAAAAACATCCTGAATCACCCGGAAATGCTTTTGAAACGATTTGCAACCCCCCAGATCTCCTAGAACGCTCTATGGAACCCCATGAAATCCCCTGGAATACACTGAAACGCCTTTGAAAATCTGCCTCATCATGAGACCTAATTGCAACGTCCTAAAGTCCCGTGAGACCCACTGAAACGCCGTATGAAACCCTATGGAACACCTTGAAACGCCTATTAAAGATCTTTCTAAAACCCTCTGAAACGCTCCTGTAACTTCATGAGACATACTGGAACGCACCTAAAAGTACCATGAATCCTCCTGAGACCCAAAAAACGCCATTGAAATCGAATACCCCAAAACGCATTCCTGTAAACTCAGTGAGAACCCACGAAACGCCCTTGAAACACCCGAACGCTTTAAGAAAAATTTTGCTGAATTTTTCTGAGCTAAAGGATACAGCAATTTTTTTTGCTGAGCTTGTGGCAAAATTTGCAGAATTTAAGCAAAACGTTGCTAGTGATCAGTAGTGTTTACTAGTTTAAGTTAGGTTAGGGTTAGGATAAGTTAAAAAAATGTATTTCTGACACGCAGGTGAAAAATAAAGCCTGCAAAAAATCTTAACTGCTACAGCAAATGAAATGTAATATGTTATTAATTAGTATTTATAATAGCTTGAATTTATTTAACCAAATTAGGATGATAGTGTGTTATAATATAGACTGTTTCAGAAATTATGAATACACTAACGATTAACTGCCATTTCAATTTGAGCATAATATCCAAACAAATTTCTACTAGCTCTTATTGTAAACATGCTAACGAAGCAAATAAAACCAATTTTGTTGATGTTTCTGGTAAAAGTTAAAAAATAGGGCTTTGTAAACTAGATGATTAAAATTTGAAGTGCACAAAGTGGTCAAAAAGTGTAGGATAGTAGAATAGAAAAAAATCTCACAGATAAAATATTTAATTTCCAAACACAATAAAAATGGCTTTATGGATAATAAAAGATATTTCTCGATTGGTAAGAGTAATTTTTACTGGAATATTTGATCAAGAACCATTGTTCCGGGCCTTCTCAATACAAAATTATTTGTTTCAAATTTCTCAACAACACCAGTAGCAACAAACGTTAAGCAAACGAACGTCTTAATTACTGCTTACTGCATTCGTTTTTGTGGTATGACAAGCTTTGCCATCTGAAGGATCGAATGAGCTGAAAAAATAGGTTTGTTTAGATTAAATGCGTTCAGGAAAGCTAAGAAACTGTGTGGTAGTTCTTATGTTCCGTAGAAAACCTTAAAAAATAAGAAACTTGATCTCCGAAAAAATGTTGTGGGAATTCCTTTATCGATTTTTCCCAAATTTTGATCAAGGCATTACTCAGACAACTTGTTGAGAAAGCGAATGTGATAAAAATTTAGATTATTTTTGGTATTTAGTGATAAATAATGTTGAAATCATTAAAAAACACATATGTGCAAATGCAAATTTGAAAAATTAAGTTATTTGTTAGAGAACTCAACTGTTCTTTAAAATATCAAGACAATTGAAAGGAAATATAAAAATATGGAGTACAATATGCTATACTCTGAAAGAAGTTGGTAAAAATCATTAGAACAGTTCATTTAATTGAATAAACAAAGTGTATTTATAATTTCTGAAACAGTCTATACACAGAACACCTGGATTAAGTTGAAGAATGTAAAAATTGATTGAGATACTAATAAAGATTATAAAAAAGTAGTGTTTACTGAACGAATCAGAACGAATTCTATCGCGAAATCGAGAATCGAAATCTGGCGCGAAAGTGACGCCGCCGGTAAGAGGTAGATCATAGGAGGTAAAACAGATCGATACTGATAGATTTGAAAAAGTGCGCCAACCAACGAACTCAACCACTGAAGTGAAGACGTGCGACTATGTTTAATACATACATAACCTCTGTATCTATCCTTTGAAAAAGGCACAATATATGTGACCGAAACGTCAGGTGTTGAACCAATATTCGTTTATTGTTAAATAGAGACTGGAAGCCGAAAATCCCCGCTAGCAGAATTTTTAGATAGAGACAAACGCTTTCATTGTTATAAAAAATCCAATCAAAAATGCAAAAATGTTCAATCAAAGATAGCGAAATTTATTGTTTGGTTTATTAATAGTGCCCTTTTTGTGTTCAGAAAAAAGACAAAATAAATACAAGGTGCCCAAGTAATCAGTTTCAGTGAACTCCCTGTCTCGAGAATTTGAAAGAAGTTGTTTTATATAATACAAATTTAATAATTTTGACTCAATGCCATACTACAGAGCTTCATAGATTTTAGAGAGTCTATCACACATTTTAGAATCAAAGAAAACTTTGAAATTCTACAAAGTCTTCGGCGATATACTGGTGTTCCTTTTTGGACCACCCTAATGAAAACCGAATTTTCAAAGCAGGCAGTTAAACCTTTGCAACAGCTTGAAACTATTTATTATTGAATGAAATTAGCAAAGAGAGTATACAAATTTTAACAAAAGTCTTTCTTTTTAACTATATCTACTATCCATGTACTTACATTTAATAGTTTTCTTCTAATATCCTGCTATTTCCCAACAGGTATGGCGGCTTACGGTTGATCGCTTTCTCGAATCCTAAAACTGCCTAAATTAATCACTCTTAGGTTCACGTATTCGTTTATCGCAATATCTCTTACCTCGGATTGTAATTTGGTACCCGCAATTACCTCAAAAACTACGCCCCTTCTCACTATTCGCAAAGTAGCTCTAAAACTCGCTCTAAATTCACTTTAATCTTTACTTCTGCTTTAATGCCTTTCAAGTTTTACCATTTTGTCGTTTTTCTTCCTCCTATTTTTGTTTATATTTACCTTTCTACTTGTCTCTGTCTTCCCCATCAACATACTCACTGACGTCTATGTTCAGCGCACGGTTCATCCATACACTGGCGTTGTCTTGTCCTGTGTGGACCGTATGTTGCGCCCGGGTTGCGCCGTTGAAGGGTAGTACGGGGCTGTGCCAACACACCCCCTCCCGTAACTCTGGTGGGGCTCCTTGGCTGCACCGGATTTACCTTCCTGCACCTCGAGCACAGCCAGTCTGGTCACCGGCCTTCTAAACTTACCCTTGCTCGTTCCTACCATGGCCTGCCGGATTCTGCCGTCCGCTCCCGGGTAGACGTCTGTGACGATGCCCCGGATCCAACTCATTCGCACGGCGTCATCGGTGATGTACACCAGATCGCCACATGCTAGTGGCGGCGACTCGGAAAGCCACTTCGTCCGCTGGTTGATGGATGGCAGATACTCGGACACCCACCGAGTCCACAGCTTGTCCGCTAGTCGCTGTGACCGCTTGTAGCGGTCCCGCAGTGCTTCGGCCTCGGTCGTTGGTGGAACTGAACGCTCCTCGCTGATTGCGCCAACGCCGCGAACAAAGTGGTTCGCCGTCAACGCTCCCTCCGCTCCTGGTTCCAGACCGTTAAATAGGACGATAACGTCGTCAGTAGCACTTCGTCCGTTATCGTCCGCCCGTCGTTCAGCACAGTCAGTGCTACCTCCTCCAACCGTGGGAGTTGCGGTGTTATGCGCGACATCTCTTCTACACTTTCTACGTTCATTAACGGGCTTAAGGTGTGCATGCTACTGCTCTCCTTCACTTTCTGCTGCTACCGCTGCTGTTGCTGCCGCTGCTGCTGCTGCCACTGCTGCTGCTGCCGCTGCTGCTGCTGCCGCTGCTGCTGCTGCCACCGCTGCTGGTACGGCTGTTGCTGGTCCTTCGTCAAGATGAAGACTTTCTCCGCGAAGTAATCGGCCTGGACTTCTCCGCTTTCTGGTACTCTTCTCGTTCCAACGGCACCAGTTTCTTTTGCAGATACGCACGGATCTCCACGGTAGTATACGGAACTTCTCTTTCTTGCTCTGGCCAGCATTCATCCGGTTGGTACTGGAGCCCTCTACCACGATACCATGGTCCATCTGAACGCAGGCTATTCAGTTTCTCCCACTTCATTAAAGCGTCGGCCACGTTGCACTTTGTCTGCACCAATCTCCATTCTGCAAGCCTCGTTAGACGACTGAGGATCTCGCCGATCCGGAAAGCCATGAACTGATTATACCGACGGTGGTCGGTGTGTGGATCCACGCCACGGTCTTCGAGACGGACCACATAAAATGCTTCTCCACTTCCAACGGAATCTTCTCGCCGACGGAGTTCGCCAGCCTCGCTCGTAGCACTGTAGCTTGCGGCTCCAGTCGTACTATGGGCATGTACTGCAACGGTGAAAGTTTCGACCTCACCCTCACCGGTTCGGTGGCTGTCTCGAAGCGGAAGTACGCCACGGAATCGTATGCGTCACGGTTTGCGTCGACGAAAACTTTCAGTTGTGAGCTACGGGAACAGTAGTGGGGAACGCGGACCGTGACGCGGACACATTCCTCTTCCGGAAGCTTTTGGATACAGTTGCTCTTCTTCTCGCACGGATTGCTGACGATGTTCAGCGGAACGTGCCACACCTTGCTGCACTTTAACGCTAGCCGCTCCAACGCCGTCGCTTCGTACACGTTGTCTTCGCCGAGGTTGTCAGCGATCACGCACTTGACTTTGGCATCGATCCCGGGATCCTTCCTCTGTCGCTTTTCCAACGTCGACTTCTTCACCGCTATAGAGTAGCTGTCGGTAGCTTCGGTGTCATCGTTCTTCCCAGGTAGACCTGCCACGAAATGATCGCTGATGCTCCTCGTCGACTTCTTCAACATCTCCATCGTTCTTCTGTCTTCTTCCGGCTCCGGAAGTAAGGCGGTGGCAATGCCAGACTCCTCCGGCATGTAGTGGCTCTTCGGGAGATCATGCAGCTCCTGATGAGACACCAGGCTGCACGAATGATGAGCGACCATTCCGTTGATCACGTTTCCAGGTCCCGTTGGTCCGTATACGGTCCAACCTAGCTTCGACCTCACTGCTATCGGCTCCTCCGGTTGGCCAATTCGCGACTCCAACGGCGCGTAAAGGTGAATGTCCTTCAACCCGATCAGAATTTGCGGAGCGATATACTGGACGTCGATGATCGGTAGGCCTTGGAGATGTGCGTACTTTCTTACCACTTCCGAAATAGCTACCGTGTGCTGCGGCAGTTTCAAGCTCTCCACTGTGTGAGCGCTCTTGATCTGGAAGCGTTGCGTGGATCCTCTCGCCGAGATGAACAGACTCACGCACTGTGAATCTTTCTCCGTTCTGGAAACGTGATCAACGAAATGGTCGCTCATCATTCGTGCAGCCTGGTGTCTCATCAGGAGCTGCATGATCTCCCGAAGAGCCACTACATGCCGGAGGAGTCTGGCATTTCCACCGCAGAACTTTGGGAATTTCATTTCAAATGAAGGTGGCGTAGCTGTGCAGTCTTTTCAAATCATGCATTTTATATCATGTGGTACATAAATTTTAAGAACAGATCTGATTGTAAAAGCAACTCTATAATTACGGCAAATTAGAAATAAAAAAAAATGTACTGCTGGTTAGTTAAAAAAGTACTATAGAACTTTTTATATAATCCAGCTTACACACTTACTGGTATGCAGCTATACAGTTAATCTGATTTTAGTGAAAATTTAGATTACCGAAGCTCGACAAGATTTCACTAAACATAGCTAAAACCAAAGATCAGATGATTCGGTGGAAATCACCAAACTGTAGGTTTTTGCTGACTTTTAGAAATCGGATTTAAACATAATGCATAACAAGTAAACAAAATAAGTTTGATAAGTGTGAAAAGTCACTGGAAAACGATGTATCAGTGGATTCTCAAATAATCACAGTAGTCTAAACATTATTGAGAAACCCAATAACTTAAGGTAGACATTTTTTACAATTTCGCCAAAAACTTTGCGACCCATTAAGAATCAGCCCATAGTTTGAGAAACGCTGTTATAGTGCATACGGCTGTTACAAATATTAATTTTACTTTTTGTCCCACCACTCTTTGGCTGGTCGAGGGGGGATAAAAATAATAAAGCATTTAATCTGAAAAATATTAAAAACTCGTCGGATTTGTTAAAGAATTTTCACCAAACCCCGAAATTTTGATAAATATTTTTTTTATCTGCCCCCTAATCTAGCCTAATATAACAAATGCTGTTATACACTTTTTTTTTAAAAGACACTACGCCGTCTTTAGCCAGAGGCTGCACAGACTGAGCATTACATACACGAGACAACGGACAACACACATAACACCCAGTGGCCCAATGGCGAATTTTCCGTTTGGCGAAAAGTTTTCCCCGACTGGAGCGGGAATCGAACCCGCACTTCGAGGCTTACGAAACGCCTAGACGACTGACGCCGCTAACCGCACGGCCACGAAGCCCACAAATTTGTTTCAATAGATGAAAAAAGTTTTGTTATAATTTAGTTACTAAAATTATAACAAAGGTTAATATAATTTTATAATCGATATTCACATGGAAAAATCCTTATAACTGAATTATATCAACTATTGTTGTTTCTAATTTCATAATTTTGTTATTATCTTGTTATGTGCTTCTGGTCGGGAAGCTACGCACATGAATCAGAGGAAAGTCATTCCAAGAGTAAAATGATGATTCCGAGATAAACTAATGATCCATGGAATGTCGGTAAAGATGCAGAAAATTCTTGGAAGATGATGATAAATCCAGGAAGAAGCTGGTGATTAATCAATAAAAACTTGGGAACTAGAATGCTCTACTAAAAGTTGGATTACATAAAAAACACAACCGTTCAGAATTAAACCATAAAATTGACTGTCAGAGGGGTATCCGCAGCGGTGGCCTTTATTTAATACTTATACGTTGTTTGATGATGTGAATCATTCAATGAACATTTCTTGAAGGGTAACTTTATATCATTATTGAAAGCAACTTAAAGTTCCTTTAACAGCTGTGTCTAGGACACAGTCATTTTAGCTAAAAATATCAGCTTGGACGTTTTTGATACTAACGCCATCTAGTGGACTATTTTCGAACTAAAACTATCATGATCAGCTAGTCCATCATCTGCTGACCAATTTTGAGGAAGACGGCATTCATCTGGTCATGCAGTATCTCGAGATGTAGGAGTTGAAAAGTTTCCGACAATAAGCTACACTTGATGAATAAGTTAGTGGGTTGGACCTTGGTTCGGAGGTCTATCTTGTAAATTAGTTCTCAATCCACTGACCTGCTTGGTTTAGCACATCATGCTTCTAATGACCGGGATCTGTATAACAAAGTATGTGGCTAATTTGGGTAAACCAAGAAAATTAGGAGCAACTTCGGGACCACGTGGACCAGAAATCCTTGCCCTCCAGAATTATGAACTAGAAAAAAAAAAATCGGGGAGATTTGAAAATTCAACCAAATCCATCGAAACACAAACGAGAGTTGACCTTTTTTGAAGGTTTATCTGATATATTGGCAGAATGTAGGTTAGTATTCATTTGAATTTGAGATTTTTTGTCATTGAATATATAACTGGCAATAAAAATTTCTTTAGAGACACACTTTTCAACCACACCGGGTTGAATTAAGCGTTTAATTTCCCATTCTGGAATTTAATACAGGGACGACAATAAACATGAATTGGTCACTTTCGATTTAAAACAGAAAAGGTAATCCAGATTCCAGTCACGTGAGGCCCCACGTGCAGCAACCAGAAACGATATTACTGCCGTGTCACCGACACGCACTTATTCGTTTCAATTGCTTCTCCAGGTATAAATCTCTGCCTGGATTTCTGAATTAATGCGCATTATTGGTGAACGGGAAACGAGTGGCACCGAGTGGTGCTCTATACTTTATTTCCTTGAAGAACTTTCCGAGCTTTTCAGCAGTTCTGCGGAAATTTGCGATGATACATCGACGAACATTTTGAAGGCTCTGGCTGGAAAACGAAGCGCAATGTTTTCTACGGACACACTTTCCTCTTCCGGCGTGTTCCATTCAGTCTCGATTATGTGCAACAAGCACTTCCGTTGGGGTCAGAGCTGGAAGATTCCGATGGTGCATCCAATCTAGCTTGAAAGGTTTCCTCTATATCGTTTCTCCGTCCAGTACGGTGAACGTGCGGAACTACCGGGCAATCCGGTGCACAGTAAGGAAAAACTGGTCAAACGTTTGTACATATCAAGTAAATCTTCGTAAGGGAACGTCCATAAATTACGTCACGCAAAAATCGACCATTTTCAACCCCCCCTCCCCCCTATGTCACACTTTTTGTATATGACCTCCGAAATGTTTGTATGGGTCGTCACACTTAGCTAAACCCCCCTCCCCCCTCAAAGCGTGACGTAATTAATGGACCTTCCCAACTGTAAGTTTACATGACTAAAATAAAGTGTAATACCCATTACTATTAACTGTAACAACACCAATAAAAGAAATTTTCAGCAGTTTTGCCCACAGTGCGACGTATGGAAATTTTAGCAATAAAAAAGCAGAAAGCGAAAGAAAATGCAATAGAGAAAGACCGGTTGCAAAATTTCCGAAGCTCTACAACGTCACATCAATCGATTTAAGCGATGAACAACAAGTCCTTGATATTCACCCTGGCCCCTACTTTCCATTCCACCACCATCACTCCGGAGGAATGTGCCCTGGAATGCCGTTGCGCTAGCACTAGAGACTAGTAGGGAGGATAGTTTGGAGCTCCGGGATGGATGTTATCGTTATCGTTGGTGCAGCTGTTGCTCCAAAGCGGAACAACAACAACCCACCCATACCACTACCACAACAGCTCCGCGCATACCTACCGATGTCGATCGATATGGGCAAAATTAAAACCGATAAAAACGTGATTAAGATGAACGGCGGCAGTAGAATCAATTATCGGGAATAGTGGATGATGGCCGCCTCCGCGCCGGTTGTAATGCTATGCTATGGAACATGGCCGATGGCAACCAACGAACAACACGGGTACCGTGGGCAACGCGGCTCGATCCTTTCCATCATTTGTGCCATGAGTACCTATAATCGTTGGTACATATTCTGCATAATTTGTATTTTTTCATAGCCAGTAATCGAATACCTGTGCATTATTTATAATGTTTACATTGATGGGTCGATACGATGTATTCAACCCATTAGCATTTGCACTTGAGTAAATGTATGAGCAAGTAGATCATGTTTATCTTTGGGACGAACGCCTCGGGAGAATCAATTCGGATCGTGTAATATTTGTCTTCCGTTTGACATTAGATTCAATACCTACAATAACATTAGGGTGTGCCAAAATTATGTTCGAAAAGTCAAGGTGCTTAACCCTATGGAAGATATGAATATTCAAACAATTTTTAAGGGATATTTCGATTAACAAAAAAAAATCATTAGGATGGTTCGTCAGGTCGGTTAAAAAAATCAATTTCAATAACAAATTCTTAAAAAATTATTGTTTCATTTCTTATATTTGAATATTGATATCGCCGTTTTTTTATTTTGGTTTATTTTCTATGTACCTTAGGGTGGCCCACACATATATGAAAAACATAAAATAATCAAAAAATGCCAAGTCTTACCTCCTGAATCAGTTGTTTTGGACTCTCAGAAGCCACGTTCAAAATTTGAGCGAAAACGGTTAAGTCTAAGGGGGCGCTCAACGAGCTTGAAGTTTGAATGGGAAAACCTGGTCAAATGTATGTAAAAATCTTAAGTTTTCGATTTTTGCAGCCTGGTGGCGCTGTGCGCGTTCAAAAATCGAAACCTTTGGTATTCTTATAGGTGACTGTATGTATGCCAAACAACTTTGTCCAAGACCGCAAAGTGATCCGACACCTGTGAATAAAGTTATACCCTAGGTAAAGTAAGGCGAAACATTATTCTTGTTTTTCCATTACATGTAAAAGAATAATATCAAAAATGAAATCCCTGTGCTTCACTTCACTTTGCTTAGGTTATAACTTTTTTACAGACGTCGGATCACTTTGCGGTTTTCGACAAAGTTGTTTGGCATATAGTACCCTACAAGAATATCGAAAGTTTTAATTTTTGAACGCTTACAACGTCACCCAGCGGCAAAAATCGAAAACTTAAGATTTCTGCAAACATTTGGCCAAGTTTTCCCATGCAAATGAGCGTCCTTAGACTTAATAGATTTCGCTCAAATTTCGATCGTTGCTTCTGGGAGTCCAAACAACTGATTCGTACGGCTTTTCGGGCCCGTATGAAGTTGATCACCAATATTAACTTCTTTTCCCGATCAGCCTAGATAGCTGTGTAGTGTCGGTAGCGGTTAGTTCAACTGGCTAAGAATAGCACTACGGACCGCCTGTTCCAGTGGTAGAAATCCACTAATCAGGTGACCCCTAATTCATGGTGTTATGCGGCTTTACGCTTACCGTGCCTAGGAATGAATGGCTAGGGGGGTCTAATAAAAACCTAACCGCAAACGGAGCCTGTGGAGTACCAGGGCACCCTCCACAGTATTTGCCCTTACTGTGCTAACCGGAGCAATAGCGCGGTGGACCTTGTGTTTCTCCGAGACAATCAGCTGCCCTTCTTCAATCTCATACTTGAGGCTGAATAAGGGTGGGATTATGAAGATGTTATTAATTAGTTTAAATTTTCACCTATATGGTTTCGCATTATGCGTTTTACACAGTGTATTCTGTGCATCCTCGCCTTTGGCGCACTCAAATCGATACCGATCTGGCTTTATTGTTGCTGTTCTTTTTTGTGCTGTGATTGTTAAGAGTTTATTCTTGCCTAGTTTGGGTAGTGGCTACGGTTAGGATAGCTCAGATCAATCTTCAGCACAAAAGAACAGCAACGATCAATCTTTGTAGACTTATGCAAAATGGTACAGCCCAAGTGGCGTTAGTCCAAGAACCTTACTTTCGTAAGGGGAATTTCTATTTAGGAAACCTTGTGAATCCGGTGTTTGCTACTTTCAGTAAAAATGAAATGGCAAACTCACGTGTCATGCCTCGAGCATGTGTGCTTGTCAACAACGCAATCGTTGCTACACTCATCTCTGAACTAACTACCAGAGATGTATGTGCTATCACAATAGATGTATCTGTTGGAAACCTCAACAGGAAATACGTTTATTGTTCGGTTTATTTACCGCATGATGAACCATCCCCTACGGATGCTTTCAAGCAAGTCATTGCATACTGCACTTCAAAAGGCCTTCCGCTAATTGTTGGTAGTGATGCTAATGCTCACCATATAATCTGGGGCAGCTCAGACATCAATTTGAGAGGCTCCAGTTTGATGGAATACTTGAGTAGTACAGATCTTGGATTACTTAACATAGGCAACCGCCCAACCTTTATGGTATCTGGTAGAGAGGAAGTGTTAGACATAACGCTTTGCTCTAGCAGAATTAGTCATGAGCTGACCAATTGGCATGTGTCAGATGAAGAATCTTTATCTGACCATCGTTACATCTTGTTTGAACATGTGAATGTTACTTCGCAAACTTTGCGTTTCAGGAATCCCCGGTCAACCAACTGGGATCTCTTTACCGATTTGGTTGCAGCCAAATTTCATGGATACTCACCATCAATTGACACTCCAAGTGATTTAGATGATGCCGTTGATACTACAACGGCCTTCATCATGGAAGCTTTTGAAGAAGCCTGCCCTTTGCGGTCTGTGAAGACCACAAGAGGAACCCCTTGGTGGAACTCCGATCTGGCGAAGCTCAGGAAACAATGTAGAAAGAGTTGGAACAGACGACGTTCGGCTGGATCGGAGGCTTTCAGGTCGGCTCGCAAGGCCTACCAGAAAGCTCTTCGGTCTGCTGAACGATCCGGCTGGAAAAACCTTTGTACAAATGTTTCCAGTCTGAGTGAAGCCAGTCGATTGAACAAAATCCTTGCAAAATCTAAGGATTTTCAAGTGAACGAACTTCGTTTGCCAAATGGTGATTGCACTTCCTCTGATGAGGAAGTTTTAGAATGTTTATTCAGTACACACTTCCCCGGATGTGTGGATATTACATCTTCGGATGAACCTGATGTCTTTTCTTGTAGTTATGATTCTTTAGCTTCGGCTCGGAGTATCATAACTTTAGAATCGATTGAATGGGCACTTAATAGCTTTGCTCCTTTCAAATCTCCTGGGGCAGATGGGATTTATCCTATTTTGCTTCAGAAGGGATTTGATCATTTCAAACATGTTTTGAAACAACTACTTGTTTGCAGTTTTGCTACAGGGTATATTCCCAAATCCTGGCGGGATATTACTGTGAAGTTTATTCCGAAAGTGGGTCGCGCGTCGTATGAAGAAGCAAAGAGTTTCAGACCTATCAGTTTGACCTCTTTTCTTCTGAAATGCTTAGAACGCATAGTCGATCATCACATCCGTGATGTTCATCTGGCCAATGTGCCTCTTCATGTGAACCAACATGCTTACCAATCTGGAAAGTCCACTGTGACTCTTTTACACAAAGTTGTTTACGATATCGAGAAGGCATTCGCTCAAAAGCAATCTTGTTTGGGTGTTTTCTTAGATATCGAGGGTGCCTTTGACAACGTGCCTTTCGATGCCATATTGGAAGCCGCACGGGGTCATGGTATATCTCCAATGATTTCCAATTGGATTCACCAAATGCTCAAAAACCGACATCTCTTCTCGACATTGCGTCAAGCGGAGATTAGGAAATTGAGTGTTTGTGGATGCCCCCAAGGGGGAGTCTTATCACCACTTTTATGGAATCTCGTAGCAGATACGCTATTGAGGCAACTCAATAATAGCGGTTTTCCTACTTATGGTTTTGCCGACGACTACCTAACATTGTTAGTCGGTATGTGCATCAGCACCCTTTTCGACCTGATGCAAAACGCTCTTCAGGTAGTTGAGGGTTGGTGTCGCCAATATGGCCTTTCGGTAAATCCGAGTAAAACATCTATTGTTCTTTTCACGGAAAAGCGAAACCGTAATGGTGTTCGAACTTTACGTCTCTTTGATTCTGAAATCAATGTGACTGAACAGGTAAAGTACGTTGGAGTCATTCTTGATTCCAAGCTTTCCTGGACACCTCATGTTGAGTTCAGAATCAAGAAAGCTTGTATGGCCTTCGGGCAATGCCGGCGAACCTTTGGTACAACTTGGGGTCTAAAACCCAAGTATATCAAATGGATCTACACAACTGTTGTTCGGCCAATATTGGCCTATGGATGTCTTGTGTGGTGGCAAAAGGGCGAAGTGAGAACGGTCCAATCAAAGTTAGGCCATCTCCAAAGGATGTGCTTAATGGCGATGTCTGGAGCGTTCTCTTCAACTCCCACGGCAGCGCTCGAAGTTCTCTTTGACGTTGCCCCACTACACATTCATCTCAAACAAGAAGCACTTTCTTGCACTTACCGCCTATGGGTACTCGGTTTACTAGAGGAAACTCCTGTGAACCGCAGTTCAACACACACCTCGTTGTTTCCACTTTTGGTGAATTGGGACAAAGTTGTCCTTGCTCCAAGTGATCTTACAATTGCTTGTAATTTTCCATATAGGACATTTTCCACGAAATTCCCTTTCCGGGAAGAGTGGACATCTGGTTATCTGGAGAGAAGTATTTCAGACGGCATCGTATGTTATACTGATGGCTCCCTTCTCGAAGGTCGAGCAGGTGCTGGTGTTTATTCTCGTGAGCTAAGGCTGTATCAGTCTTATTCACTTGGCAGACACTGCACCGTTTTTCAGGCCGAAATCTTTGCTCTTATGTGCGGAGTGCAATCAGCACTTCAGCAGCACGTAATGGGCAAAGTAATATACTTCTGTTCAGATAGCCAGGCTGCTATTAAAGCACTTGCTTCGGCCAACTCCAGGTCGAAGATAGTTATCGCTTGTCGAACTCAAATTGAGGAGCTGAATTCAGCAAACGCTGTTCACCTTGTATGGGTACCTGGCCATTCTTCCATCGCTGGAAATGAATTGGCTGATGAGTTAGCTCGCACTGGAGCATCACATGACTTCATCGGCCCTGAGCCAGCTATTCCGGTATCCAAGTGTTGGGTGAAGCTTCAGATTGACACCTGGGCTGCCACTCAGCACAAACAATACTGGAATAGTTTGGAGTCATGTCGTCAAACAAAATTGTATTGTACTGAGCCATCTCTAGGGGTGGCAAAGTATCTAACAAATCTGTCAAAGCAGAATTGCAGCATGCTGGTCAAAGCATTGACTGGCCACTGCCGACTCAGTTATCACATGGCGAATATTCAGCAAGCTGATTCATTTGCATGTGATAGCTGTGAATCCGATTATGGAACTTCGTATCATTTAATATGTAACTGTCCAGCTTTTGCGCAATTGCGTTTCCGAGTACTCGGGAAACACTTATTAAGTGAAACTGACTTCAGAAACCTGAATCTTCAGGATGTTCTGTTGTTCTTGACCCGCTGTGGTAAAGAGCTATAGGCTCTCTTTACGCTTTATGCATTATCACAGTGCCCTTCTCAGGGCGCTGTTTGAACCCATTGTGGCACGCTTATGCGTTATTACAGTGTTCTTTTCAGGACGCTATGTGAACCCATTGTGGTACGCTTTTGCGAGTATGACGACCCTATTCCCTTACCTGTCCTTTCCCATGTCCTATCCTTTTTCCTTCCCTTCTCCGTCAGGTAAATGATGAATAGGCTCGTGTTCATGGCGATGGCACAAATTTCCCGAATGGAGGAGAACGTGCCTCTAGAGCCGACCTACTGATACCTGATACCTGATGTATGCCAAACAACTTTGTCCAAGACCGCAAAGTGATCCGACACCTGTGAATAAAGTTATACCCTAGGTAAAGTAAGGCGAAACATTATTCTTGTTTTTCCATTACATGTAAAAGAATAATATCAAAAATGAAATCCCTGTGCTTCACTTCACTTTGCTTAGGTTATAACTTTTTTACAGACGTCGGATCACTTTGCGGTTTTCGACAAAGTTGTTTGGCATATAGTACCCTACAAGAATATCGAAAGTTTTAATTTTTGAACGCTTACAACGTCACCCAGCGGCAAAAATCGAAAACTTAAGATTTCTGCAAACATTTGGCCAAGTTTTCCCATGCAAATGAGCGTCCTTAGACTTAATAGATTTCGCTCAAATTTCGATCGTTGCTTCTGGGAGTCCAAAACAACTGATTCAGGAAATAAGATTTGACATTTTTCGATTTTTTTTGTTTTTTATTTAAGTGTGGGTCACCCTAATGTACCTTTAGAAATGCTTGAGAGGAATAAATATCACGTATATATTAAACGCAGAACTTTTTTCTAAAATCTCGTAGAATGTTATGTTTTTTACTCCAAATTTTAAATAGGCTTAATCTTGTCGATGCCCTCAACTACATCTTCAATTTCTAGACCAATTTTAAAACTTTAAACATGCTGTCGAAGGTAATTTTGTTGACTATGCTAGAAATAGGCTGCATCTTCACAACATTGGTCCAAACCATCCGACACGAATTTTCACAAAAAAAAAAATTTGGCTAAATTTTTATATTTTTCGTGCATAGCTTCGGTTATGTGGATGAATAAATACAGTTTTAGGTTGAAACCTGAACCTCTTCAATATGAATACTTACGAGTCTAATGAGGCCGGAACAAATCCCATTTTTTTTTCTTTTGTGACAGTGCTCGTTGACTCGTCAAGGGGGGAGGGATGATAAATAATAAATGCATTTGGTGAAAAAAATACGCACACAATGAGACAAAATCGTCAAACGCATCGGATTTGTTAGAAATTTTCTCCTTAAAATTCCAAAATTTCGTGAATAATTTGTTTGTCCCCCCCCCCTCAAAATATTGGATTCCGAACAAAATTTTCCGAGGAGGGAGGAGGGGTGACATAAGAGAAAATCAAAATTTGTGTAAGCCTAAAGACCACCATTACAACATCATAATGAAGTTATTTTAGTTTTATGATGGTTTTAAAAATTTCTCGAAAACAAATTGTTCATCAGATTGTTAAAAATTAAAAAAAAATAATCATTTGAACATTTTCAAAAGGAGCAATTAAAATCAATTACTTTCAAAAAAGAAAAACTTATAGAGACGAGCAAATTACTTTTGATACCACTATTTGTGCCTAACATTAGACAGATAAGTTGCTTTGACTTACAGTGTTTAACAATGCCGAGCACTTAAAATAATTAATTTTCATTTTTCCACTCTTAGTGAAATGGAATGTTTTTCTAAATATTTATCTAGTGTCTTATGAAAGTTTTCCTGAGAAATCATTTTATGCATTATTATCATCAATGATGCATAAAATGATTTCTCGGGAATACGTTTATGTTGGGGGTATACAAAAATACATATTTTTGGGGATTTGCACTTTTAAATTATTAAAAAATTGTCATTATACAAATACAAAAAAAAATATACAGCCAATATGCATGGTAAGTTAAAAAAGAAATACCATTCAAGCATGCCTTGAGGTCCATAGAAAAAATATAAGAGAAAAAAATATCAAAAACTTTAAGTGCCTGGGTATTTAAAAAATTAAAGAAAAACCTTTTTTTTTATTTTTTTGGAAAAATGGGAAGTTTTCAAAAAATGATCTGGCGGAACAATTTTTCAAAATATCAAAATGATATTCAAAAGTGCATTTTTATTTCTTTCATATTAATCTTCTAATACCCAACCCCACCTTTAGACGGGGTATAGTTTGAGCATTTTTGTATTTTTTCTTGCCTGGGCAATCAAAACTTTTATATTTTCGGCTGATATTTAGGACTGTTCTGTATATCTCAAAATGGTTTTTGGTGCCTTGTAAAGCATATTTATAATTTTCAAAAATCATTGAAAAATTGATGATTTGGTCACCTTTCAGATGTCATTGTTTCTTTTGTACAATTGAAGTATTTTAAAATTTTCCTCATTCATTCTTTCACTTTCCTCCCCATTCTTTCACTAATTTGCAACCCAAAATTTACGATTTTTTTATATGAAAACTTTATCTAAAGCTAACACATTTTCAAAAATATAAATTAAAACTTAAGGCGAAACTGGATCTATTTCATCATTTTTTTGGTTTTTGATTATTTTTTATAAAATAACAAAGCAATATTTTCAGAATCGGTGTTTGTATACATGTAGAGTATGGATCGAGATATCTTCAGATTTTTTTTCCTGGTGGAAAATGTTTTTAGTTTTTGCAGAAACAATTTTTTAGCAAAATTTCACAAAAAAATGGTTTTTGCAAAAAAGGAAAACATTTCGCACCACGAAAAAAAAAAATCAGGAGATACCTTGAACCATACTCTACATGTGTATAAAAACCGATTTTGAGAATATTTCTTCGTTATTTAATAAAAAATCAAAATCAAAACAAAAAATGAGGAAATGCTTCCACTTTTGCCTTAAGGCACACGGTGTCAAAATTTCAATTATTATCGATTTTTTATGTACCTCGGATTTATCTTCACCGAATGTCAGTATTTTGGCTATTTTGCATAAATGGAAAGTTTGAAAATATTCTATCGGGGAAATTTTGTTTTAGATGAGTTTTTGGATATTTTTCATACTAAAATTCAATAAACACTGTTTTAGCCTAAAAACATCCCATAAAAAAGGAATGGGAAATTTTTCGCCGATGAAATATTTTCTAGTCTTCCGATTATGAAAATATAGCCCAAATGCTAATCAGATTTGAAGAAAAATCCGAGGTACATGAAAGTTCGATAATAATCGAGATTTTGACACCGTGAGGCAGAGTCGCTTCAAACTAGGGCGACCAAATTTTAACATGAGAGCGGTAATATAACCCATTTTCTGTTAGCATTCGCAGTGAGCAATTTGTTCGCCAACTTAAAAACATGCTTCCGGAGCCGTTTAACAAGTAAATCGCTATTTTCATGCAAGTTTAGAACGCTTAAGGACAAGGTATTTGGAGTACATTGCTCAAAATTTCTAGAGTCAGGTTTTTAGAACCGTTGAACGGATTTGGATTAAAATGTATCACGCTATTGACAACCACTGAACAATTAGCGTGATGCATTTTCATCCAAATCCGTTCAACGGTTCTAAAAAACGGTGCTCTAGAAATTTTGAGCTATGTACTCCAAATACGTTGTCCTTAATGAGGGCGTAGCTAAAAAGGATAGTGCTGAGGGAAAATATTTCAAAAATGTTATGAAATTTAAAAAACCGCTCTCTTCTATAAATGAACAAAACTCGTGAATTTCTTTCACTGTTGGACTGCTTACCTTGGACTGTTGCCTTGTAGAGAATCTTCTTCGTTTGTATCAGTTTTATGTTGATACTTTTTATATTATTGATTGACATTGGTATTATTTATTGCTGAATTTTAATAGATAAAACTGAGACGTTTTTATTGTTACTATTTTTTTGTTTATTAATGACTGGACTCGAAAAAGTGAGACACACAAAATAATGTATAACTTTTGATTACGTGCACGAAAATAGCTGATTTTTTAACCAGGAATACCACAGGCCCGTGCACAGAAGTGGCGTCAAGGGAGGGGTTTTCCCCAATTTCGACAAAAGGCGGAGGGGCGCCTAGTGTATGGAGCGTAGGTAAGGGGGGGTGGGGGGGGGGGGGTTAACAACCAATCCCCCCGCCCTTTGTGCACGGGCTTCAATACCATAAAAGTTTCATCAAAATCGGTTTAGTATTGGCGCAGATATTGTCGATACAATAAAATGTGATTTTGGAAACTTTGGGCATCCATTTTAAAAATTGTTTAGGCTATAACTTTGTTGTTAGCCCATCAAAACGTCTGAAAATATGGTAGTAAAAATTTCATCATAATCGGTTCAATACTTTGTTTAACAATTCTAACAAAAAACGTTTTCGTTTTTTTTTATGTTGCGCACTTTTTAACGTTTTAAAATCAGTGTGCACTATTTAGACTGTAACACTGTCTCGATTTTTATTAAACTTTGGCGAAGTAAAATTGTTGTGTTAAACTGTTTTCAGTGAAAGTTTCAGCCATTTTGGCTGAATACTTTCAAAGTTAGTACAGTTTGAATTTCACTATACCAAAAACCACATCTGCTTATTGTGACACTATTGCTACATATATGGCTATAACTTTTTAACGGTTAGATCAAATTGAATAGCATTTTGACACAATACTTCTACATACATAATTTACGTACAGAAAAATTTCTATAGACATCGGTTCTGTATTTTTGACTCTTCAGTTTTAGGTAAAAAAAGTGATATTTTTTAAAGTGTTTGTTTGCCCAAGGTTTTTTTTTTTATCTGTATTAACGAGATTTTTAGCCCTAGGCTAGTTCATCTCGGGACCCACGCTTTACTTCCCTTCCGAAGGAAGAACTCACATTTTGCGAGTTTGTCGGGAGTGGGATTCGATCCCAAAATGGGTTCAGGCAGAGAAGAGAAGGGCATCTCAGAACAAACCGACCACACGAAAAGTGATAAATTTTAGGCGTGAAAAATCGACTCGATTTATTTTGTTTCTGACCATTTCGTTTCCATCGTGTATAAACGTCAAAACAACTGCATGGCTCAAAGTGTATTGATTACTTTCAGGTATAATCAGAATTAATGAATAGATGACGTCATATCGATGATGAATTCTCTTATTTTTTTCGAAATTTTGTTTCATTGAGAGCATATCAATTGTTTGTGTACTTTGCTCTTTCGTGTCAACACGGTTGAAATTTTCCGTGTAAAAAGTGTGACTTCAACCGCTAGGTGTTGCGACCAACAGCATGAAATATTTATCAATTTCTGACTCCGGAGATGACCTTCTCTTCTCTGGTTCAGGATTCCCTCCAAAAAAGACCTTCATTGAGAGGCTTTAAAGGAAAGTGGTGTTAGTGATAAAATCGCGCTTTCGAGTAAATGAGGCTCAAAGGTTTCCAACAATTCTCCATCCCATACAAAATGTATGAAGTTCCAAAACCAATCCAATTTTCTTCATTTTTTTTGTACTTTTCTAATCAATACAAAAATAATGTAAAACAGTTCCGGAAGTCTAAAGAACTTTTTGATATGTTCAACTCAGATCTGACAACCTGTAGAAATTCCTTCAGAAATCAGTTCATAATAACTGTGTCGGACAATTGTTTACATATTTCCAGCGATTCCTGAAGAAACTGCTCCTGTAGCTTTTTTCTTGTATTCTTCCGGTTTTTTCATAAATTTTTAGGGCTTTGTTATGAAAATTCACCTACGGGCTGATTTTGAGGCTTTTGCTACAGATAATTCTGGGGTTTCAGATGGTTTCGGGTATTCAGGGAGTTTATTAAGAATTATTTTAAGAGTTTGTATAAATCCTCTCCCTTTGATAAGCTACTATTTTTTTCCATACACGATGGGAAAATCGACTGGAATTTAGTATCACGTCCCAAGTAACAATTTAAATTCCTTTTAGATTTGTTTATTTTTATGGAAGCTTTATCATAGCATGAAGAATTCATGAAACATTTATAGTTGTTTTTATCAAGAGAAAATAATCTCCGTTCGTATGCGGTTTTTAAGTTTTCTTCAAGTTAATTTTGAAAACTCTGCATAAAACAACTTGATTCCCTAAGGCATTTGATCTTATTATGAGTTTTAAGACGTATTTGAAGTTATTTTCAACACATAAAATCAACAAACTTTACTAAAAGTTTATGCTTCGTTTATTCAAGTACAATTCATCTGAGTTATTCTCCTTTAAAAACTTCTTAAAGCTTTCAATTCTTGAGCTAGAGCCACTAGTCTGGAACAAGAGCTAAGCGGAGTAATAAAATCTGATTAATTCAAATAATAAATTATGCAATAAATTGGCTTTTTTATGCAAATATAAACACTCAAACATTTTTGCTCACTGTTAATTTCGCCGTTTTGGTGCTCAAAAGTAATCATATCGACGAAATATTCATTTTATAGCCAATCAAAAATGCGAGTAGCTTGCTGAGGTCATCCAACCTTCAGCCAGTTACTCACACAGGCCACAGCAGCTTGAATCGAAACTAAAATGGGTACTTACTGTGACTCTTCTCGTGCGTATGCTAAATAGTGTAATATGTACTAGTAAGTTTTAGAAATGCACTAATTAAATAGACGAAATTATAATAGAATTGGCAGTTCCTGAAACAAAATGTACAGAAACAACTTTCTCGCTCCAAAAAGGTAAACAAACAATTGTCGAAGGCTGTTACTCTTGAATAAAACGAATAAATTTCATTTAAGACGAACAAATTTGCCTTAAGATCATCACTAGTAAAAACAATCTTCAATAAATGCTGTAGATTTCATGCAAGGTGACTTGGTTCCATCATTGTTTTGAGGTGGTTTGGATTAAAGGTAATAGCAATTGATGGCGGCTGCATGAGTTTTGTTCGCCTGGAACGGCAGCCATGTTTAGAAAGAATTGAAAAAGTGGCGTAGCCTTTTGTTTTTACAGGAAATTTATGTCTTCGTATATTAATGAATGATATTATTTTTGAGGCGCTTTGTAATTTTCGTATGTTTTGGGTGGCATATCAACGACAAAGTGGGTATGGCACGGAAAACTTTGATTCCCTGTCATCAATGATCTGTCAGGCAATTTTGATGCATTAGCCATTTCAATTTGATGAAAATTAATTCGCAGTTCAATTAACATTTCATCTATTAAACGAAACTAGTTCGCATCTGCATAATGCTGAGGTAAAAGATTTCATTTATCATGCACTATTAGCATTTTTGAGAAAGACAGCTAAAAGATCAACATGCTTCAAGCTATTCTTGTTAAAGTTTTATGAAGTTCTTATAACCAATCATCAGTGTTAGTACATAAATACAACTAGTTTCAAAGCAGTCTTCAAAACCAGTCTTGAAGATCTCCTGAAGAGTGGGCCAGATTAGTCTTATGGATAGTTTATACCTATTTTATCTCGAATTTGCAGAACAAAGAGCTTTATAGCTAAGTTTTATTATTCAATCTTAGAAATTACTTCAGGATTGCCACAAAAGTATAATTGTTACTTGGGGTGGGTTTCGGCTTCTCAGTCATAAATTTTGCGTCGACTACCTTGTTATCTTCGCCTACGTTTCGACACGGGATGGGGCCTTCTTCAGAGCCTGAAATTTATTTTAATCAATTACAAAATTTGTTTTTTTTTGATGAATTATAAACTTACTCGATATTAAGACGACAAGTTAAAACTATTTTTACAAAACATAAAAAGTTGGTAGCTAAAGGGTTGATTTCTCTCCACAACGGGCATCGCTAAATGGGAGATACATTAGTGACATCACTTTCATTTTTGTGTGTTTCATAGCTTTCTGTTTTTCCCGGAATGTTTCAAACGGTTGAATTTGATTTTTCAATCAGCTGTTTTTCGAAAAGGGGGTTCTAGGGTTTTGGCATAAAGGTCTTTCATATTTTATGCAGGGCATTTATCAACATTTTGCAAGAAAGTGTCTTTACAAGTAGCATAACTACTTACGAAATTTCATCATTATCCTTATAGTACTTTTAACTGTAGCTGAAAAGAATGATCTATCATGCCGATGAAAACTGGTGATGATTGTACAAAATGCTTGAATGCACCCCTTTTTTGAGCTGTGAATTAAAGTATTGCACCTATTTTGATGCAATTTGTCCCAAACAATAAACAAACACCAAAGTGTTTTCTGTCAATTTTTGGCCAATTGTACCGATCCATTGAAGAGCCCCATTTCTGTGTCCAAATTATTGCGAATACTGGCCTTAGGATCAAATGCCTTCCCCGACAAACTCACAAAGTGTGGGTTCTTCCTTCGGAAGGGATGTTGCTTGTGACGCCATGCGACTTTCAATGGCATTGAAAAGCACGGTATCTGCAAAGAGCTATAGCCTCTCATAAGGCTCATGCGTATTACAACGCTCTTTTCAGGGCACTGATTAAACCTTTGTGGTATGGGCTATGAGCTCCAGTTACGCTTATGCGTTAATCCCCTCTTCTAGGGTACCATCACATATCCCATTTTCCTCTTATATATATGGCGATAGCAAAAATGTCCCAAATGGAGGATAACGTGCCTCTGAAGCCAGCCTTCTGATATCTGATACCTCTTTCGGAAGGGAAGTAAAACCGTGGATCTCGAGATGAACACGCCAGTGTTCAAAAACTCAGTAAATAAAGATGACAAAAAAAATAATAATAGAAATTGCTTTAAAAGTTTTGCATTATTTGAAAAAGTTTCTGATGAAATCTTCAGAAAAGTTTTCGGAGGAATTCCTGAGGGAACTTCTTGAAAAATAGTAATAAGCGAAAGAAATGTTCGACCCTATCAATACTTGAGTAATTCCTTCCATGAGGAAACCCTTGTAGAAATTTCCAAATTAATATCTAAAAGAACAGACTCTAAACTTGTGGCATTTAAAGGCACAATGTGTTACCACTAGATACTGGTGGGATTCGAACCCACGACTCCGTATCGCTAGTTCGGCGCTTTAGTTAGCTTAGCCACAGAGCAAATTACGACTATGCGGAATAAAAACCAAACTGAAATCGAAGCAAATCCCTAACCGGGTGCAGCTTTCACAACATTATCTCCCGTTTTTTCGACGACTTGTTTAAAAAAAGTCAATTGTTTTGTACATTGTACAGTGCGCAATCAGTATTTGGCAGTTGTCAAATGTCCTGATGATATTAGGAATAAGATTTTTTTTATTATATCATACTTATTTGTATTCAAATTTTGCCTCCCTTTGAAATTCTAATGATTTGCACGGCACAGCTAAGATAGACTTTTTTTCTAGGAAGGAACCAGCGATGATTTTGATGGATCGGTAAATTCCCAAATCAAAACTGCGATCTTTGAGCTGTGATTTTCCGGCAATCACCATGGGGCATTGATTTCTCAGTGGAACACTTTCTTCTCACTGCATTGGTTTCACCCTGTTGTGCTTCTCCGTCGATATGGTGGTGGACGAACTTGGGCAAGATTCGGTTTCCAGCAACACGTGTTCATTTTATGTTCCTTTCAAAATTGCTTGATCGAGGTCATTCCGTCACGAACAAAGCGAAAAACTTTCAGCACCCTCGGTCGGAAGAACTCTGGCAAACCAGTTGGTTATAAAGTTTTCTCATCATCGGTTTGTCGTTCGGATGGGTAGTCGTTTACATTCAGTATGGTCGCTTATCATTTCTGTTCTGAGAGAAGGGAAATTGTGGGAAATTTATCTTCTTGGAATAGGTAAAACTCCCAGTTCCGTTTCCTTGCAAAACTCGAGGTGGAACCAAATCATCTATCACCGCTTCAATTGATTGGTCAATGGAGAAACAGTTTGGTATTTTATCATTTTATGGAAATTTCTACGATTCTGCTAATTTGATTAGTTAAAGCCCATAAAAATTCCCATTAATCACCACAGTATTGGCTGCCATAAAGTGTCCGCCGACTGACACCGATGAACAGGGCTTTTGTCGCGATTTCAAAGTTACCACAATGAACTCAATTTCGAAGCTTTCGCTACTCCACTAAGCACTTCACAAAAAGGATTACAAAATTCAAACTTTTGCCATCATCCGCCCGCTTCGGGTCACATTGAACTCACTCGAAGCGTCATTTTAACACCAATATGCTGCTAAAACAATCCAGACCGATGCACTTTCCCATTCTCGGAAAACTGAGGAACAGCTTATTTTCCAACAGCGTTATTTTTTTCCGTCATGAAGCCTCTTTGTGCAGCTTCTCTGGGGTTATCTACTTGCAGAGGATAGTGTAGCTAGGAGAAATAGACATAGTTCCGTGACTCCGTTGGGGTACAATGCGCCAAAAATCACAAGTTGGCAATTCATATTCTTACTTGTTTTATTATCAATTTATTTTACCTTTATCATAGCATCGCCTATTTAAATTGGATTTATCTTAATTCCAGCCAAGTGCAAGTATTCTTCGCTGATTTGTGGTTTTGAAGAAACCTTCAAGTGTATTTGAGATACTACTTACTCATCGATTTCATTACCGTTTACGATAACTTGAAGATTATAGTTCTCTTCGATCTCTAGACGTCTTAGGAATACGTATAAGGTTTTAAAGAATTTTTATAATTGACTTTGCAAGACTGTCTCTAGTGTAGACTGCCTTAGCTTTGGAAAGTTTTTTGTTGTGATTGCTATAGTTATGCAACTCTCAGAATCAGATTTTAAGGACAGTTGAAGAGCTCTCCAAGAACATCATAACATATCTTTCGTCACGAAATATTAATTTCTTGCCCACAGTGCAACGACGAGATGGTTTCTATGAAGACGACAACGATAGCAAACTCAATTTCCCGCTCATATTGTGAGAAAAGCGCGTCGCATAAGTGGATCATCGTTCACGTTTTCACCAAGTCGAAACTGAGTTTCCCCTTTCGCCCACTAGCCCATACATCCATCTTTTCCCACAATTCTAGTAGGTACCTAGGTACTAGTAGGCAGGCACGCGGCCGGCAGGCTGCTCTGCTGCTCATCAATCAATCTGCTTTCGCCTAGTCAACTTGGGTGATGAGGTAAAACTTTTCCCTAACATCCCTTTTAACTCGAGCAGCATCAGCATCAGTATCGGCAACAAGGACTGAGGAATAGTCATCGTCGTCGGTCGTTTCAGTAGTAGCTCTTGTACGGCGGATCAAATTTGGCTTCTGTAATGTGGCAAGTGGGGATTACATAACTTCTACTACTACTACTACTTCTACTACTACTACTACTCTTACCACTACGAGAGAGATAAGAGTGTTGTGCAACGCATATATGGAGCACACCATCGCTGTATGACATAGGATTGCATTCTTGCTACTACGACAGAATTGTAGTTGCTACTATGAGATTACCAAGAACAATCAACATTGTACAATTAATCAACAGGTTTAGTCTGCCTTGAGCTCGTAAGTATTTTAGAGATTAAGTAGCAAAGGCTGAAACACTCATGAGCATAGATGACCGTACAATTCGTAGTAGACCAGAACAATCGAAATTGCACAAAGAACCACCAAACGGAGCATGGACGTAGCTTACCGCTACCATCGAGAGCTCCAAACTTTATTAAGTCAATAACGGCGCCGGTCACACCCTTACGGTCATCGAGGAAGAGAAGGAATGTTAGTATGACGTACGTTGCTTACTAGAGGCCGAGATCACCTCTGCTTCTCCACGTCTGTCACGGGAAAGACTTTTTGTTAGTGGGGAGGGGAAAGAGTCACATGATCGAGATTCACTTTGGTAAGTGGTATGATACATGCAACCTCTATTTAAATCAAAACACTCATTTTCTTTTTGACTAAAATGTATCACATGTCGACACCGAAGGTGACGAACTATTCAACTTATTTCGTAAATGCAAAAATAAAAAGTAAGAATATTATTGACTAAAAGTGGGAACTTGGGTTGACACCGGAGGTGACGAACCTATAAATATTTGTTGGGTAAATCCACGAAAAATATGGTTTATTATTAGACGAACCAGCTAAGGGCTGAAAGTCCCTATAATATAGCTAAATGGTTTATTATTATAAAATACTGTTGAGTTTTATATATCTAAGAGTATAAGATATTTTAATAATATGGAACAAGCTCACCGATAAATATCCATCCGAGTGTCTAGTATCCAGAAATGAAAATGGCGGAAGAAATGCGACATCTTGCCTTCGGCTGGCATGGCCTTCACGAATAACCTGATACCATGAACTCCCAAGTACCACACTTGTCACAGAAGAGTCACGGCGGCGCAGGTTTTTGTTGCGCAGAAGTCACTGTGACTTACTTCTACCAAACAAACATTTACTTGCTAGAAGTAATTCACAGTGACTTCTGCGTAACAAAAACCTGCGCCGTCATGACTCTTCTGTGACAAGTGTGTTACTTGGGCTCGATATATTGAGACAACATTATGTGCCGACACCAATCGTGCGCGCACACTTTACTATGCTATCGTCGCGCGCTTTCCCAAACCGAACCAAATGTGCTTCGAACAAAACTGAACTAAACTTTGAGCGCAATCACGGCCCAGAGGTAACCTTACGAAACGCAGAAACACTCAGAGCAAAAACTATAAAAGGCTGAACTCTAAAAGCTGAAATAATCAAAAAGCTGAAAAGATTGGAACAATGATTCGAGTAGTTTTCAAACAGAGACAACCTAAATCAGCCATGCACCCCAACATTAACAATTATACTATGTTTTATTGATCGCCTGAATTGTCATGTCACTATGTCTCAAAAGACAAGCATTTACTTCATAGAAGGCTGAATTTCTGATGATATTGTTAGCAGCTGTAATGACAATAATTTCTTTAACAGTATGCCTCGAAAGAATATCTAAGGGAATGTAAGGGAATGCGGTATGGGATTTTTTCAAAGCGATACGAAACCAAACCATAAGCAACATGTTTAATACGATGTGATACGAAACGGAACGAAAATATAAAATTTTCCGGGAGATCGATACAAAATCCGAAATCACTCAGTATTTTTCGAAACGAAATTTTCGTAAAAGTTTCGTGGTTTCTTGTAGGTATATCGGTTTTGTGCCAATCGGTAATGTGCTTACATTTTCAACCAAGTTTTCACCCTTCTTACACCCCTAAGAAGAGTATAGATACCGCTCGGAAAACAGACTTTTGATAGATGGCTCTGAGGGCCAAGTCTCGTGAACCAATGCTCGATGAACAGAGCAAATGTCATTTTTTTTTCTTCTAAACCATGGGGGGATAATCTGCTCAACAGATACAGGGGGTGGCCAAAATGTTTGGGATAGGCAACTTTTATTTCTCTCACAAAAATATTCAACATGCTGTAACTTTTCATAGAGTGCATCATAAATTCTCAAATTTTTACTGTTTATCCACCTATTATATGTGCATCATTGGTACAAATTTGAGCTCGATTGGTGATTCTTTCGCGAAGCTTGAACCGTTCTCGGAAATCACTATTTTCCAAACAACTTATATTTGAACTGTCATATCTCGGAAACCAGGGAGTCGAATTGAATGAAATTTTGAAAGTTTATTAACAATATACAATTGCTTTTTAAGTCTTCAAAACATAGGTACTTTTTGAACGTTGAAAAAAGTTATAATGGATTGACACCTTTTGGATCTTTCTCGAAAAAAATGTAAAATTTATACATCAATGTCATTAAATTTTAGTTTTGATATCCAAAAATTTTCTACTTCTGTTCTCAAGATATCTCCTATAAGATATGATAGAGCCTATTTGGATTAAAGGAAGAACACATTTAGTAATTCTTGTGTGGTATTGTAAATTTCACTTATTTTTCTCTATATGGGTGAAAATGTCAAACCGGTAGAACTTTATTCGCCGTGAGAAAATATTATATTTTATAACTTCGTATCAAGTATCAATATATTGTTGATAAACGTTAAACATTTCATCAAATTCGGTTCACTGGTTTTCAAGATATGACAGTTCGAAAATTAGTTGTCTTAAAAATTGTGTTTTACCAGAACGGTTCTAACTTCGCGAAAGATTAACTAATCAAGCTCAAGTTTGCAACAATGATGCACATATAATAGGTTGACAAACAGTCAAAATTTGAGATTTTTTGATGCATTCTATGAAAAGTTACAGCATGTTGAACATTTTTGTGACAGAAAAAAAAAGTTGCCTATCCCAAACATTTTGGCCACCCCAGAGATGCCAGATATACAGATTTTTCTGTATTATACAGATTTTTAGAGGTTGATACAGACAGGATACAGAGTACAGGGTGCGGCAGGAAAAAAATGCGAAAAGTTCAAGGCACTATTGCACGCTAAATTTGGGATATATATGACTATTTTTCCATGACAGTGTATCAGTCAATGTCTATATTCTAGCACTGCAAAATAAAAATAAACATATTTGATGTTTAACATGTGATAATGTAAGCCTAATAAGCGGGTATCAAAAAACTGCGCGCCCAATGGTCATTAAACAAAATGACTATAACAGTAACAAAATTTGCTTAAATTCGATGAACAACCAGACCAAACTGATTCAGAGCCATGTAGTTTCACATACTAGATGAAATAAGTACATATATTTGATGATATTGTAGAGCAAATTAAAAAATTTGTTTTGCCAGATACGAAATTTAGCGACCTGTGTACTTTTCTGCGGTTTAAAAATTTTGATTGTCTTCAGTTTCAGGCGCCGCCCTGTAAATGTTAGTGACCAAAATGGATTTTTTTTTAATTTACTTTTCAGAAAACTAGCCTATTAGAGATCATGGAACGTTGAAACATAGATTGGTTAACGTCAAATGGACGAAAATGAGGTTTGAAGTTGAAAAACACTTTCGCATTTTTTCCTGCCGCATACTGTACAGAAAAAATACAGATTTCATGATCTTGATACAGATTTTTCCTCCACATATTTTTTTTCCTCATACATTCATACAATTATTATTATTATTACTTTATTATAGAGATTTTCAGCCCTAGGCTGGTTCATCTCTTAAGATTCATACAAGATGGGAAATAAAGTAATATTTAGAGTACAAACCCATTGAATTATCTATATTTTTTACATTTGACCTCAATTTTCAATCATTTCATTACAGGAAATTTTTCTTTGGAATTGAATTTAATAAAACAAATATTACGAAACATGAAACGTCCTAGATATGCAATAAGCATACGTTAAGGACGTTTTTTATGTTTTATCACGTTGAAATCTTAATCTTGTAATATAAAACTTTTTAACCTTCGCCCAAAATGGAGTTTTTATAGCAAGTTTTTAAAGATTATGTTAGTATAAGGAAAAATCGAATAAACTATATCTTTGCTGAATCTTTTTTATGTGTATTGTTGTTTGCTTGACAATTTGCAAGAGTCGCGAATTTCCAGCGAAATATGATGATGTAAGGAAAATTTAAGCTTCAGTACATGAAAGATGAGAAAAAAGTTAGAAACCTTGCTAAGCAAAAGACCTGGTTTTCTTTATGCTTTGCATTCTTATATGTTGAATGAAAATAATGAGAAAACTTATGAATAATGTTTCGTTGAAAATTGAAAATAGTGACAGTTTTTTAAAACAATAATATCGAATCGAACCTGAGAAGAAATAGCCAGTACACACCTTTTCATACAACTATGAAATTGTGTTGAAGATAAAAAATCGATAGAGCTTTTGGAAACCACAGAATACGAATACAATCTGCAAAAATATGATGCATCGAATGTAGCAAAAGGAACACTTCACATGTGATGAAAATATTTGAACATTCTCAAAGTTACATTGCAGATGAAAGGAAAAGAATTGCGAACGCGAATTGAACTCAGGTCCTTTGGGTGTGAATATCACGCCCTAGCAATTTTGCCCATCTTAGCTTGTTGAAGCACAGAGCAGGCGGCATGGGAGGGTTTTTTTTCTAATTTCGGTAAAAGGCGGAGAGGCGTCTAGTGTATGGAACACCGGTAATGGGAAGGGTTTTTTTTAAAGAAATTCTTGCAGGGATTCCTTGAGAAATTTCTAGAGGGCATTCTTAAGGCGAAACTGGAAGCATTTCCTCATTTTTTTGGTTTTTGATTTTTTTTATTAAATAACGAAGCAATATTTTCAAAATCGGTTTTCGTGCACATGTAGAGCATGGATCAAGGTATCTTCTGAATTTTTTTGTGGTGGAAAAAGTTTTCCATTTTTGCATAAACTATTTTTTTGTGAAATTTTATTCAAAAATGGTTTCTGCAAAAACGAAAAACATTTTCCACCACGAAAAAAAAATCAGAAGATACCTTGATCCATGCTCTACATGTGTACGAAAACCGATTTTGAAAATATTGCTTCGTTATTTTATAAAAAAAAAAAAACAAAAACCAAAAAGTGAGGAAATGGATCCAGTTTCGCCTTAAGATATTCCTTGATTAATTTCTCCAGGAATTATTTTGAATAGATTTCTTTGGGTTCCTTCTTAAACTCCAGCAAAAAAAAAACTTTACACACTCTTCTGGAGATTTGTTTAAAAAGTTATCGATTTTTTTTTTGTCGACGGATAACTCCATTGACATCTCCACGGATTCTTTGAGAAATTCATTTAGGAATGTTTCCAAAGAATTTCTACGAGAATTCTTTAAGAAATACCTGAAGAATTTATTTCTGGGATCTTTGCAAATGTTTTGTAATGCGTTCCACCAAGGATTTCCCGAAATATTTCTCCAGGTACTTCTTCTATGATGTAAAAAAAGAGAATCGGGTTAAGTACTGTGCCTTTGAATTCCACTAAGAATTTGCATCCTTTGACAGATACGTATTTCAACCTCAACCTTGTAAGGTCGTCTTCGGTATCTCGCACTTTACTGGACTGGACTTGACTGAAGTCGAGTCAAGTACGAGATACCGAAGACGACCTTACAGTTAAGGTCGAAATACGTATCTGTCAAAGGATGCAAATTCTTAGTGGAATTCAAAGGCACAGTACTTAACCCGATTCTCTTTTTACTTACCACTAGCTTTACTTTACTTAAGAGTTAGATTTGTTTCAGAATTTTCTGCTTAGATTTCTTTGGAAATTCGTATGTGAAGATTTATTTATCTCCAGAGATTTCATCAAGATTTCAAAATTTAGAAGTTCCTTCATGGAGTATACATGAAGAAATAAAAATTCTGAAATTCTTTAAGTAAATTATTCAGAAATCCTAAGGGAATTTGTTCGGAAACTCTTTCCAGGGATCTCCAATATATTTGAGAAATTCGTTTAGTGAATCCTGCAGGAACTCCTTCATGTTTTTTTTTAGAAAAAATGAAAAAAAAATCTTGATAGACTTCTGGAGTAACTCTATCAATGCAAGAATCCTTGAGAAATTTCTGCAGTGATTCCTGGGAAATCCATGGAGGAATTTCTAAAGAAATCTCTTCAAAAAATGCCGACATTGCAGACAAAGGTACTTGTGGATTTTTTAAAGAAATCCTTCATTGAGTTTCTAAAGATTCCCTGGAGGATTTTCTGAAGGAATCCTTGGAAGAACTGCTGGAGGTACTTCTGAAGGATTCATCGAAAACAAAAACTCGTGTAGTTCATGAAGAGATTTCTTGGAATAATATTTTAGAGAACTAATAAAAGAAATAAAAAAATAGATTATTCAAGGAATCTTTGAGAAACCTACAAGAACTGGAGAACCCTCTACAAATATACTTTGAAAAATTTCTAGAAAAAATCTTTCAATAAAGCTTATTAGTAGTTCCAAAAGATTCTCATAACAATTGCTGCAGAACTAATTGTCAAGAAAATCTTTTGGAAAAAAATAAAAAAAAATCCCTGAAGAAAGGTCTGAACAAATCCAAAGCATCTAGGCATTGCTGGCACTTCAAGGAACTATTGGATAAACTCCTGGAGGAACTTTACAGAAAAAATCTTTCGAGAATTTCTAGAGGAATTTCCAAAAAAATCCCGAGAAAATTTCTGAAAAAATTGAGTAATCCTTTAGGTAGAAATTTAAGCAAAAATTTCTGGAATGGTTCTTGAAGATTATTTTTTATAATCTCTTCATTTTTGTGTATTTTAACTTATGCTAGTTCTTCATACAAACTTAAAGTTTCTAAATTTCTGATAGAATCTCGGAGTGTTTTTTAAAGAAAAATATCTCCTGGAATTGTATCTTTTCATAATACGTGAGAAGAAATTCATGGAGAAACCCCTGGAAAAAATCATTGATAAATTTTCGGAGAAATGCTATAGAAAAACTCCTGTAAAAAATTTGGAGGAATCTACCCAAAAATATTAAAATATATAAGTTAAGGACCCATCCTCAACATTAGAACAAACGCTAAACCGTATCGGCCAACAACAACAACAGCTGGGCGATGCATTGGATAAAATCAAACAACAACAACAACAATAGCAACAACAACCGTAATAGCGACCATCCACCACACTTGGAATGAAGTCCATCCCGGACTTCACCGATAGCAACAACAACAACAACAACGACGACGACGATCGAGGCATCCCACAGCACATAGAAGGCAAGTCCACCGATTCCCCCGGTGTGGAAAGCAAGCACAGCAGAAACTACCAACGGCGACGGCGTGGTGTGAAATCTTAAACCCAACGTTCTACAGAAGACGCTGACGAGAGAGATAACGACGACGACGACGACGATGATAGCTGCGGCATGGCAGGTTGGCAACGACGTGTAACGTATTTCGCGAGGTCAGCAGTAGGGACTCGCTTTGTTAGGTTCAATTAGGGACTTGAATAAATAATTAAGTTATTCTTGCTGGATACTCCGCGCAGTTAACATCGTTTGTGTTTTTTAAAAGGACTTATTCCGAATTCAAAATTATAAGTAACATCGTTTGTGTTTTTTTAAAAGGACTTATTCCGAATTTAAAATTATAAGTAACATCATTTGTGTTTTTTAAAAAGACTTATTCCGAATACAAAATTATAAGTAACATCGTTTGTGTTTTTTAAAAAGACTTATTCCGAATACAAAATTATAAGTTACTAGCTGTCCCGGCAAACTTTGTCTTGCCGACTTGTAGTGGTTTGACAACTGTTGAGCTCAAAATAGCACCGCACTCTAGATTGATTTCATTTTAGTTGTGTTGATTTCCTTCCCAGCTCATGAAAAATCAGTATTTTGTCAATTCTCTTACTTTTCTAGTTGATTTTCGTAACTTTTTGTACATATAAACACAGCCATCATGAATACGAACTGAACCGTGCAAGAATCATGCTGATCGGTTCATCCGTTCTTAAGTTTTGTTGCCTCAAAGGAACTTCAAACTCATGTTTATATATATAGATATATATATATATATATATATATATATATATATATATATATATATATATATATATATATATATATATATATATATATATATATATATATATATATATATATATATATATATATATATATATATATATATATATATATATATATATATATATATATATATATATATATAAATAAAAAATGAATAACTCTTTTAAAGAAAAACTAGAAAGGACGAGCAAATTCCTTTTAATTCTACTACTGTGCTTATCTTCTTATCTAAGCACAGTAGTAGAATTAAGCGGAATTTGCTCGTCCTTTCTAGTTTTTCTTTAAAAGAGTTATTCATTTTTTATTTTCTTTTGCAAAAGTGAAATATTAGTGAAGTGTTTTTAAATTAAACTAGAGTCTGAAGTAACAAGTTCTACTAAAAGCTCTAAAGTAATAGTAAAGGGAAAAAAAGCCCTATCAGCCAGCACACAGGAGGACGTGCTGCCATGGAGCCTCCACCTGCCCAACCTTGCTGAGGACCCCTTTCCAAACACTCGGGCTCGGATTCAACCCAGTAGGCCGACTCCACGACAGCAACGCTACCAGGATGTTCTCGCCGCGGCCACTTAATCGCTGTAAGGGTCGATTTCTCCCGCAGGGCACCAGTAGCCGACTCCGAACCCTTGGACCACCTCTTGTATAGCGTCTGCGCTATCCATTCTTCGAGTCCACACGCCAACTCCTCGGTAGCTCCAGACGATGTGGGTGATAGCCGTTGAAACGGCATTCCAGCCAAACTCATCCCTACACATCCTCTGGACAAGATTGCCTGGAGTTGTGTCTTCCCCGCATGTGGCAAGCATGCGGTCACGCATTGTGCGAAAATGCGGGCACACGAGTACGAATAAAACGTGTTCCGCCATTTCCTCTAAACACGCACAAACCGGAAATTCGCGAGAAACCGCATGACCGAAACGATGTTGAATACTGCATGAAACGATGTTGATAGTGTCAGAAGCAATCATGGTCCAGGACCATGGGAATGTTACTTCCTCATGGCGCCTGTTAACCCAACTATCTACCCTCGGGATCAACCTGTGGGTCCACCTTGCTTTGGTGGAACTGTCCCACGCGCGCTGCCATTTGACCATGGAGGCCAATCTGGCAGTCGCACATTTCGAAACACTCTCTGTCCTCCCCGATAAGGATACCGATAGGCACCATACCAGTGATGATGACGCAGAGTGCATCGTGTGACACGGTACGGTACGTGCTCGCAACCCTCAGGCAACATTAGCCTAAGAATACTTTTCAGCTTACCACGGTAGCTTTTGCTACTTAGCGCCGGCCACACTGGGGCAGAACGTTGTTTTGGATAGACAAAACCGCTAGTGCTCTGGATATCCATTTTAGAGAATCTATCGCGTCTTCAGAGAAGTGTCTCGTAAGTGTTTCTACCATAATCTGGTTACTCAATATTTGATCTATATAAGTTGCAACTGATCTAGATCAGTTGTATCTTTTCATATAGGTGTCCTAGAAAGAAACTTTCTTCCGCAGTGTTGTTTATTCTGCCATTTTTGGAATTTCTTTCGAAGACATCTATACTCCAAAATGTACACAAATGACCCACTGTTCACTTTACTAAAAATATCGATGAAATCGATTCTGATCAACTGTCCAAGTTACACTGTGATTTGTCCGCTACGGCTTTTTTGAAGGCCGGGCACCTTGGATCACCCGTTGGGGGCTTGTTGTTCACGGGTTTACCGGAACAAATCAAACACGTGAATGGACTCGTGCAGCCTTGGGCCTTATGACCTTTGCCGCCGTATCGCCTACAGAGTTTGCTCCTGTCATAGCCTTTACAGTCCCATTACTTGTGTCCTGGTAACATACACCTGAAGCAAACTTCCGGTGGCTCGTGCATGTTCAGTTGGCACACCGACCAGCCCACCTTGAGCTTCCCTATCATATCCCTTCCCCTGTCATACAGGTGTAACTCGATTTAGATGACATTTCAATTTTGGAAATGTCCATAAAAACGAATTTTACATAAAATCGAAGCAAACCTTTTTTTTATTTCCATTCAAACTGTATACCTAAATGTACTAAAACATATAAAAACTGCATGAAAACTGAGTTTTCGATAAAAGGCTCGGAATTTTTGGCATATATTAGTAATTTTCGCTAAATAACGAATTAACCACTATCTCGCTAGTTTGTTACGATCGAAACCTTTTGTCTCCAAAAATATGTTTGGTTGATTCAAAAGCCAATATTATGAGCAATGGACATACACAATAACGTTATTTGCATAAATCCCAGAAAAATTCAAACGAAAATGTCTTCGAGGATTGATTTACCCTGCAATACCATTACGAATTGCTTAAAAAAAATCTTTACGAATTGCTTTTGATATTTCTTAAGGAATTTCTTCGGAAATTTAGAGATTCGTGATAAGACAAAACCCAGAAATTTCTACTTCATTACGACGGTCTCCGGAGAAAACTTCCCAAATCACATAATCATGATACAGATTATTTCATAAAATCTTCCATGTGTTCTTCCAGACGTGTCACAAAGAATTCTTTTACGAAATTTGGCATGAATTGCTTCACCAATTCCTTCATGAATTTTCACAAATCATTTCAGAGATTGCTTGAGAAATTCCTCTGGATATATATTCATAAGGATTCAGTCGGGCAATGCAAATTTAATCGTTTGGATTCCCTAGACTTAGAAAGCCAGAATCTCCATAGTATCTCAATTCCAGTCGAAAACCTCTAGCAAAAAAAAAGTGTATTCAGAAATTTCTCTGGGCATTCGTTTAGAGATTCCTTTAGAAAATCAACCAAAAATTTCTTCACAAATTCTTCTAAAAAAATCTTTTGGAAATTTGTCCGAGTATTCCGCCAAAAATTACCTTACGGATTCTTTAAAAAAATCTTCCATGGATTCATTTGGAAATTTTCTTCAGGGATTTGTTTCCCAGAGATTCATAAAATAAAAATTTCAGCGTGTCTTCAGAAACTATACCAGAGTTTTTCAGAAAATGTTTCAAAAAATCCTTCAAAAATTTATACTGGGGTTACTTTGGATTTTTTTCCAAGGATTTCACTACAAATTCCAACGGCAACTTCCAATTGCTCCAGAAATTCCACTAGGGATCTCTCCAGAAGTTTCACAAAAACTTGTGTAAGAAGTTGCGTATGAGTTTCGGCAGAAATTCCTTCAATGATTTTTTTAGAAAATGCTTCAGAGATTTACCCCATTTTTTCGAGACTTTTCTATTTTTTTTTTCGGAAATTTCTTTAAGCATTCTATCAAACGAGATTTTTTCCAAAACTTTCTTCCGGGTTTGCTTTAGAAATTGCTCCAGGGATTTTTTTTTTTTTGAAAATTTGTATTTTTGTCAGAAAATCTTCCTGAGATTTCTCTACAAATCCCTCCAGGGGCTCTTTAAATAAAAGTGAGATGCATTCGAGAATTTTCTGCAGGGATTCCTATAAAAACTGCCCTAGGGGTTCCTTCACATTTTTTTCGAGGGATTCTTTTGGAAGGTCTACCATGTCTTTCATTATAAATTCGACTAATAATTTCTTCAGAAATGTCTGCAGATTTTCCTTCAGAGATTTCTTTACAAATTTCTTCCAGAATTGCTTTGAAAAAACTTTCACAGATTTTTCGAGAAATTTTTCATGGACCCATCCTAGGATTCATTAAAAAAAATTTAACGATGTCCTGGCAAACATATTCCAGGGATTCTCAAAGAAATTCTTTCAGTGACTCCTTTGGAAACTCCTCGAAGATTTACTTTAAAAAATCATCCACGAATCTCAAAGAAATTCAGTCAGAAATTCTTTCGCAAATTCCTTAAGACTTTAGAAAGCCCTCCAGGAATTTCTCCAAGAGCTCCTTAAGAAAGTTTTGCACGGATAGCTTCCAAAAATGTTGCATAGATTTCTTTAAAAAATACTTAAACAATTTCTTTCATAAAATCTTGCATAGATTGTTCCAGAAATTTAACTTCGAATTTCTTCAGATTTTTTTCATAGAGATTCCTAATTTTTCAAAGCTTTAATCTAAATAACCTTCCTTGAACTTTCTCAAAAATACTCCATGAGTTTTTTTTTAGAAAACGATTCACGAATACATTGAGACTCAGAAATTCAGAACACCTTCACCAAGGATTGCTTTAGAAATTCTGCAAGAGATTATTAAGGGATTATTAAGGAAAATCCCAAGATTTCTTCACTTTATTTTAGATATTCCTTCAAGACATTTCTCTTCTAGAAATTGCTCCAAGGATTTCTTAAGAAAGCCTTGAAAATCCTTCATGGATTCAGCCATTTTTTCGACAGATTCTTTCAGAGATTCTTATAAGGATTCTTATGGAAAGGCTGGAAGACATTCTTGCAGAGATTCCTGCAGATACTCACACAGAGATTTCATCAGAAATTCCGCCGTGTACTCCTCTATGTATTTTCTCAGAAATTCCTCCAGGATTTCCTCCAAGCATACCTCTAGGAATTTCTCTATGGATTCCTCCAGGAATTTATTAAAAAATGTATGAGGGATTTTTATTAGGGGTTTCTCCAGGATTTTTTTTCAAAAATATCTCAAGAGGTTTTGTTAGGTATTTCACTAGGGGTTTGCAAGTGTTTCTTCAGGTATCCCTTCTGGAATTTCTTCAGAAAATCCTTCTATGGATTCTTAAAATATATCTGTTTTTTTTTTCAGATTGTTTTTAGCAATTCTTTTAGAATTTTCATCTGATTTTTTTTAACTCCTTCTTAAATTTCTTCAGCAATACGTTTGGAAATATCTTTAGAGACTTCTTCAATATTCCTGGAATTACTTCAGAAATTTCAGCAGGGGTTTCTTCAAAAGTTGTTCGATGAATTCTTTCAAAAGGAACTGCTGGAACTTCCTTCAGGAATTGCTCAAGCGGTTCCTTCAAAGATTCTTCCAGGAATTCATTCATGGGGGCGCTGAAATCGGGGAACCTTGACTAACTTGCTCTGATTTTACTTTTTTACTAAAAATAATTTATCACACAACTTGTCAGTAATTTCCGAAGCATTACAATTATGTGCCTTTTTATGGGATTTGCTACAAATTTTGGAATTCAACCAGCTAAGTACACGCCAAGTATAAGGCATCTTCCAAAAATATTAGGAATACATTACAATTCTCGGCGAGGAAGCCATAACAAATCTTGAATGAAGTTTGTTAGAAAGCGTTGAGGAAAAGTCTGGCGAATGGGCAGTTTGCATGCATCCGCCACAAGTGTTGTTGCTGCTAAGGTAGGGAATCGCGCCACTTGGGCGGAGGCTTCTATTTTCGTCTGTTTTCCGCTATAACTCAGTCAAATTTGAACCAATTGACACAATTTTTGGAATGCGGTGAGATAGGTATAGTATCTACCCGTGTACAATATTTCAAGTCAGCTGGTTCAAAATTAACTGAGTTATAGTGGAAAACAGACGAATATAGAAGCTACCGCCCAAGTGGCGCGATACCCTATCTGTAAAAAATATCGCCAGAGAAATACCACATATACTCCGCTCATCGTGACCATCGATAAAGCGAGAGATATTCATTAAAAATGAAGTCAGAAGGGAAGTATGATATTAAGGTAAAACTTGGTATATTTCGGCTTTCAGTCACCGAAAAGCGTTGATTGTTTTAGCTCATTGCCAACGTTTCGATCCTGTGGTTGGGATCTTCATCAGGGCTCGATGTGAATCAACTTGTTTTAGATTCGTGTTGATCACACGGCGGAATGTCGTTATCTGTTCTGCACCGCACTTGTTTCATTGGACCCTAGAACCTCGATTGAAATGGTGGGTGGGTACACAGTTCGAGTCACAACACTTGGCACTTTGGGAACACTTCTGTTCGTGCTGGCCGGGATGGAATTCCATTCATTTCTCGTGGTCCTGCCTGGCCGAAGATTAATAAGGGCCTGCTGGAGCCCAACTAACATTTTAAGCCTTATGCTGCTCTATTAGCAGTTTTCATTACCAATTTAATAAAACTGCCAATAAAACCAGGTGTTCCATCAGAACCTTTTGACAACCGCTATAAGAACGCCACACTTTAAGTGGACCACACTTATAGAGGTTTACAAACCTACATTGAAAATAGCAATAAGACCGCAATAAAACAAACATGTCGTTCATTTCGGCTCGAACTACTTGACAGCCAGTTTTTTTGTTTCACACGTGTGAGAAAACATAAACAAGCTATTGTCGGCATCCCATCGTTATGTAGTCGGCTTTTTAGATTATCAGAAGTTAAGGACGCGTAGTGCGTCATCAGCTTCATTGAAATCTCGCTCAAAATTTTAAAGTGATAAAACTCAGTCACCAAAGCGCATATTTGTATGAAAATGTATCATCCCATATGCTCACTCGTGGTGAGTGTGGTGATACTTTTTCTGCTGCGTGGCTGCAGAATTGCCCGGTTTTTATCACTTCAAAAACGCGAGGCAAACAATCATTGAAAATTGAAAAGTCAATGATTCCTATGAAAATTCTGTGATGCACCAAGTCACCTTAATTATTCTCAAAAGTGTGTGACTTGTGGCGATCTCTGTAGTGAAGAAGTATGTGCGGAGCAGTTTTATCGCGAATATTGAGATTTTAGGTGCCTAAAATCAACGCGCGTCCAAAACAGTTCAGATTTCGACATAAATTGTGTTTTGAGGTTGATATGAAGTGACTTTTATTTTCTATATTTCACCAGTAATTGATACTCCTGATTGTGCCTAACTTCATGCTTATCTTAATGGACACCAAATTATCATGGTATGTATGTGTTTCTTTAATTTATCTATTCTGGAAGTTGAGAATAAAGTTTTCATTGCAATATGGCAGCAGCAACCAGCAACAAAAATGTGTCGTCGGCAATAAATCTAGTATCTCTTCGTCATCCCCACAATATTGCGCATTGCGCGGTTATAAGTGCGACGATGAAGTGCGGAATCTATATATATAAAAATGGATATCTGTCTGTCTGTCTGTCTGTCTGTCTGACTGCTATGCATTCGGAAACTACTGAACCGATCGGTGTGAAATTTTGTATGTAAATGCGTTTGGGGCCGGAAAAGGTTCTAAGCTTGGTCCGAGACCCCTCCCCCCTCTAGAAAGGGGGGCTCCCATACAAATGAAACAGAAATGAGCTGAGAGAAAAGCTCAAAACTCAAAAGTAACAAAACCAATCTAGCGTGCGGTGTTCCAGTGACCTCAACAATTGTCAAATTTGAATGAATTTTACCTAAGAAGACAACGGTGGGGCAAACACGGCGGTGGCTGACCAGGTGGGCCCCAATAGCTGCAGATGAAAGGCCGGGGGTTTCTGACCCACTGGTAAGCGACAACGGCTTCGTTCCGAGGAAGTAAGCCGAGAATGTCCGGACGCGGCAGCGTGGGTGGTGCACAACGCCGGGGAGACAACGGCGAGGCGACAACTATGGTGGCTGGCAAGGTTGGCGTCGATAGTCACCGGGGCTTATACAGGCCGTGGTTTATAACTTACGTGGTTTGCCGACTCGTCCCGAGGAAACACGACCAGGAGCTGGGCAACTGGCTTGCGAGGGCTGCCACCAACCGACCAGGAATACCTTTACGAATTCCACCAGGAATTACCCAGGAATTCTTGCAGATATTAACTCAGGAATTTCTTCAGAATTTACCGCAGAAATTCTGGATTTCATCCAGGCATTTCCTCCAAAATTGCCACCAAGAAAATCTCCAGGAATTACCCCGAGAATTGATCCAGGAATTGATCCACAAAATCCCCCAGGGATTCCTTTTTGAAATTATTTTAAGAATTTCTTCAGTAATTCCTCCAGGAGTTTTCCAGGGATTCCTCCGGGAATTCAGGGTTTCCTTGAGGAACTTTTCCAGAAATTTTTCCTACATGGATTCCTCCAGTGATTTCTCCAGGAATTGGTTCAAGGGATCCCCCCAGCAATCCCACCCGCATTTCTTTCAGGAATTCCTTCAGGGTCTCAGGTATTTACCAGAAATTCCTTCAGAATTGGTCTATTTACCAGAATTCTTTCAGGGATTCCTCTAAAGATTCTTCCAAAGATTCCTCCAAGAATTCCTCCGATGATTCCTCCAAGATTCCAGATTTTCTTCCAACATTTTTTTCTGGAATTCCTTTAGAAATTCCTCTGGAAATTCCTAATGGAATTTCTGCAACGATTCCTCCAGGAGTTCCTCTGGAGATTTCTCAAGAATTCCTCGAGGAATTCCTCCAGTGGTTCCTCCAGGTATTTCTCTAGAGATACCTAATGAAATTCCTGTAGAAATTCCACAAGGGATTCTTCGAGGAATTTCTCCAGAAAATCTTTAAAGGATTCCTCCAGGGATTCTACCTGAAAGTTTTCGCACGGGCCAGAAGCTGGAGCCTTGCAATAGCTACTGGGAGTCGCACGATGACGAGGAGAATTGATCTCCCGAGGGCACATCCAGCCTCACGAACCTACCAGAGGGCCCACTGTCACTCGCGATTGTGAAGGGTCGATAGTTTCGGGCTGAAAATCTCAAAAATAAAGACAAAAAAATTGAGCTCTATTCAGGTTGATATGTGACGTTCAAATATATAAATCAGAAAATATCGCGATCTTGATTACACCTCGACACTTAACCTTCAAAATCTTCGACGGTTCCAGGTGATTTAACGGATGTAACATGAGCAAAAAGATGACAGCAACCAGGTTATGTTAGTTGGCATAATAAAGAATGAGCCATTTTACAAAACACAGGCGAATAAACTGTGGGAGCGAACTGTTTTATTCCCGACAAAAACATTTTGGAGTTAAGTATGTGCAAACCCAAACTCTTTTGAAAAAGAAAACTCAAATAAAACAGACATTTCTTCATTACTATAGGGAATCAATCAAGGGTTCCCTTTGGCATGTGGTTTATGAAGGCAAGGGGACATAATACAAATGAAACAGACAAAACTACTAAAAATTGCATACGAAATGTTTGCTTCATTTCATCAAAGATGTATTTTTAGCGATCGAATTGTTAACGCCTAGGTTAACACTTTGGGAGATTTGTCACTTTAAGTAACATTATTGACGATCTTGCACCAAATACGACGCACAGGCAAATAAAATTGTCCCACCACAAAAAGGAAACACCGGTTTCAGCATACATTGGTTGAAGTCGCCGCTACAGTTTTCCTGTAGCGGTTGCGTATTTTGGGGTGGTGTTTCGACTAATCGGTTTGTTTACGCGCTGTTTATTTTGTTGTTGGATGTGAGAACATTGTGCTTTCAAACACGGAAAAATAATAAAACCCAAAGAATAAGTTTTAAAAACTCAAATTTGGCTAAACTGCTTTTAGTTTTAACTCAAAGTTGGGTTGTTTTCTCCCTCGCCCCACCGCAATGTTGTCAAAAACAAAGAGAGAAGCACCGACGCATCCGCTGCTCTTCCGTGGAAGAAGCCAAATTTGGGTTTTCTTGAGGTAACCCAAATTTGCGTCATTTGAGGCCTCCGTTGGGTGAAAATAACTTACCAGTGGGTTAATTTTTTTGCCGCTCTCAAACGAGAACTACATACTCACCACTTTCGCTGTTTGACGCAAATTTGAGTTATTCCACGGAAGACCGGGATTGCGTCAAAACAACTTAAATTTGGGTTGATTTGTAGTTCCGTGAAGATTGAACATTTGCACGATCGTCCCGAAATCCTCGCAATGCTCAATAATAAAGAGTAAAGGTTGATAACCAAGCTGCTCATCTTAGATTTTCCTACTTTTAAAAATAGGCTATTCTTCCACATGATACTGTTATGAAAGGGTGGCCTTCTCTTAACAACAATGAATCCACACAATAAAATAAATATTGAATGTGGTAGATAATTATAAACAAAAAACTACACCAACACATTTTAAATGGGCAATACAAGGTTTGCCGGGTCAGCTAGTCTCAAATAAAAGTGCGATTTTGCGTCAGATCGTTCCGGTGTCTTTACCGCACTTATTCATTAGCGCGTGATGAATAAGTGCGGTGAAGACACCGGAACGATTTGATGCAATATCGCACTTTTATTCGAGATTCCGCACTTTGTCGCAGTCCAGTTAGCAATGCAATAAACTATAATAAAGTTAGTTGTGCTATTGCCATATTAGGCTTTCTATAAATCCAAATGCGGTTTCAGCTATTATTTATGAGATGGCGCTCGAATCAAACATGAATGACATTTCACTATAGTCAGTTAAAGACGGTCAAAATTGTTTTTGAGATATTTGAACGTATTACGGTTGATTGTATTTAATTAGAAGAATATGTTTTGCGATGTAGTTTTTTAAAACGGTGTACAATGATTCAATGAATATTGAAAAAATAATATATTAGAGTTACATTTATTATTGGCAGTGATTTTGGCCATCTTATGTGTCATAGTGCTACTACCAACTGTTAAGTCTATGCTACTACTGGCATATTATTCGTGCACTGACAACTTTTTCGAGGGTCATTTAAAGTACTCTTGAAAAACTTTTATAAATCAAATTAGTCATTGTGCCGACTTGTTTTGTTACATTTTCAACATAGCTTCATAGAACACTTCTAGTGTTCAATGAAACCTCAATCGATGGCATTGACGATGACCGTTACAAATCTCCAACAAAACTAAAATAAATCCAATCTGTTCTGAAAATGTTACTTGGGAGGTCCTTACTAATATTAGACGCAAAGTCAATGATGAAGTCAAGTTGCTGCGCAGCCACCTCGATTGCAGAGAGCCCATCATGCTTCTTGTTTATGGCCCTCGTTAACTACGCGCCGTCACCCGATAAACTAGCCGGGGAGGAGATCTGATTCCCTAGAGTGACTGGAAGGGAGAGTGGCGTCAATGTCAAAATTGGAACAGCGATCATCTGTCAACTCCATACAAATTCCCGTTCCAAACGAGCAGGAGACCTGTCAAAATTGGAACATGACGCCACTCTCCTTTCCAGTCTTTCTAGGATTCCCCACACTGGCACTGCGTGCCACTACCGCTTCTTCCGCTCTCCGCTTCTTGCGAATTAGGGTATTTTAGCCAATAGTGGACCCCTTATGTTTTTCTTAGTTTTTCTGGTCAAATCTGGTTCTACCGGTGAACTTTCACCGAGAGAAGATGGCTCATGTTCCTAGCCAGCCAAGTGGTGAAATTTGCTGGGAGGAATAATTCGATTTTTTAAACAAATTTGACAATGTCAACAAATCTAGGGGACCGCTATTGGATAAATCTAAGGGGTCCTCAGCCATCCTCCAAGCAATTTGGGTTTTCTTAGCACCAAATGAAAGCGAGATACCTTTGAAAGAGTACTTTGCGAGGTGTCAACATCTTCCGTCCTGCAAGACTCGAGGTTTCCTGGAGGTTAAAAATCTTCTTTTTTCGGGAGCACACCCGAGTTTTCGGTTTCTCCTCTAACGTTGCGCAGAATTTATAACCGATTGTCAATTTCAATACTAACAACTCACCTGAACAAGCCTGCGGTGGCAGCGGGAAGATCAGCGTGGTGGAGCTTTTCCGCCGGGCCACGGCACATCCCAACGATTGTGGCTTAAAGCTGCGCAGCTGCTGCATAAAATCCGAACACTCCATTAGGGCCACGTCTGCGAAGTGTAGATCGCAGAGGATTTGATTCTGGAAGCAGTAGAACAGTATCCGAGCATTGATTTATTGCCAAAAGTTGTGTCGGTTGTTGGTACAGCAATATTAATTGAGAGTATGCAGGTGGAAAGTGGGACACGGAAAGTTGTGTAGGATATAATTTTTGTGCTAATTCGAGGGCGGTTCCGAGATACTCGAGGCCAAATTTTCTCCAATCAAGTAGGATGAAAATGTTTTAAATGGGATTTTTTTCATGGCAGCTGCGTACAGTACTGATACCTGTTAATGACGATACTTAATTATCTGAAGGTCGTGGCAATTTGTTTGTGGCACTGCCCTTGAACTAGGTAAATACGCAATACCTCATACAGCTGGGTAGAGTTTTGTTTGAATAAAATTTCAACAATTTGTATAGAAGTTGATCCCCATTCCACGAAGCAGTTTATGGACTACACCTCCGTGGTTCAGGTTCCGCTCCAAAATCCCCAATCCATTAGCTAGGCTTACCTTGAAACGTCTTGCTCTCTTCTGGTTGGGGCCGGTTAAATTGAGACCACATGAGTTGCACCTCAAACATTCCTCGTGGTAGTGGTTGTTCTCATACAGCGGAGACGGTTCTGTAAGTAAGTAGAGATGGAGATGGAAAAATTAGGATCGTCTGAAGGTAGTTGTTTCCTGTTGCCGGGGTGGTAATGTGCGTAATAGATAAGGTAAAGCAATTTGTAACTTGATGCTATATTGGTTAAGGAGCGAAACATCGAAACTACTATTGTGGATGGGTTGGATACATATAATGAAGATTGAGGGGGGCTCTAAAAATTAAAAAGCAAAAAACACTGAGCTGGCATTTTTTTAAAATTTGGATTAATTGTATTATAGGATTTAAGAGAAATGTCAATTATGGGAATTGGGATGAGAGAGGAGGTTGACGTTATTTCGTCGATAAAAGAAACATCGGTGTATCCAATCGACTAAAGAATCCTTTAATCCTAATGCTGAATTGAAATTAGTTTCATAGAAGAAACACATATTATTGTTACTTTGTGGAAGTTTTTCTTACCATTGAACATTTATAACACTTGTTTTCAAAATAAAAGGAATGCCGTGAACTTACGAGCTGATTTCAAGACCACGCTTCAAAAATTTTAAAGTAAAACAGTTTTTAAGTTTTACCTTACAATGGAGCTCTACACACACTTAATTTTGATTACCGTGTTCGGTAATTTTTTGACGAAATTAGAACAGCTGAATACAGCAATAATCGATTGTTTACCTTTTGCTTCCATTTTTGACAGTTTGTGTATGGAACCTAAGCACAGTCGATTACCAAAACTACCGAAAAAGTTCTGCTGTTCTAATTTCGTCAAAAAAGTACCGAACATTTAATTCAGGATTGAGTGTGCAGTTTTTTAAAATATGGAATTTACTAAAATAAATTATCTTGCGTTGCAGTCAATCAATATTTAATCTTTTTGCATAAATTGAAAGCTGAATATAATATGTTTTGATTGTCTGAACAAAGTTTTTGCGTCTGATTGATGGAAGTCAAGATTTTGGGTACCCGAGCAGGAATGAATAACTGACACATAACTGAAGCATACCAAAGTCAGGTATCATACCAAAACAAGGTATTGGTCGGTTATCCAGGTATTGAAAATAACTTATTTTGATATTTTGTTGGTATTGATAAAATACCTCTACGAGGTATTGGTTTGGTGTTGAGGACTGCTTGAGGTATTATTCAATTATGGAAAAATAGCTATTTATATGGAAAAATCGCCGATTATTATTTAGGTATTGCCATACCTGAAGTCATTATTCACTCGTTATGCACAGAATACACACCAGTTATTATTTTAGGTATTTTACCTCTTATGCAGGGCTACTTAATACCTCATTCAGGTTGTAGGTATTCGGTTTTCCATACCTCAGTTAAGTATTCTTCAGCTATTTTCTCCTGCTCGGGTAGTATATGGAACGGCCTACATAAATTTTACTTTCTAGGACTTTATGATAATTGAATTTTATTGGCTTTTTTCGGTGAACTTAATACTACTCAAAGAAGGAGGGAGTAACGAAAGTAATAGAATAGAAGTTGAAAATTAACAGAGGGCCATAATTGAACAACACAATCACAACGACGACCCCTTTTTGCCCTGTGACACTTGTTCAGAGATTCATATCGAGCGAACGTTACTTATTTGATTTTTCGCGCTTTCATCTCGTATGCTACTATGTATTGTGTCCAAATGATCTTATTCGAACCGAGTTTCATTCTTTCTTGCCAACTGGATTTTACTTTTTCTCGTCGCACACTTGCGATTCTATCCACCGTTTCTTTCATTACTTTCGTTATTCCCTCCTTCTTTGAGTAGTATTGAGTTCACCGATAAAAGCCAATAAAATTCTATTATCTACATAAATTTCGTTTAAATAAAAAAAAACCCGAATTAATCCACCTAGCGGTGATGATGCCTTTCTCGTGCTTTATATGGATACATTTTATACTAGCATGACATCCGATATTCAGTCAATATAAGACAACGCACAGTGGAAAAAATAGGTATAAAACGCGAATAAATTCGATATCTCTGCTCGGAGTGGATGGATTCTAATGAATTTTTGACACAAAATGCAAAAATCTCTATAGTTTCACTATAGCCGCACGATGCTGGAAATCAGTGTATTAAACTCGTTTTACTCCACGCTCTCTTTCTCTCACCTTTTTGAGAAAATCCTCATCTAGGGTAACGGTCGAATTTTGGACCCCTAGAGGACATTAGTTTGAATTTAAGCTAAAATCAAACAGATTCAGAGGGTGTTACACATAATGATGATGTTGGTATGACCGTAAAAGCCGCCACTGTCCGTCAAAAATACCCACAAGGTCATTTCTGGCCGAAAATTTGATGAAAATAACTGATTTTTGAAGCATCAGTTTTCACTATTTTGGACGTCCCAATTTATTTTGGACCCCCTAAAGTATATATTTTGGACACCCGGTGTTTAAACCAACTTGAAACCATTTTCGAAGAATCTGCTACTTGGATATGCTCGATCACATCCTAATTACTTGATTGACAAAGACTGATTAGACGAACTTTGCAAATTTAATGCGCTAGAATGCTAAAAGTTTTTGTTTACATCTGCAAGTTTCCCCGGCACCACTTTCTCTTTTCGTAAACATGCCGCGACACTCGCACGGATGACGAGATTAATAAAAAATAATTTCAAGGCAAATAATGATATTTCCAGTGGGCAAATGATTGTTGCTCGTGCAAAACAATCTAATTTAACGAATGATTCTACAAATTTTAGTCATCTCTTCATTACATCTGTGAAAATTATGATAATACGACCCAGGGGGTCCAAAATATATGGGGGTCCAAATTATATTGGTTACCCTATTCCCGACTGGCGTGCAAAATAAATGACTCATTTAACTCGTATTTGTGCAAAAACTTGCATAGTATCGACAATTTGACATAAGGTTGGCCTTACTCTTATCGATTGCGTTCCACTTCTGGCAGAGATGCATGTGAAAGTTTTAAAAAATAGGGGATATCGGAGTTATTTGAAGATAATTCAATTTTTAAGGCCGTGCGGTGAGCCAAACCAGCTTCATTCGATACTACGGAAGTTTTTATATAAACACAAATTAAATAAATCATTTATTTTTCACTTCAGGATTTTTCCAAATAGATGAAAACGAGAGATAGTGGGGTAAAACGGGCCCGATACACCGATTTCCAGCATCGTGCGGCGAATGACACCCCCCTTATCTGAAACTGTATAGATTTTTGCAGTTTGTGTCAAAAATTCATCTGAATCCATCCACTCCGAGCAGAGATATTGAATTTATTCGCGTTTTATACCTATTTTTTCTCATTGTGCAACGATCCAAAATTCAAACCAACCAAGTGTCATGCAGCCGCAAAATTTTGAAGCGTCATTCTAGATTTTCAGGTCATCATTTATGAGAACTTAGACCTATTCGTCACTGTTCATACCCAACGTTTATCAGGCCATCAAACAAAGCCACGATATGATTTATCACTTGAACGTTAGTTCTGTTACACAACAGTTAGTATATGGGATCTAAGGCTATTTTCTTGCTAACCGTTCATTAGGTTATCAAAAAATCTGCGATCTGATGTGTCGTATGGTGTGAGTTTGGTTCATTTTTATATTTGGTAACTTCCGGTGGGATACCCGGAACTGATTCCATGACACTATCGGTTGTCCCAGATATGGTCTGAGATTATTTTATTGCTAATTCTTCACCTATTTATACCTAATCGCCGCGATTTTATATACATATCGAATGTATGGGTTTGATTCAAATTTACTGTTTAGCCGCTTTCGAAGGCACATCCGAACCCGCAATAGTACCGAGAAGTATCTAATGTGGTCTGACTCTATTTTTTACTAATTGTGCATCGGATTGTCGATAAGTCGTGTCAGTAAAGGTGACATTAGGCCTGGGGGTAACTTTGGACCAAAAATCAAGAAAGATGTTTCGTTCAAAAAACTAACATTTACCTAAGTGATTATCAAAAGTAGGTAGGATATGATAGATATAACTTGCGTCAACCATCTGGTGTAGAAAAAAAGTGATCTTTAGTTATTTTTTTAATTAAGAAACAGTGATGTGTATTTTATTGTTAGACATACTACACAAAATCGTTGTTTTAAAATATTCTTTAGAAAACAGAAGAACACCCGGTATGCAGGGATGAGAACACTCACTTGCAAAGAATTCACTTGATATTATATCTGCTCAGAAGCATGCTATCAAAAAATAGTGTATGGAGCACTTTTAGCTTATAGTTTTATCTAAAAGTTTGCCGAATAATGTGAGGGTCGCACATGCATAATAAAGCCGCGACAGAGCTATGAAGGTGACTCTCCACGTGGTGAGTGTAAATTACACTCACTCCGTGGAGAGTCGCTTTCGCAGCTCTGTCGAAGATTTGCTAAGCGTGTGCGACCCTTACACTGTTCGTCAAACTTTCAGATAAAACTACAAGGTAAAAGTGCTCCATACTCCGTCATAGAATTTTATGCCCAATTCTGCGAAAAGTTTCAGAGATTATTGTAAGATTTAGTCAAAATCCAAAGGCACGCACAAGCTTACGTACCTAAATAATTTTAGCATTTGATGAAGAATACTTCTATCTTTTATTGAGGATGCTAGTATAATATATTTAAGTGACAACGGATGATTTCTATTGCATCGTTGATAGATGACAATCAATGTGGTTCAATTTTTACGTTTATTTGTCTGTGAAGCTAATTTAAACGGATTTAACACTAATCAGTTGTGCGTAAGTATCAATATATTCAATATTTTTGATAAGCCATCAATATTTTGTGAAATTGAACAATTTTGGTTGATTTTTAATGTTTGGATAAATGTCACCCCCTAGAAGGGGTTAAATTGGGCCAATTTTAATTAAGCTACAACATCGTCAAAAAAAATTTAAGAGCATTTATATCTACACTAGTCCTGAGTTATACCTATATGAACGAGTATACGAAATTTAAAGTTAATTTAGAGCTAAAATATTGTTGTAACGACTTATAAAAGGAAGGACTATGCAATTTTGGCCCAATGACACCCCCACTGACGGTACCACATCCATGGGTTAGGTAAAAATTTACATTTTACTACCCGGATCCAGTTCCGGGTAACTACCGGTTGTACCAAATATGGTCTGACCCTATTTTCTTGTTAACTGTTCATCCGGTTACCAAAAACGCTGCAAAATGATGTGTCGCATGCATAGTATGACAATTCCGGCGGGACACTCGGAACCGGTTTTGGAACACTACCAGTTGTTTCTAATGTGATCTAAGGCTACTTTCTTGCTAACCATTCATCAGGTTATCGTAAAAGCTACGATTTGATGTGTCACATGCCTGGATTTGGATCACTTTTACATATGGCCACTTCCGGCCACTCAAAACCGATTCCGAAATATTTGCTGGCCGTCCATTAGGTAATCGAAAAAGCCGCTCTTTGATGTGACGCATGTATGGGTTTGGTTCACTTTAAGATTTGACCATTTCGGCAGGATACTTGGATCCGGTTCCGGAACATTACCGGTTCAGATATGGTCTGAGACTATTTTCCTGCTTATTGTTCATCAGGTTATCGAAAATTCCGTGGTTTGATGTGTCGCATGCATGAGTTTGAATCACTTTTATATTTGGCCTCTTCCGGCGGGACACACAGAACCGGTTCCTGAATACTACCGGTTCAGATATAGTCTGAAACTATTTTCCTGCTTACCGCTCATTAGATTATCGAAAATTCCGTGGTTCGATGTGTCGCATGCATGGGTTTGATTCACTTTTATATTTGGCCACTTCCGGCGGGACGTTCGAAACCGGTTCCTGAACACTACCAGTTCAGATATGGTCTGAGACAATTTTCCTGCTTACCGTTCATCAGATTATCGAAAATGCCGTGGTTTGATGTGTCGCATGCATGGGTTTGTTCCACTTTAATATTTGGCCACTTCCGGCGGGATGTCCGGAACCGGTTCCGGAACATTACCGGTTCAGATGTGGTCTGAGACTATTTTCCTGCTTACCGCTCATCAGATTATTGAAAATTCCGTGGTTTGATGTGTCGCATGCATGAGTTTGTTTCACTTCTTTATTTGGCCACTTCCGGCGGGATGTCTGGAACCGGTTCCGGAACACAACCGGTTCAGATATGATCAAAGACAATTTTCCTGCTTACCGCTCATCAGGTTACCGAAAATTGATGTTTGATGGTTTGATGTGTCGCATGCATGTGTTTGTTTCACTTTTATACTTGGCCACTTCCGGCGGGATGTCCGGAACCGGTTCCGGAACATTAAAGGTTCAGAAATGATCAGAGACAATTTTCCTGCTTACCGCTCATCAGGTTATCGAAAATGCCGTGGTTTGATGTGTCGCATGCATGGGTTTGTTGCATTTTCATATCTGGCCGCTTATTGGGGTACCGTTCCGGAACACCTAAATGGCCATTTCTCCGGAACGGCTGGACCGATTCGAACCATTTTCAATAGGAAACAATGGGACCAGATTCCCCGTCGAATGAACCGTCGGTCATTAAAATCGGTTGAGGTTTACTGCCAAAAAGTGATGTGAGTTTTTTTGTCCACACACACACATACGCACACACATACACACATACACACACACACACATACACACACACAGACATCACCTCAATTCGTCGAGCTGAGTTGATTGGTATATGTGACTTGACCCTCCGGGCCTTCTATCAAAAAGTCATTTTTGAAGTGAACATATAGCCTTTCCGGTACACTTAGTGTACGAGAAAGGCAAAAATAATGAAGATTTGTGTTTTTTTTTATCTGTATTAACGATATTTTTAGCCCTAGGCTAGTTCATCTCGGGACCCACGCTTTACTTCTCTTCCGAAGGAAGAACTCACATTTTGCGAGTTTGTCGGGAGTGGGATTCGATCCCAGGTCCTCGGCGTGATAGTCAAGTGTTCTAACCATCACACCAGGTCAGCTCCACAAAATTTGTATTTTTTAGAAAAAAAAAATTGAAAAAACCCGAATTAATCCACCTAGCGGTGATGGTGCCTTTCTCGTGCTTTAAAATATCCTTTCGACAAAACTTAAGCGACATGTAGATGACATTGACATAAATACAAAATGAAAACTGCTTAATCCACTCAATATGGATACATTTTATACTAGCATGACATCCGATACGCAAAGTGGGAAAAATAGGTATAAAATGCAAATAAATTCGATATCTCTGCTCGGAGTGGATGGATTCGAATGAATTTCTGACACAAAGTGCAAAAATCTCTATAGTTTCAGATAAGGGGGGTGTCATTCGCCGCACGATGTTGGAAATCAGTGTATTAAGCTCGTTTTACCCCACGCTCTCTTTCTCTCACCTTTTTGAGAAAATCCTCATCTATTCCCGACTGGCGTGCAAAATAAATGACTCATTTAACGGCTTTGGGACAGAAGGTCGAAGGACAAATGGTCGAAGGACAAAAGGTCGAAGGACAAAAGGTCGAATGGACAAAAGGTCGAATGGACAAAAGGTCGAATGGACAAAAGGTCGAATGGACAAAAGGTCGAATGGACATAAGGTCGAAGGGACAAAAGGTCGAATGGGACAAAAGGTCGAATGGGACAAAAGGTCAAATGGGACAAAAGGTCGAATTTTAGTAGACCAATTTGTTGCCGCTCATTGAAAGAAACATTGTAGTGCTGTTATAGAAATTATATGCATTTCAGTCACTAACATTTCCATAGGAAATTTTTCCTTCTTTTGTTTGTAGGCTGTTCTTTCAAGTTCTGTTAATGTAGTATTTATTTAATGGCAATTAAGTTTGATTTTTTGTTCTGGAATTTTTCCTTCTTAAATTTATAGGCTGTTCTTTTAACTTTTGTTAGTGAAATAACTATTGACTCCTTAGGGACTTATTTTTCAATCAGAAATTTTGCCTTCTTCTTTTCAATATCTGTTCTTTCTAACTGTTCTGCAGAAACATTCATTAACTACTTGTGCTTAGTGATCATCCCCTCTTGGATTGATAGGTAGATCCTAATATTTATACTGTATAATTAAACAATTTCATTTTGTTTGCTCATACAGGCGTTACGCCAAAAATTGAGAATTTTCGATCCCCCTCTCCCTGTCCTATACAAACTATATTGCTTGTTACACTTTTGAAAACCACCCTCCCCCTGTTATCGTTACGTACTTCATGGATCACCCCTATAATATCCAGAGATTTGTCCTTTTCTAATTTATAGACTGTTTGGCTTTATTTAATCGCTTTAATGATTGGAATTTCACATGAGAATATTCCGATCTATGATTCATCCTTCTTCAACCCATAGGCTGTTCTTTCAAGGAATCAGAGATGGCATGCTCCTCAGTCCTCAGTGCGAAACGTGAGAAGAGAAAACATACACTCTACACACGACTTTTAATGAGAGCGAGGGTGAACTACGCAACTTTTTCACACACAAACCACCCGCTCACCCTCAAAATGAGTGCTCAAACAAATGTTAGAACAAACATGTTTTTTTTTTGCAGTTTCTGCGTGCACATTTTGTGCGCGCAGAAAATGTGCACACAAAAGTTCGTGTTGAGAGCTCACTCAGTCGTGCTTCCAGTGCAATACTGTGTGTACCACAGGAGTATGAAAGTACTTGCTTGTCTAAGATATCACATAAATCACAGACAAATAGATGTGGCACTAACAAAATTTCAATCTCATATATCTCATGATCCTGATTACTTAGAAAGTTGGTGTCTTCGGCAAAGTTGTTTGACTGGTCAAGGACTAACCGATAATAAGATTAAAGATTCAAAATTCCACCGCTAGGCGGTGCTAGTGAGCAAACAAATTATGTTTTTCATAAATATCAGGAAAATTTGCAAAAAAATGCAACTAGCGCCGCCTAGCTGCAGAAACTTGAACCAAACAGTAATTATTCTGAAAGCCCTTGATCTACCAAACAATATTGCCGAAGACACCATCTTTCTACAAAATGAGGATGCTGAGATATGAGTAATTTAAAATTTGTTTGCTCTCTAGCGCCGCCTAGCGGTAGAATTTTCAATCTTAAGTCTTATAATCGGTTAGTCCTTGATCAGCCAAACAATTTTGCCGAAGACACCAACTCTCTAAGTAATCAGGATCATGAGATATATCAGATTGAAATTTCGCTAGTGTCACATCTACTTGTCTGTGATTTATGTGATATCTTAGACAAGCAGACGCAACACTGACAAAATTTCTATCCCATATATTTCAGAAACCTGATTACTTAGAGAGTTGGTTTCTTCGGCAAAGTTGTTCAGCTGGTCAAGGGCTTTCAGAATATGGGCCGTGTGATTCGTGATTTCACCGCTAGGCGGCGCTAAATAGCGTACAAATTTTACATTTCACATATCTCAGCATTCTGATTCTTTAGAAAGATGGTGTCTTCGGCAAACTTGTTTGGTAGATCAAGGGCTTTCAGAATAATTATCGTTTGGTTCGAGTTTCTGCAACTAGGTGGCGCTAGTTGCAATTTTTTTGCAAATTTTCCTGATACATATGAAAAACAAAATTTGTTAGCTCACTAGCACCGCTTGTTGGTGGAATTTGGAACCAAAATATTCATCAACTGTAAGTCCTTGACCAGTTTAAGACATCTGCTTGTCTCTGATATCACAGGACTTGATACCCCTTAGCGGGTTTTGGACTCACTGGCATGCTCTTTACCCTTTTAGACCTTTTGTCCATTCGACCTTTTGTCCATTCGACCTTTTGTCCATTCGACCTTTTGTCCATTCGACCTTTTGTCCATTCGACCTTTTGTCCATTCGACCTTTTGTCCATTCGACCTTTTGTCCATTCGACCTTTTGTCCTTCGACCTTTTGTCCTTCGACCTTATGTCTTTCGACCTTTTGTCATAGATTCCATTTAACTCGTATTTGTGCAAAACCTTGCATAGTATCGACAATTTGACATAAGGTTGGTCTTACTCTTATCGATTGCGTTCCACTCCTGGCAGAGATGCATGTGAAAGTTTTAAAAATAGGGGATATCGGAGTTATTTGAAGATTATTCAATTTTTAAGGCCGTGCGGTGAGCCAAACCAGCTCCATTCGATACTACGGAAGTTCTTATACAAACACAAATTAAATAAATCATTTATTTTACACTTCAGGATTTTTCCAAATAGATGAAAACGAGAGATAGTGGGGTAAAACGGGCCCGATACACCGATTTCCAGCATCGTGCGGCGAATGACACCCCCCTTATCTGAAACTGTATAGATTTTTGCAGTTTGTGTCAAAAATTCATCTGAATCCATCCACTCCGAGCAGAGATATTGAATTTATTCGCGTTTTATACCTATTTTTCTCATTGTGCAACGATCCAAAATTCAAACCAAACAAGTGTCATGCAGCCGCAAAATTTTGAAGCGTCATTCTAGATTTTCAGGTCATCATTTATGAGAACTTAGACCTATTCGTCACTGTTCATACCCAACGTTTATCAGGCCATCAAACAAAGCCACGATATGATTTATCACTTGAACGTTAGTTTTGCTACACAACAGTTAGTATATGTGATCTAAGGCTATTTTCTTGCTAACCGTTCATTAGGTTATCAAAAAATCTGCGATCTGATGTGTCGTATGGTATGGGTTTGGTTCATTTTTATATTTGGTAACTTCCGGTGGGATACCCGGAACTGATTCCATGACACTACCGGTTGTCCCAGATATGGTCTGAGATTAGTTTATTGCTAATTCTTCACCTATACCTAATCGCCGCGATTTGATATCCATATCGCATGTATGGGTTAGATTCAAATTTACTGTTTAACCGCTTTCGAAGGCACACCCGAACCCGCAATAGTGCCGAGAAGTATCTAATGTGGTCTGGCCCTATTTTTTAATTGTGCATCGGATTGTCGATAAGTCGTGATTTGATGTACCGTCAGTAAAGGCGACATTAGGCCTGGGGGTAACTTTGGGCCAAAAATCAAGAAAGATGTTTCGTTCAAAAAACTAACATTTACCTAAGTGATTATCAAAAGTAGGTAGGATATGATAGATATAACTTGCGTCAACCATCTGGTGTAGAAAAAAAAGTGATCTTTAGTTAATTTTTTAATTAAGAAACAGTGATGTGAATTTTATTGTTAGACATACTACACAAAATCGTTGTTTTAAAATATCCTTTAGAAAACAGAAGAACACCCGGTATGCAGGGATGGGAACACTCACTTGCAAAGAGTTATACTCACTTGATATTATCTCTGCTCAAAAGCATGCTATCAAAAAATAGTGTATGGAGCACTTTTAGCTTATAATTTTATTTAAAAGTTTGCCGAATAATGTGAGGGTCGCACATGCATAATAAAGCCGCGACAGAGCTATGAAGGCAACTCTCCACGTGGAGAGTCGCTTTCGCAGCTTTGTCGAAGATTTGCTAAGCGTGTGCGACCCTTACACTGTTCGTCAAACTTTCAGATAAAACTACAAGGTAAAAGTGCTCCATACATTGTTTTTTATAGCATACTTCTGAGCTTAGATAATATCAAGTGAATGTATCTGTATGTCAAGTGAGTGTTCCCATCCGTGCCGGTATGTAATGCGTTGCTGATTCCAGGGTGTATTGAGCACTTATTCTGAAAAGTAATATAAGTTGTATTGGTTTTGTTTGCTATTTTGTACAGAAAATTTATCAATACGAGCTGTTGTGCAAATCCAGCTTTTTGGGGGTGACTGGGCCATGCAGTTGCAAGGAAATAGGCTTGAGAACCCTACACATTTGAATTAAAACACCTGTAAGCGAGCGTTCATAGAATTTTATGCCCAATTCTGCGAAAAAATTCAGAGATTATTGTAAGATTTAGTCAAAATCCAAAGGCACGCACAAGCTTACGTACCTAAATAATTTTAGCATTTGATGAAGAATACTTCTATCTTTTATTGAGGATGCTAGTTGAATATATTTAAGTGACAACGGATGATTTCTATTGTATCGTTGATGGATGTCAATCAATGTGGTTCAATTTTTACGTTTATTTGTCTGTGAAGCTATTTTAAACGGATTTAACACTAATCAGTTGTGCGTAAGTATCAATATATTCAATATTTTTGATAAGCCATCAATATTTTGTGAAATTGAACAATTTTGGTTGATTTTTAATGTTTGGACCAATGTCACCCCCTAGAAGGGGTTACATTGGGCCAATTTTAATTAAGCTACAACATCGCCAAAAAAAATTTAGAGCATTTATATCTACACTAGTCCTGAGTTATACCTAAATGAACGAGTATACGAAATTTCAAGTTAATTTAGAGCTAAAATATTGTTGTAACGACTTATAAGAGGAAGGACTATGCAATTTTGGCCCATTGAAACCCCCACTGACGGCACCACATCCATGGGTTAGGTTAAAATTTACATTTTACTACCCGGATCCGGTTCCAAGTAACTACCGGTTGTACTAAATATGGTCTGACACTATTTTCTTGTTAACTGTTCATCGGGTTACCAAAAACGCTACAAAATTATGTGTCGCATGCATGGTATGACAATTCCGGCGGGACACTCGGAACCGGTTTAGGACCACTACCAGTTGTTTCTAATGTGATCTAAGGCTACTTTCTTGCTAACCATTCATCAGGTTATCGTAAAAGCTACGATTTGATGCGTCACATGCCTGGATTTGGATCACTTTTACATATGGCCACTTCCGGCCACTCAAAACCGATTCCGAAATATTTGCTGGCCGTTCATTAGGTAATCGAAAAAGCCGCTCTTTGATGTAACGCATGTATGGGTTTGACCATTTCGGCAGGATACTTGGATCCGGTTCCGGAACATTACCTGTTCAGATATGGTCTGAGACTATTTTCCTGCTTATTGTTCATCAGGTTATCGAAAATGCTGTGGTTTGATGTGTCGCATGCATGAGTTTGAATCACTTTTATATTTGGCCTCTTCCGGCGGGACACACAGAACCGGTTCCGGAACACTACCGGTTCAGATATAGTCTGAAACTATTTTCCTGCTTACCGCTCATCAGATTATCGAAAATTCCGTGGTTCGATGTGTCGCATGCATGGGTTTGATTCACTTTTATATTTGGCCACTTCCGGCGGGACGTTCGGAACCGGTTCCGGAACACTACCAGTTCAGATATGGTCTGAGACAATTTTCCTGCTTACCGCTCATCGGGTTATCGAAAATGCCGTGGTTTGATGTGTCGCATGCATAAGTTTGGTTCATTTTTATATTTGGCCACTTCCGGCGGGACACACAGAACCGGTTCCGGAACACTACCGGTTCAGATATGGTCTGAGACTATTAACCTGCTTACCGTTCATCAGATTATCGAAAATGTCGTGGTTTGATGTGTCGCATGCATGGGTATGTTCCACTTTTATATTTGGCCACTTCCGGCGGGATGTCCGGAACCGGTTCCGGAACATTACCGGTTCAGAAATGGTCAGAGACAATTTTCCTGCTTACCACTCATCAGGTTATCGAAAATGCCGTGGTTTAATGTGTCGCATGCATGGGTTTCTTGCATTTTCATATCTGGCCGCTTACTGGGGTACCGTTCCGGAACACCTAAATGGCCATATCTCCGGAACGGCTGGACCGATCCGAACCATTTTCAATAGGAAACAATGGGACCAGATTCCCCGTCGAATGAACCATCGGTCATTAAAATCGGTTGAGGTTTACTGCCAAAAAGTGATGTGAGTTTTTTTTGTCCACACACACACATACGCACACACATACACACATACACACACACACACATACACACACACAGACATCATCTCAATTCGTCGAGCTGAGTTGATTGGTATATGTGACTTGACCCTCCGGGCCTTCTATCAAAAAGTCATTTTTGGAGTGAACATATAGCCTTTCCGGTACACTTGGTGTACGAGAAAGGCAAAAATATTTCTCAACGTACATTTGAAATTGAGGTTAAAGCAATACTAAACAACATTCGTTCCATGAGCTAATAATAAAGTGCGCAAATAAATCAAAATGTATCATAAATTGATTTTCGAGCCACAGAATCCCCGTAACGTGGGTAGATCACCTTAGAATGGTGCGTTGCGGTGTAAGATCTACCAAATCAAATTTTGATCTTGATATTTACCGTAATTTTAAATATTCCAAGATCAAAGTTTGATGCTCTTTTCCTTGTGTTTTGTAGTATTTGTGTTTCAATGTACTGCTAATTAACATTTTATTTCAGCAGGATTCAGGTAAATGTATCGCACGACATAAATAATATTTTAAAAATATGTAACTGTGGCGAGCGTATCACTAATGTGTAGCAGATTTGACGTACGATGTTAATATTCTTTTATATTTCAGATTATCAACCGAAGAATCTAGTAATTCAACCAAATGCCAACAAGATGACGAGGATGAATTGGGCAGACAACTGATTCGAAGCAGTCTGACAATGGTGTGCCTGAACGGTAACCAAGCGTATCCTTTGGAGTTTACCCTTCCACTAACTTCGGGGTAATGGCTTCCAGTCTCTTTTAATTAAAAACGGATTCTTATGCTTTCATCCGACGTTTCGGACACATTTATTGTGTCTTCTTCTTGGGATTAACAATGTTCCGTTTTATCGTTAAGGGCCTGCAGCATAGGCACCTTTGTCAACGGTTTATGCTCCGACAACGATTCCGATACTCACTTCACCCACTTTGTTCTGGCCGTGGGCTGGATGGGCTGATTTTTCTGAAATCGATCCGGCTCGCAGAAAAGAGGTGCAGTCTGCTTCGCGCCACTTTCACACTTGTGTGAAAGTGGCGCGAAGCAGACTGCACCTCTTTTCTGCGAGCCGGATCGATTTCAGAAAAATCAGCCCATCCAGCCCACGGCCAGAACAAAGTGGGTGAAGTGAGTATCGGAATCGTTGTCGGAGCATAAACCGTTGACAAAGGTGCCTATGCTGCAGGCCCTTAACGATAAAACGGAACATTGTTAATCCCAAGAAGAAGGCACAATAAATGTGTCCGAAACGTCGGATGAAAGCATAAGAATCCGTTTTTAATTAAAAGAGACTGGAAGCCATTACCCCGAATCAACTATCACAGTCGTATCTCTAAGAAAGTCCTTCCACTAACAACACCCTAATTCCCGTGACACCTAGGCCTGAGAGATCGTAGAGTTGTCTACATTTTTCATAGGTGTCCAAAACTAACCATCCTTTCCCATTCCTCAGCAGTCGCAAGGACGTGGCCAGGACAGTGCTCGACCATTGGAGGATTGCGTCAGTCTTGTCTAAGAGTCAGAGACTAGTCCCAAATCTTTGTGCTTTGGTTCGGACGGGAAGGAGGCAATCCTCATAACAGCGGTCTAGGACTGTACCACCTACGAATTTGTGCGACTCGCTTAATGCTAATGCTAATGCTAATGCTAATGCTAAATTGATTTTCGAGCCACAGAAAGCACTGAAAAAGTAATAAATAAAACATCATTTCATTAAAAAGTATGTTTTTCCCATAAAAAAAACAAAGGTTTTCTTTCATAAATGAAACCGATTCTATAATTAATTTGAAAATTTCCATTAAGACAATAATGAAAAAAAAAATTTAAAAAATGCGAAAAAAATACAAATATGCAATACATGAAAAACTAAGCTATCAATAAATATGAAATAACGGGCAATGAACTGTTGTTGTTGGTGATAAATTGGTCACAAGGCATAAGGTTAATTGCAAGAATAAACTTCATCATTATTGGTACAAAAACATAAAAACATCTTCAAGATTATCACAATTCCGACTGAAGTATTTCTCTGTTCTTCAGGATATAGAGCATTTCCAGCTCAACGCACGAATCGCGTAGACATGACCTTTTTCAATTCAAACGAAATGTTGCTCACACAGTTCGAAAAAAACCTGTAAAATTAAGACGGATCGAATGTAACAAAAGGACCTCGTCATATATGATGGAAATTTTTGTGCGATCTTAAAATTATATTGCAGATATCTGTTAGAAAATATAAAGAAAAATTGAGATCCGAGCGAGAATTGAACACAGATCCTTGGAGTGTGAGTAGCACGCCCGAGCTCTCTCGGCTATCTCAGCTTGTTGAACAGAAGACAGTCAAAGTTAAACTGCTTCTACCATAATGCACGCATTCCCGACATGCTCCGACTGCTGCAAAGACTACTGAGAGTGACAACGGGGAAACCGCAACAGCTGCGAGCAGCCGTTCTTTAGCTGACGACGGAGAGTGGCTGGCATGGTTTGTGGCAGATGCATGTAAATTTAAAGCAAATATGCTTTAAAATCTGTAAACAAGCCGTCTGACCAGCAGCGGACTGCTCGGCTGACGTTGAATGTTGGCGATTTACATTTTTCTGTAGCAAATTTCAGTTGATCTTCAATTTAAGTGTTGTTTAATTTTCATGATTTCTTTCTGTGCATGTATGACCTTCTATCAGAAAATATTTTCCAAGTTATTTGTTTTGCAATATTATTCACTTTTAAAAAAGGCTTATGAAAAAAAAAACTAATTTACTTCTTTAAAAATTATAACACGAAAACGGTTTGTTGGCTTGAAATGATGGCCTCGAAGATGTTTCAGGATATTTGTGGACTTTTTGAAATAAAAAATACACTGCGAGTAATATTCATCGCAAATCTAGATCTAGATGTCATATAATTTTAATTTTTCAAAAAACTTATACCCTAACGATTTAAAAAAAAATCTATAGCTGCTAGCCTCAACATTTGCCACATAGACCAGGATGGTCAAATGTTTCTAATCACTTTTTTCTCGAATTTTTATTTTGTACCGATTGTTGAATCAAATAAAAGGACACAAGTTTTGAGATATCCCGGGCAGAAAAGAATTACAAAATAATTGCAAGTTTTACCATTCAAAAAGGATTACTAAATGGTAAAATTTGCCATTGGTTTGTTTGAAATAAGTGACAAAAGGGCAAAAATAATAACTGACATTGTTCTATGAAATAACTAAAGAATGTCAAATTTTGACATTACAATGGCAAACCAAGAACATAAAAAAATTGGTTGAGAATTTCAAAATATACCATTATTGAGTTATTGAAAACAGAACAATATCAAAATTAGTTATTCGCGTGTCAACAAAAAAAAATCAAAAGCTACCATTAAAATGACCAAAATTAAAATTTTGTCATTATGTTGTTCTTAATAAGTGCCAAAACTGCGATGGTTCATCAAACTCGTAAGAGGTCAACAATATCTCACCAATTGCAAAATTTGTTATGATATCAAAATAAGACATTGAGTAGTTATTCTTCCAAATTTGATAAACGACAAGCGAATGGCATATTTTGATATGATATCATAATATGCTATTGGCATGTTGTTTTAAGCTCTTCATGAAGAACTCATGAATGACAAAATAAGTTATGATAATAAAATTTGTTATTCTTTTGTTTTTGGTTTGCCATTCACCTCTACCCGGGATATGATGACCATTCGGCCTAATGACCATTCGGCCTAATGACCATTCGGCCTAATGACCATTCGGCCTAATGACCATTCGGCCTAATGACCTTCGGCCTAATGGCCTTCGGCCTAATGACCTTCGGCCTAATGACCCAGCATCAGCATAGCATAGCATAGCATAGCATAGCATAGCATAGCATCCCAAGCAACACACATGTTATATAAAAGTTACGACAGCGCAAGTTTTGGTTGTATAGAAGTTTATTTTACGATATTTCAACACAATGTTAGAATTACGTAAAATAAACTTCTATACAACCAAAACTTGCGCTGTCGTAACTCTATTATAACATGTGTGTTGTTTGGGATAGCATAGCATAGCATAGCACAGCATAGCATAGCATAGCATAGCATAGCATAGCATAGCATAGCATAGCATAGCATAGCATAGCATAGCATAGCATAGCATAGCATAGCATAGCATAGCATTTTTTTTTTTCCTTCTAAACCATAGGGGGATAAATCTGCTCATCAGACACCCTAACAGGAAGGTTAGGGTAGTGTGGGGATGAGGCCGTCTTCTACAATGCCGGTAGAAGCCAGGACTACTCTCTCCTCGACCCACTAAAACACATTCCTATGGTCGCCAAACCCTACGTCTCTCCGGAACCACCAAGAAGGTATTGCTTCAGAGAGGGGCTAGTGCATATCGCACCCTCAAGGTTAGCTGCCGTAGCCTAGCAGCAACGAACATCGATGACTCGCACTGGAGAGTCCATCACGATAGCATGCTGGCGCTTAGCCAGTTTCCCGAGTGGTCCTCGCCACTCCCTTTGTCCTCGGAAGGCGGGCAGGGTCAACCCCGCCCGCGCCCTACTACTGAGCGGACATCAAGAACTGATGCCCACGTGCAACCCGATCTGACCTGCCCGCAAAGGAAGGGTATCACTACCCTTCAGGCCCTATCAGATGCACCCGTAGGTTGCAGACAGCAGGATCTCACCTACCCCGACCCTTGCCGGGGACCCCTTTCCAACCGCGGGCTCAGATCCAACCCAGTAGACCGACGCCACGACAGCACCGCTACCGGGACTTCCTCTCCGCGGCCACTTAATCGCTGTAAGGGTCGATCTCGACCGCAGGGCACCGGTATGACCTACGAAGCCGACTTCGAACCCCTGGACCACCTCTTGTACTGCATCTGGACTAGCCATTCTCCGAGTCCACGCGCCACCTCCTCTGTAGCTCCCAGACGATATGGGTGATTGCCGTTGAAACGGCATTCCAGCTAATCTCGTCCCTACACATTCTCTGGACCAAGTTGTCCGGAGTTGTGTCCTCCCCGCATGTGGCAAGCATGCGGTCACGCATTGTGCGAAAACGCGGGCACACGAACAACACGTGTTCCGCCGTTTCCTCTAAACCATTGCACACTGGGCATTCGGGAGAATCCGCATGCCCGAAACGGTGTAGATACTGTCGGAAGCAACCATGCCCTGTAAGGACCTGTGTCAGGTGGAATGAAACTTCCCCATGGCGCCTATTAATCCAACTATCTACCCTCGGTATCAACCTATGGGTCCACCTTCCTTTGGTGGAACTGTCCCACGCGCGCTGCCATTTGACCATAGAGGCCATCCTGACAGTTTTGCGTATGCCTCTTGTGCCGCGCATTTCGAAGCACTCCATGTCCTCACTGATAAGAATGCTGATAGGCACCATACCAGTAATGACACAGAGAGCGTCGTGTGACACGGTACGGTACGCGCTTGCAACCCTCAGACACATAAGCCTGTAAGTACTTTCCAGCTTCCGTCGGTAGCATTCAGTACTTAGCGCGGTACCCCACGCCGGGCCGCCATACCTAAGTATGGACGTAGCAACACTAGCCAGAAGCTTGCGCTTACTGGCGTACACCGCTGAGCTATTGGACATCATCCGGGACAGTGCCGCAATAGCTGTGGAGGCTCTTTTACAGGCATAATCGACGTGGCTACCGAAGGTAAGCTTATCGTCGATCATCACGCCCAAGTGCTTGACAGAGCGCTTCGACAGGATAGTGCATTCTCCTACACTGATCTCCGTCTGCTGCGCCGACTGCATGTTGTTAACAACCGTCACCTCTGTCTTGTGGTGAGCCAGCTCCAGTTTTCTGGACCGCATCCACGCCTCCACAACCTTGATCGAGTGGTCGGTAGTCAACTTCACCTCCTCGATCGTTTCACCGTAGACTTCGAGCGTAATATCGTCGGCAAATCCGACAATCACCACTCCCACTGGGTACTCTAACCTCAACACCTCGTCGTACATGACATTCCATAACACCGGACCCAGGATGGAACCTTGCGGGACTCCTGAGGTTATGTGAAAGCACTTCCGACCCACCTCCGTGTCGTATACTAGTACGCGATTCTGGAAGTAGCTTCCGAGAATCTTGTACAAGTACTCCGGTATCCCCAGACGCAAGAGCGCATCGGCAATAGCAGCCCAACTGGCGCTATTAAATGCATTCCTTACATCCAGAGTCACTACCCCGCAGAAGCGAATTCCCCTCCTCTTAGGCTCGAGTGCTTTCTCGGCGGTTTTTGTAACCGACAAGATAGCGTCTACGGTGGACCTCCCCTTCCGGAAGCCATACTGGTTGCTCGAGAGACCATTTACGCCCTCAGTGAACTTCAACATTCTATTGAGGATGATCTTTTCGAGCACCTTCCCCGCCGTGTCAATCAAGCATATTGGTCTATATGCCGACGGGTCTCCGGGTGGTTTCCCCGCCTTTGGCAATAGTACCAGGCTCTGCCTCTTCCAAGCTTCTGGGAAAACTCCCTCGTCCAGGCATTTCTGCATAGCAGACCTGAACATCTCGGGAGCTTCTGCAATAGCTACTTTTAAAACCAGGTTCGGAACTCCGTCCGGACCTGGGGCCTTACCTACGCTAAGGGACTTAGCTATCCCCGCAAGTTCCACATCGGTGACCCTTTCCTCATCGCCAGCCCCAGTCCCCGGCTGTCCTACGAAAGGAGGCCAAGGACTAGGATCATGACGCGGAAAAAGTCCTCCAATGATCCCCTCCAACATCTCTGGAGATTGCTCTGTAGGAGCCATCACACCTCTCGCCTTGGCCATAACGATCCTGTAGGCATCACCCCACGGGGTCGTATTGGCACTCTGACAGAGACCCTCAAAGCAGGCCTTCTTGCTTGCTCTTATCTCGGTCTTGAGCGCGGCTTTTGCAGCGGCGAACACCACCCGCCGTTCGTTTCGCTCTTCCTCTGATCGTGCTCGCTGCATCCGCCGCCTAGCCCGTAGGCAGGCGCGGCGCAGGTCCGCAATCGCGTCGGTCCACCAGTAAGCCGGTGGCCTCCCATTTCTAGGGTGGACTCGCCTAGGCATGGTCGCATCACACGCACGTGAGAGCACCGCTACCAGCTCGTCGCCGTCTAAACCGAGTAAGTTTCGCTCACGGCGGAGCGCTTCCCTAAATACCTCTTCGTCGAAGTATGATGTCTTCCACCTACGAGGGCTTGGCCTTGGCCTAGCCGCCTCTTCTTCTATCCGCTGTCTGCTGTTGTTGTAGTCGATACTGTAGCGAACCGCCAGGTGGTCGCTGTGAGTGTAGCCATCATCTACTCTCCAGTTCGAACTACTTGTTAGGCCAGGACTACAAAAGGTCACGTCAATAATTGACTCCGCTCCATTTCGACTATAGGTACTCTTGGTACCGACGTTAGCCAAGTCGACATCTAAGATGGCCAGTGTTTCTAGCAGGATCTGACCCCGCTGGTTCGTGAAACGGCTTCCCCATTCCACAGCCCAGGCATTAAAGTCACCCGCTATTACCACCGGCCTTCGCCCTGTTAGCACGGTCGTTAAGCGGTCCAGCATTTGCGTGAACCGCTCGATCGGCCACCGCGGAGGCGCATAACAGCTACAGAAGAAGACCCCGTTTACTTTGGCGACCACGAAGCCCTCATAGGTAGTAGACACCAACTCCTGCACGGGGTATTTACCCGTCGTCCATATCGCCGCCATTTTCCTGGTCCCATCCGAGGCCCAGTTGCCGTTGCCGGCGGGTACTCGGTATGGGTCCGAAATGATGGCGATATCCGTCTCCCACTCAGAAACCGCCTGACAAAGCAGTTGCTGAGCCGCATCACAGTGGTTCAGGTTCAGCTGCGTTACCTGCACTGTGATTTGTTGCTCACTGCGGCTTTCTTAAAGGCCGGGCACCCTGGACCACCCATCGCATGTCTGTTTTTCGAGGTTTTCCCGGTACAGATCATGCAGATGGGCGGACTCGTGCAGCTTTGGGCCTTATGACCTTCAGCGCCGCATCGCCTACACAGTTTGCGCCTGTCGGGGCCTTTGCAGTCCCACGACTTGTGTCCTGGTTCCAGACACCTGAAGCAAACCTCAGGTGGCTCGTGGAATGTCAGGTGACATACACACCAGCCCACCTTGATACTCCCTACTTTAACGGACTTTTTAACATCCGCCACAGGTAGCTGAACCAAAGCTATCTGTGTCCCTGCTGGCCCTCTCCGTAGCTTAACGGCTGCGGCGGCCACCTGCACATCGCACTGTTGCCGCAGTGCCGTGACGAGCTCTTCCACTTCGGTGATCTCGTCAATGTCTTTGACCTTCAGAGTCGCCTCATGTGTCAGAGCCCTCACCTGCACACCTTCGCCAAGGACCTCTTCTGCCAGCCTTTTGTAGGCGGCGCCCTTGTGCTCCTTCTGGCGCTTCAGCTCTAATACTGCGTACGTCGGCTCCAAGACCCTCAAGCTTGGCGTCGCTTCGCATCGTCTTCAAGACGTCCGAGTACTTGGACTGTTCCGTCTTGATGACGATAGCGTCGCCTTTCTCACGCCTGGCACCTGCCTTCCTACGCCTTGGTTTGGCGTCCTGTACTTCTACCTGCGGAATCACCTTCTTCTTCTTCTTCCGCTCTACCTTTGTCCAAGGAGGGTCTTCTCCTTGGACCGCCCTGCTCTGTGGCTGCTGAGGGCCCACCATTGGTCGCAACCCCTTATTCCCATCATTCCGGGACGGGCCAGCCTTTTCAGGCCCACCCTTCCCAGCTTTCCGGGAACCCTGGCTGGGGTCCGACTTTCCAGCATTACCACCGGCTTTCGGGGTTATTATACGCCTGGCCTTGCGGGCGCCGCCAGACAGCTCCTCACCTGACGGCTGCCTCGCCCGCTTCTGCGAATGCTTGCCACGTTTGTCAAGAGCATTCGCTTCCACACTCCTCGGACTACCTGCGAAGGAGAAGGCCTCTGTTTGTGTAAACTTCGACACATTCTCCTTTGCTGGTTCCGCAGCTGTAGCAGCCAGCAACGCCACCGCGTGCTCCTGCTTGGCCTCATCGACAGACACTCTAAGTCTAAGCAAGGCCGTTTTCAGGTCCTTGCTTATATTCGACTTAGTTGTCGCAAAGTCGATGATTTTGCCAAGCTGGTGCTCAGCAACCTCTAATGCGGGCCGTCCTTTACCAACTTCTTGGCTGATGGCCCTCAGCAGCCACGCTCCGTCCATGACCTCCACCGGCTGGCTTGCCGTGGAGTGGACAGGAGCTCCCACGCTTGAGCTACGTAAGCTACCAGCACCTGACTCCTCGCTTCTCCTTGTCGGAGACCTCATCAACCCACTTCTTGCGAAGGGGTTGATCGCACCGCTACTTCCACCTAAATTATTTGATTTTGAATTCTTGCTCATTGTTCCCACGAGTTGCACGAGAAATAATGTCCACCACGCCAGAGCTCTGCATTAACGCGGTAAGGGACAGCATACTGTGGGGGGTGCCCAGGTACCCCACAGGCTCCGTTAAAGATCGAGCATCTTTTTCACCCCCTCGATCACTCATTCCTCGGCACGGGTCGCTTGACACCTTGAATTGGGGTTAGTAGTCCTATTCTTAGCCGGCAACTACGCGGCTGACTCGCAAGCGGGGGGGTGCGTCAGGCCCCAGGACATCCGTCCCTGCTGCCCCAAAGCATAGCATAGCATAGCATAGCATAGCATAGCATAGCATAGCATAGCATAGCATAGCATAGCATAGCATAGCATAGCATAGCATAGCATAGCATAGCATAGCATAGCATAGCATAGCATAGCATAGCATAGCATAGCATAGCATAGCATAGCATAGCATAGCATAGCATAGCATAGCATAGCATAGCATAGCATAGCATAGCATAGCATAGCATAGCATAGCATAGCATAGCATAGCATAGCATAGCATAGCATAGCATAGCATAGCATAGCATAGCATAGCATAGCATAGCATAGCATAGCATAGCATAGCATAGCATAGCATAGCATAGCATAGCATAGCATAGCATAGCATAGCATAGCATAGCATAGCATAGCATAGCATAGCATAGCATAGCATAGCATAGCATAGCATAGCATAGCATAGCATAGCATAGCATAGCATAGCATAGCATAGCATAGCATAGCATAGCATAGCATAGCATAGCATAGCATAGCATAGCATAGCATAGCATAGCATAGCATAGCATAGCATAGCATAGCATAGCATAGCATAGCATAGCATAGCATAGCATAGCATAGCATAGCATAGCATAGCATAGCATAGCATAGCATAGCATAGCATAGCATAGCATAGCATAGCATAGCATAGCATAGCATAGCATAGCATAGCATAGCATAGCATAGCATAGCATAGCATAGCATAGCATAGCATAGCATAGCATAGCATAGCATAGCATAGCATAGCATAGCATAGCATAGCATAGCATAGCATAGCATAGCATAGCATAGCATATCATGCTCATGCTCAATTTCACTATGCTTGTAGTGATAGTTACTTTCAGGCAGGCGTGGGAAACTCAATTTTCGTCTAAGAAGGAAAATCAAAACAACAATCAATAAGCAAAAAACAAATAGGGTCTTGTACCATTTGGGCAGGTGTACCTATTTTGGGCACTTGCCGCTATAACTAAGTCAATTTCAAATCGATTGATTTGAATTCTTGTACAGAGTTAGATACTGTACGTGCCTAACTCTATACACAATTTTTAATCAATCGGTTTGAAATTGACTTAGTTATAGCGGCAAGTGCCCAAAATAGGTACACCTGCCCAAATGGTACAAGACCCTACCAAAAATCAAATGAAAAAGTTTCTGAAGGAGCAAAAGTTGATGCATTTAAATAAAATATGACTCACAAGAAAACATATGCGTTTGATCACAAATTTTGATTTTTTTGGTTATTTTTAAATATAGATGCACATACATATGTATTGACTTCCTAAAATTAAAACAAAACCAAGGTATTGCAAAGTGCAAAGTAGTATTCGAATAGTCTATCATCAAGTTTGGTCGAACCGTGATTTGGCATTGAAATAGTCATGGGTTTACTGAAATGGTTCTCAATTGGGTATTGTTTTTTTTTTTCAAGAAATGGTTCAATTTCTCAGCTGTCCTATTTCGAATCCAGCTGATTTTTTTAAAATATGGTCAAGGTTTTTGAAACTATCTTAGAAACCAGAATACAAGGGTTTTTTATGATGGTTCTCTCTAAGCCTAATTTCGCTTCAAATTTTTGATTGGGTTATCACATATCGAGAGTAAACTCAATTGGATGAAAGGCGTGACCTTAAAGTGGGTGGTAGAATCTTACAGAAGACCCCACTGTACGTGCATAATAAAATAAGGATCAAACTCATGGATCCGCTGAGTTGCTTATGTTTGCTCCCAGTGGTACCCAGTGATTTTGGACGTTTTCGCTTATTTTTCACAAAAGAAAGAAAAATCAGAGTGGATAGAAACACTAACGGTGATCAATATATGATTATTGATGCCTCTGTAGTTCGTTTTGGAGTAGAATCTATACTGTAAAATATATACGCAGCAATGCAACCTACTTTTATTCGCGAGTCCCAATGCACATCCACGATTCAATCCTTTTCAAACATTTCCCCGTTTCCGGCAAGTAGATAAGCTGATTAGTAGGATATTTTCGCTGTCGCTGTTGCTAGTGTTGGAAAGCACCGCCGACTGCAAAGGCTTCCTTCGGAAATGGCAAACGATGATGAAGGGGACCCCAGGGAGGAAAAACTGAGCATATCTGCAAAAACAATGATGTTTCACTTCAGAGATTGGTGGGTGGGTGGTGATGACGGGTGAAAGCGGCTCAAAGATGGTGAACATACCGGAAGCGATAGGGTACTACAAAGTGGAACAAAAAGAGCACAGTCAATGAAGACGACGGCGATGGTGATGAGAAGAACTACTCTTCACAAAGCTGTAAAACGCAAAACGCAACGTAGCTTAAAAAACAACAATAACGTGATGCGTTATTTTCTGAGGGGGAGAATTCGCTTACGTTAAACATGTAGTAGCTTATTTGTAGCAGACGGCTTAAACATTTTCTATCCCTGATGGCCAAAGTCAACCACATTGACGTCAACTGGATTGAACTGTTAAATAGTGATTCTCATGGAAATTAACTCGTAAAATATGCGAATTGGTTTTCCGTCAAGGTTCAACCACCGGGTGGTGAATTTCTAGTTGGCGACGATGATGGCGCAAACAACAACCCATCAGCAAGCAGCAAATGACGTAACAGATTGACCATCCGGGAGCCGAAAGAAAAGCTTGCTCTGAATATCAATGTGCCCATTATGGGGGTAAGGGCGTCCCTTTTCCGGTTTTTCATTCATTTCGGGGGTCATTCGCTTTCACTTTCCCTGCGCTGCGGATTTCTTTGACAACTGTGTAAATTTTGCGGATCGCCGTCCCTCGGTTCGGTGCTGCTGGCGACGACGCCGCCAACGATGATGGGCTGGAAAGTGCTTTCAAACGTTCTCTCCTCCCACACACATAATGGGGGGATGGGACGTTGCTGATTGCGTGGGAGTGATTCCACTTGCGGACGAAAATGTCCCTGTCATCGCCATGTACCTACCTATACGACCAGCAAGCAAGCGGAGCATATCTGGAGCGGAATTGTTTACACAGAAAATAATGATGATCACAACGATAACGACAACGATGATGATGCAATTTTTCCCCACGCACACGTGGAGCTACCGCATGTCCCAGCAGCCCAGCCAGCGCAGCAGCTTAACGCTTCGCAGATTTTGTAATGGTTGTGGGGCAACCGGGAGTAGCTTTGGTCCGCATTATTAACGGAATAATATTTAGCTATTCAGGAATAACATATGCACTAGGGTGCGGTTTGTTTTGTCGAAAGTTGTTGACAATTCTGATTCAAGTCACATGCACAGATAATGCTAAGGGTCCATATACATATGTAGCTACAGCGGTAAGCACGCGTGTATTCAGCAAAACCATGCCTAGGGTGGGTATCACAAGGCTGGCTCCAGAGGCACGCTATCCTCCTTTTGGGACATTTGTGCCATTGCCATAAAAAAAAGCCTGTTTCATCATCTAGCTGAGGGAGAAGGAAGGAAATTATTATGATGGGGATAAGGACAGGTAGGGAAATAGGAAAAGATACCCTGGAAGAGGTCACTAACGCACAAGCGTGCCACAATAATGGGACCAAACAGTGCCCTGAAAAGGGCGCAGTTAAACGCATAAAGCAAAGCGTAAATAGATTCTATAGCAACTTATCACAGCGGATTCAGAACAACAGAACATCCTGAAGACTCAGACTTCGTAAGTCAGTTTCACTTAATAAGTGTTTATCGAGTACTCGCAAACTCAGCTGTGCAAATACTGGATAGTTCTATATCAAATGATATGAGATTCCATAATTAGATTTTCAGCTATAGACCACCTCACGGCGAAAGTCTATCTCTTTCGCTCTTTCAGAGAGTTTGAAAACAACAGGACCAGTACCTTTCAAATTTGACAGGTGTTGGTCCTGTTGTTTTCTAATTTCCCGTAGGAGAGAAAGAGAGCGATTTCTTGATGACGTCACCGTGCAATGGGCAATGACATATAAATGAAGCAGCCTGCTGAGGCAAAACCATAAGTACAAAAATCGCATTGAGTTGTCTAGATAGTAGGGTAAAACACTAGACTTCGCCCCCCCCCCCTAAAATTCTGCTCTAATCTTCGTCACCTTATACATAAAAAAATGAATTTGTATGGAGGGGGCGAATACTAGAGCAGTGGCGTAGTCTAGTGCTTTTACCCTATATGGGTCATTCCACACCAAGTGTACACACCGCGTGTTATCGACCATCACGGATTTTGAGCAAAGTTTGTTTGAATGTTTATTTAAATGGAGGAAGAAAAAATCCAAATTTTGATACCGATTGGATCACCCCTCGTCTTTGTCAATACAAGAAAAATCAAAGTTTTCCCTTCCTATTCTTAATTTATAGCATTGAAACTATAACATACATTCATTTTAGACCTTCGGCTTTTTTGAAGAAAATTGTTAGAGGAATCCAGGAAAAATATTATGTGTTCGATACATTGTTTCCAACCATGTTATTTTTCAATTTTAAAATTTATAATTGATTTTACGTCGAATGAGTTTAGTTTGATTTCTCATAAACCTTCCTTGGGTGAAAACTGACGGAACAAAACAAAGACGACCCAAATCGGGCCCTCCGTTCGCAAGTTATGCGCGGTCCCACGTATGCCACTACATTTTTATATAGATAGATATGTTTTGAAGGATAGTAACAACATAGCCTTCAATTAATAGAAAAAGCATTTCGATGCATATTAAAAATAGACCAATTTACTAAAAAATCATAAAATAAATAAAATTGCTATACTAGTTGCTATAACTTTTTCTTTTGGTTATAATTTAAAGTTAATTGCGTAATTATTCGACTGGATGATTTCTCAATTTTAACTGGCTTTCGCAGTCTAGGGGATCAAAACGGACAGTTTTGTTCTGCCCGACGTTTCGGCACTTTGTATTTGGCCTTTTTCAAGGGTGGAACTGTCTACCGTTTTTCGTTTCTAGTTTTTGCCGTTTTGTGCATTTGGAGCTTCTTGTATACAGTTTTAAACATTTATACAATTATTGGTAGAAATTGGGGCACTAACTATTTCTAACGACCTGCACTACACTGTTCTTAGAGATGTTGTCGAACAACATGTTTAATAAATGTTTAAAACTGCATACAAGAAGCTCCAAATGCACAAAACGGCAAAAACTAGAAACGAAAAACGGTAGACAGTTCCACCCTTGAAAAATGCCAAATACAAAGTGCCGAAACGTCGGGCAGAACAAAACTATCCGTTTTGATCCCCTAGACTGCGAAAGCCAGTTAAAATTGATTTAATGTTAAGTCAAGTCAAACGTTTTTCAGAGCTCATTATGTAAGTCTTAACCTTCCAGCGCGCGCGCCATCAAACAACCGAAACTGCACCGCGCTCGCACTGTATACGAAAAGCAAGGTTTTTTGGTAGTGTTGTACTTTTTACAACAGCGCGCGCGCTGAAGGGTTAAATGGTCAAAATTTCATTGTATTCGGTTCATTGAATCCGAAGATAAAACAGCTCAAAGTTGACTATCGGATAATTATACCTATTTCTAGCATCCTTATAACTGCGTGTAGAATAGCCCATTTTCCAAATGTTGTCCACTGATACACAACTGGTTGATGAACTTGTTGATGAACTTACAGTGAAAATTTGAGAATATTTGATGCACTTTCCGAAAAGTTACAGCTATTTATATTATATATATATATATATATATATATATATATATATATATATATATATATATATATATATATATATATATATATATATATATATATATATATATATATATATATATACTAGCTGTCCCGGCAAACTTTGTCTTGCCATGCTGTGGTGGTTTGACAACTGTTGAGGTTATCGCAGCATCACACTCTAGATTGTTTTTTTTTGCGACCGTTTTGATTTCTTCCCAGCTCATAGAGAATCAGCATTTTCACTATATTTTCATGCTTTTTAGTTGATTTTCGTAACTTTTTGTACATATAAACACAGCCACCACGAATACGAATCGAACCGTGCAAGAGTCATGCTGATCGGTCCACCCGTTCTTAAGTTTTGTTGCCTCAAAGGAACTTCAAACTCATTTTTATATAATACTAGCTGTCCCGGCGTTGTCTTGCCCAGCTGAGCTGTGGTGGTTTGACAACTGACAGTGTTGAGCTCATAACGTCACCGCACTCTAGATTGATTTTATTTCGATCGTGTTGATTTCCTTCCCAGCTCATGAAAAATCAAAATTTTTCAATTTTGTTACATTTCAAGCTGATTTTCGTAACTTTTTCTACATATAAACACAGCCACCATGAATACGAATCGAACCGTGCAAGAGTCTTTCTGATCGGTTCATCCGTTTCTGAGTTTTGTTGCCTCAAAGCGAATTCAAACTCATTTTTATATATGTAGATATATATAGATATATAATAAAACCCCTTATGACGAAGAGAACAAACCTGCCGATAATACCCAAAGCCACCCAAGTAACAATCAATGCTGAATAGTGAGAGTATTAGCTGAACATTTCCTGGTTAATGATGTCAGTGGCTGTACACAATGACAGCTGAATATGGCTTGTCCAACCTCTTTAATCAGCAATACATGGCTCAATAACAAGTTGAATAGAATATTATTTTAACCAGCTTTAAAACACACATCAACATGAAAAATTAATCACCTATTGTTCAACCTTTAATCAAATAATTTTTGACAGCTGACACAAGCAAGTTTTCGTATAGTCCACATCGCTTCTTCAGCCTCAATACAGGCTTAGTTCAACTTATGTTCTTGATTTTTCAGACACAAAAAGTAATACTCTCATTTTTGAGGATTTGTATACAATTGTGTGTGGTATAGGCGCTAAAGTGAGTAGCTCAAAATCAAGAGGTCCAAGTTCAATTCCCAGTTTAAATATAGAATTATTTATACATTTCTAAACATCTCTTCTGGAAATAAAATGCAGCCAATGCTAAAAATTGGCTTACGAAAGTGTTTTTTTTTGTTTTTTGTATTCTTCAACCACTTCAGAAGCTTTTAGGTGAATTTCACGGAGATTTCATGGGGGTTCCAGAGGCGTTTTAAAGCGTTGCAAGGTTACATAAGGCTGTATGAGTATGAATCTTAGCCGTGAAGCTCTTAGAGGCAACCAAATACGTTAGTAGATCCAATGACCTATACTCAAGGAAGTTCTTGGAGATTCTCAAACAAACAATGAGCTAACCACTTGACAGCACATAGTTGCATGAGGCTGTGCAAGCATAAATTTCATTCATATTGCTCCAATATGTAGATTATGCAAGTAAATCAGATGGCCTAAGTTTCAGGGAGTTCTCGGATACTCCTATACAATAATAGAACCCTACCACTTGATAGAACATAGATGCCTGAGGTTGTGTGAATATGAATCTCATTCATAGTTTATGTAGATACAACTAGTAGCTCTCGTAGAAACGATGGCCTTTTCTCAAGGAAGTTCTTGAGTATAGGTCATCGGAACTATAAACTCATCACTTGACAACACATAATGCTCCAATAGATCACTGATTACGCAAATAAATCAGATGGTCTTAACTCCTGGAAGTTCTCGGATACTCTTGATTTTTTAACCCTTAAACACGCCGTAAACGCCCCTAAGCTCTTAGCTCCGTTTGTTTCCAGTAAACCAACTTTATTCCTAAGCTTTAGAACTCCAACTGCTCTGAACATAATCAAATTCCATTTCGGTAACGTTACCTTAATGGAGGGATCCAAAATTGATTTTACCTAAATGGAGGTTTGGGTGTTTGCAATAAAAAAGATTACCTGCAAAATTTTGCCCAATGCTACCGTTTCCGAGATACAAGGATTGTACCATAACATTTACTGAAAATATTCATTTTTCGGTCGTTTTCGAATGTTTTCCAAGTCATTAGGATTTTTTTCGGGAAGATTCAATATTACTTATTGCACTGTGGACAAAATCATAAAAAATATGGACAAAAATATTATAAGTTTACAAAATAATAAAAACACAAAATAAAAAGCAATCAATTTAAGAGCTGTATCAAACTCAATTTTAAATATTGACATATGATATTCCAATTAAACATAGAAATTTCGGTAGTGAAGGAGATCAACAAGTTTCTGAAACCTTACGGAAGCTCAACAGGAAATTTAACATTTGCGGCTCGTGTTGTCCACAGTTGATTTTGTGGTTATAGATAAAATCCGGTGGAAGGAGGAGAATTGTTGGAAGTGGTTTACTTCTGGGAAACAACGTACGAAAACCTTGAAAGTTTTTCAAAGTGTTCATACAATTACGAAAAGCATCCATACGATATCATTCCCGCAAAACAATCAAACCCAACTCCAGCTGGGTAGAAATCAACAAAAGCAGTCCTCTGAATATTCAGATGTGAGCTTGGTCATTTTCCAACTGATTTTAAATTAATATTTCGCCATTCCAAGGAGAATCTCGACTGGAACCTGCCATCATATGATTTCTCATTCCCATCTCCATATTCAGATTAATCAGAATTTCGACGATAACATTCCAAGCAGCAGTGAACTCTACTATGGATTGGAGGGGCAGCAGCAGTTGCTGCACCCATAAATACCGAAGCGAGACGTAATGGCGAGCCCATAAGACCAGCTGAACTAAATGGGCAATTCGCTGCGAAAGTATAAGGGAAAGAGCATCGGAACAGCCAGGTGGAAGCGATGGAAATGAGCTATGCGCAAATATTTACACCAAAAGGTCGTAAATAAGGGCTTTCCTTGTTTGCTGCGGTTGTGGTTTTGGATGATTTCTTTTCTGCTGCGGTCACCGTGAGAGATGGGTTCTATTGAAGGAGCTTTTGGCAGGCATTGGCACTTTAGAAAAGAAAATAGATTTTTAGACTCCTAGAAAAGAAAATAGATTTTTAAAACAATGATATCATTGATGATTTAATTTCCCAATGCTTAACCAGTTCATTGACATTGAAGCAGCATACGACCACACAGAGCTTTATTTCAAAGATTCTTCATTAAATTACTCCAGTAGTGGTTCCCTTCAGAAATTCGTTCAGGCATCCCAGGAAGACCACTAGATATTTGTTCAGGAAGTAATCAAGGGATTCCATTGAAAATTCCCACATGAATGCGTCCATTAATTTCTTCAGGGATACATCCAGAAAATCCTGCAGGAATTCCTTCAGAGATTTTTCCATTATTGCTTTCAGGGAGTCAGACAGGAATTCCTCCAGAGATTCCAGCAGGAGTTCATTCAGAGATTTCTTCAGGATTTCCCTGATAATTTCTCCACGGATTCTTTAAGAAATTTATTAAAAAATATTCTCTAAGAATTTCTGCGGAAATCCCTCAAGAAATATCTCAAGAGTTTTTTTTAGAGATCTTTGCGTACGCTTATTTATGCGTTTCTCCAGGTATTCTAGATTTTTTTTTTCCAGAAATTAGAATACTTTCATGAAATTTTATGAAGAGTTTTATGAAAGGATTTATCCAGGAATTTACCCATAAATTCATAAATATTTTTTTTTCTAGGATGTTCTTAAGAAATTCCTTCTGGCATCCCTTCTAGAATTTCCCTACGATTTCATCGGATGTTCCTGCAGAGATTCTTTGTAGTATTTGCTAAGATTTCTACATTTCTATCTCCAGAGACTTCTTCAGAACTTTTGGGATGGCTTCAGGAATTTCAGCAAGGGATTTCTTCAAAAGTTCTTTCATGGACTTTTTCAGAAATGCTTCTAAAAAAATACTTACAAATCCTGCAGAGATGGCTTCGTATACTCTTCTCAAGGTTTCCCCAAGAACTCTTTGAGAAATTCCTTCAATTATTTCTGCAGGAATTCCTTCAAGGACTTTTTTTTAAGATATTGATTTTGCGATTCCATCAGAAATATCTCCTGGGTTGTTTTAAGAGATGATCCCTACACATTTTGTTCTGATATTCTTCCAGAGATTCTTCAAAAGTACTTCAAAAAATTGCACAAACATTACTGTAGAATTATTTGAGGAATCCCTGACGGAATTTCTAAGGAATCTCTGGAAGAATATCTCAAGAAATCCCTTAAAAAACTTCTTGAGATACCTTTGAAAATTCCTAGAAGAAATTTTTGAAATTTTTTTGAAGGAATTGCTGTACAAAAAATCCTTAAGCAATTTCTGAAGTTATCTCTTGAGCAATTTCTGGATGAATGTCTAGGATAATAACTAGGAGAATACCCGAAGAAACACCCTAAGATACTGCTTTATTTTCAGAAAAAATAAAATCATCAGAGACTTATGGAGGAACTCTGCATGTTATTCCAAGGAAAAAATGCTTGAGAAACTTCTGAAAGGATTCTTGGAAAATTCCATAAAGGAATTTCTGTAGTAATCTCTGAAAACATATCTGCAACTGCAAGTACTAGTGGAATTCTTGAAGGAATCCCTCAATAAGTTTCTGAGGGATTCCTGGAGGATATTCTGAAGGAATCCTTAGAAGAACTCGTAGATGTACCTTTGAACAGCCGTAATTCTACAAAATTACGTTATCGACATTGACTGTGTTGGCACATTTTTGGTTATTATGCATCAAAATCACTTGGGAATTTTCTGGAGGAATTTTCAAATCAATGCCCTAGAAAATCCCCGAACAAATGGAGTAATATCTGAAGGAACCTCTGGAGAAATTACCTGATAAGCGGATTAGAAACCTGCTGGAATTAGATCTTTTGATGAAATGTTCGGAGGAATTCCTCGAGAAACCCCTGGAGAAATTCCTAGAAGAATTTTCACAGAAATCCCAAAGAAAACCACCGAGAAAAAGTTCTGACAATTTTTCTGTAGGAATTACTTCAGAAATCTTTGACGAAATACATGAAGGAGTACAAGCATGAACTCATGTAGCAATCCTTGAAGAAATTTTTCATAGATCCCCTTAAGGAATCCCAGGAGGAATTTCGGAAGAAATTTCTGAGGAAACCCGTACACCAGTTTCAAAATGAATCTTATGAGAAATTTTTTGAGATACTCCTGAAGAAGTGCCAAGGAAAATTCATGGGGGAGTCTCTGAATGAATGTCTGGAGGAATCCTTGGAGTATTTTTTTTATAGACATCCATGGACGGGAATGCATTTTGAAGGGATACTAAGAGGAATCTTTGGAGAAATTCTCGCTGAAATCATTCCAAGAAATCCTGCGCGAATCTTCTTCTTTAATTGCTTTGACATTCATGCACACAACAGTAACACGTATTTGATGAACAAATTGAGATTCACGTGCTTCGGTTATTATTATTATTAATATTTATTAACGACACTTTACCATTATTGTGGCATTCGTGTCATAAAGAGTGCTTCGGTGGTAATAGAACCCACGATTCCCAATTCGCTAGATGGACGTTTCTTTCCTCCAAGCTACGGAACCACTTGACCATCTCCATCCCGTGAAGGCACAAAATTGAACTCGACTCCTTTAATGCACATGGTTTGTTCCTTTTCAGTATTTGTATACTCTTACTCTTTCGGATGGAATTAGATTAACATGTACACGTCTGAGTTGTTTTTAGCTCTGTAGCTTTGAGGACAGAAGCGCCCGTCTAGCTAATTGGAAGTCGTGGGTTCGATTCCCATCGGAACATGTGGATTTCTTTTCGCATTTCAAATCTCAATTTTTTCATCAATCACGTGTTTATGTTGTGTGCATAAATGTCAAAGCAAACAAACGTTGTAATTTCCACATGGCTTGGTTAGCCTAAACAAAAATAGAGAAAATCACATCTTCTCTCTGTAAACTTTCCAGAAATTTTTTGATGAATCCTCAAATAATCCCCAAACAATTTCTGACGGTATCCCTGGAGGTAACCCTGGAGATTTTCCTAGAAATATACAGAAGAATTCTTGAAAAACTTATAGAAGGAATTCCAGTAAGAATGTCCCTTTTGCGATAATAATAATGCTCGGAAGGGTTATCCCGGAATATTTTTAATTAGGCGCAATATTGGAGTAATATCCTTGGGTCGTACCTGTAGGAAGTGCAGAAATTTGGAAACCTTTGAGTTACAAACTCTGATTTTACCATGACAGCACTGCAAAGAGCACGATAGCACATTCGAAGAAAAAACTTCAGGAGGGATTTCCGAAGGATTTCATTGGACAATTTGTACACAATTTTTGAGAGAACTTCGTCCCTTCAGGCCTACAGAACGTCCCACCTCAACCTTGTTATTGTTTACCGGAACCACAACGGATCACATCCACATTGACCGGTTAACAATCAACACTCGATACGCTCATTTATCACTCTCAATGTCCGACGCTTATCATGTGAATCCGCCAGCATGTTTGCAATTCTATCTCATCTCAGCGCTCACCACAGCAGGACATGCTTGTCCCACATTCTGTTGACTGTCCGTCCACCTCTTCATTGTCATCGCGGCGGTGGTCATGGCATGAGATCTAGCATCAACCATGGCTGCTAGTTGGAGTGAGTTTTTGCTGTTGTGGGAGTGGGCAAAAAGCGAGCAAATTAGCCCGTTTTTGCTGCCACTTGGTCTGCTGACCGGCAAACCGGCGAACCGACGACGACGACTACGACAGAGAGTCGTCGGAAAAACAACCATGTCGACTGGGAAAATACCACCATTACCACCACCGAATATCATCATGATGGTCATTATACGATGGTGGTTGGGATTCCGAGTAGAAAATGTTACGCTCAGTTTTGTTTGATGATAACGAATCTATCGAAATACTATTCAGCTTCAATGCAGCAGATGGCTGATCTCGGGCATATGTTATATGTTGGATATTTGTCCAACATATAAATAGATTACACGATCCATGCAGGGCTGGTACAACTCAGCAATGGTTCATCCAAAGCAAAGCGTTTTCAGTGAACATCTTCTTCTTCTTTTTGGCGTAATGCCACCACTGCGACACAGTCTGCTTCTAAGTGTACTATGGATATTCCCGCAGTTACTAACTGAGGAATAATATATTTTTTGCATGTGTATACCGTGTGGCATGTGCAAGGATACTCTATGCTTGATGTGAAGAATTAGCCTAAGTTAAAATTCACGAATAAAAAAAAATCAGGGCGTCAAAACGTTGTAACGTCACGGTAGAATGAGTCATTTCACAAAATTGAACTTCTAAGTGAACACTTGAGGGACTGTTTGTTAGGACAATTTTCAGGGAATTCCTTCAGAAAGGCATCTGGGGATGCCTTCTGGAATCCCTACTGCGGGTTCCTTCAGGTAACCCTGTTAGGGATTTCTCCAGAAATTCCTGCTAGGATTGCCTCGATGAAATCCTTCTGTTGATTCCTTCAGGTTCTTCAATAGATTCCTTCAGGACATTCTTTAGAAGCTCTTTCAGGGATTCCTTTAGAGATTTTGCCTGGGATTTCTGCAAAACATCCAGGGTATTTATACAGGAATTCAAGCTGGGGATTTCTCGTGGAGAAATTTCAGAAGCGACTTCTGGAGGGAGGTTAGAAAGAACTTCTAGAGGATTCCTAAAAGGAACACCTTGAGGATTCCCAATAAACTTCTGGATGATTTCCAGAAGGAACGCTTGGAACAATCCCATTTGAAAATCCGAGAGAAATTCTGGAGAGAAACCAGCCAGCATAAGCACGTGGAGAAATCCAAGAACGAAGTCGTGGGAGAATTTCAGAAGGAGCAACTCCTGCAAGAATAAAAAGAAACATCTGTAGTAATCCCAGACAAAAATCTTGCAGGAATCCCAGAAGGATCTCCTGGCGAAATTCCTAGACGAATCCCAGAAGGATTTGCTGGAAAAACGCAGAAACTATTTGAAGTACCCCAGAAGGAACTTCTGATGGAGTCCCAGAAAAGCTTTTGGAGCAATGAGAGAGAGAGAGAGAAACTTGGAAGCTTTTGTAGGAATCCCAGGGCAGGAAACCCAGAAGAAACTTCGGGAGGAATCTCAGATAAAGTCCTTCAATAATTTCGGAAGGAGCCGGGGCTCGTGGCGTAGTGATCACACGTTCACTTCATAAATGAATGGTCATGGGTTCGATCCCAGCCTTGGCACTTGAAATTTTTCATCAGTTGCTCTTCCCCCCGAGAGCGGCTGACACCTGACCCTCTTCTGAGCATATGCTCTAACGGACCCGGAAACTTGGATATCGGCTGGTCCGATTGGCCCAATCGGACTGGAAACGGAACAGGAGCCACACATTAACATCCTCGTGCTCATCATTCTACCATGGACAGGGTAGAAAAGTGATAGCAGCGCAAAGGCAACCAGATCGATATAGTAGACTTAGAATAGAATACATTTAGGCGCTGTACAAAGTATAAGTGCAGCTGCCAATTGGAATCGCTCACGCAGTGCCCTAGTGGACAAACGAGCTGTGAATTAGGTTTAGTGATTGAAGAATAAAAAAGTTCCTGGATCGATCGGCAATCGAACCCGTCATCCTTAGCATGGTCTTTCTGAATACCCGTGCGCTTACTGCATCAGCTATATGGGCCCAGAGGAAACTCTTACCAGAATCAAAACACGAATTCCTTGAAGAATCTCAGAAGAAACTTATGGAAAAATGTTCGGTGAAACTCCTGAAAAGCACCCATAGGAGAGAATTTAGAGCACCCATACTGGGAGAATTTAAGAAACAAAATGTAGAGGTAAACTCCAGAATGAATCGTTGGATGGATTTTAGATGGATCTCCTTGATGAATCTAAAAAAAAAGAGAATTAGAATCCTAGAAGAGTTCTTAAATATAGAGAAATCCCAGAACCATTGAGGAATTCCAAACATTACATAGAAGATTCCACTGAGATTATGTAAAGGAACTCCAAAAGAAATTCCTTGAGGAATTCCTACTAAATACTTTTCATCAAATTCTTCGAGATAACCAAGCAATACCCTACGAGATGTAATCCCAGAAACATTCTTGGATTAAATCCGAAAGGAACTCCCGGAGTAATCTTAAAAGACCTTTCGGAAAGACCACAGATGAAATCTGGCCAAACATGTCTTAAGGTCCAATCTGCAAAAGAGAGGCTCTCTTTAAGTCTCCTCTCTTTCAATTATAACGTGCTTGTATATATTAATTTTTATTTACAGTATCGGACAATAAAAATGCACCAAAGCCGTTTTCCCATACAAACTAGTCAACTTTGGATTGTCATAACTCAGTTATTTCTCAACCGATTGTTTTCGGCCTTTCTCTGACGAACTACAAAACACTTCAATTTTTGAAAACTATTGAAAAAATTCGGTGATAACTATTGATACAAAAGTTACAGATAGGTTGAATTTTGACAATAAAAATGCACCAAGACAAAAAATGCTATAGCAAAACATGGTCACGTCATATCATTATGGTGTCTTCGGCAAATATGTTTCTTGTGTGGTGATGAGTAAATTTGCTGAAGAGACCAACATGATTTGACTTCAGCATTTTTTGCTAAAAAATATTTTGTTTTGGTGCATTTTTATTGTCAAAATTCAACCTATCTGTAACTTTTCTATCAATAGTTATCACCGAATTTTTTCAATAGTTTTCAAAAATTGAAATATTTTGTAGTTCGTCACAGAAAGGCCGAAAACAATCGGTTGAGAAATAATTGAGATATGGCTATCGAAAGTTGACTAGTTTGTATGGAAAAACGGCTTTGGTGCATTTTTATTGTCCGATACTGTACTTCTTGCGTCAGAAGGTAGATAGAGTAATCCTTTTCCGATCTACACATAACAAATTGTAAAAATGTCAACTTTGACACCGTAATAACTTAAAGAGAATCGTAACAAAGAGAGTCTCTCTTTTGCAGATTGGGCCTTTAGACATGTTTGTCGTCAAATAGAAGAATCCCATAAAATGCATGGTTGAGATGAAATTTATAGGACCTGGGTATTCACAATGTCATGCACAATTCAATTTCATTCAAAATAATTGTAGATTAACATCTAGTGACATGCTAATCAGTATAAAAGTACACAACAGTAGTAATAAATTATACCCTGGATAAGCGAGTCTTTTTCGCCTTATAACCGAGTCCAACCTGTATCTAAAAACATCGTGGTAGATTATTTTATATAAAAATTAAAATAAACCCACAAAGTAGCATGAACCAAGCTCACAAATTCATATGCATTAGGCTGTCCCGAAAAAAAAAATATGTTCGAAAGTCAAGGTGCTCAACCCAAAAATGAAAGACATACCTATTTGCAGCATTTCTGTAGTACATATCGATTTATTTATTTATAAATAAACTTAACCTAACTTATTTCCCTATCGTTGTTACAATAAAAGTAATATAATAAAATTACAAACAAAAACACGTACAAAAAAACAATATCATTATTCGTCATGTTCCCGAGAGGGAAACCAACTTTTTATAGAGCAGCTGACTGATTTTCAGCAACGCTTAAAAATCAAGTGGTTTCCACTTTCACGACTTCTTTTTCAGACCTAGGTCCAATATAGGTGCAATCACCCTAATTTGGTGGTTACTAGGGTATCGGGATGCTTCGTTGGCATAGTCCCCTCGTTCGGCCTATCTCAACGTAAACCAAATACTCAAACAAACACGCATAACTGGATATCTGAAAAGCTATGCGCCAAACAACTGTAAGGTTTCGTTTTAATTTTAGCACTTTGGAGCATTAAAATTGAATGAAAATGTCACTTTGTTTAGCTTTTGCAGACGCCATGATTCTTCGGCTTAGTGGGTAGTCTATACATATGATCATAAATGGCATGATTCTGGAACATTTCGAATTGACTTTTCAATAACTGAACATTTGATGCGACGGTCAAAGACGCTATTTTGAACTTGTGTATTTGTTTTCAACGAATAATTACTATTTTACAAATTGAATGTGGGCCGAATATTGAGGACATTTTTTTCACTATGCACCCAAATCATGACCCATCAGTAAAGTGACGTCAAAAACACCGATAAAAAGACGTCAACAATATTTCTTGCGTAGGATCCAGAAAGAACGAACAAAAAGAAAGATTTTGTATGCGGTGACTGTAGAAATATAACACAATAATAGGGCTGCGTTGTTTTCGTTATCAAATTAAATTAATTAAGTTAAAGTGTTAAGTTAAATTAAGTTAAATAATTAAGTTAAAGTGATTATTTATAGTTTTTTGAAAAATTGGCTCCGAAAATGTAATTTAAAAGTAAGATTGGTTAACAAACAGAGATTCAGCAGAAATATTGAAAAAATGAAATAATTAATGGTTCTAGTGCTTGGAAAGCAATAGGCCAACGTTGTATCCACTAATAGGCCAATTTTTGTACCATAGACCAACGGTGCATACCATCGCATCGAATCTTTTCAACTTAATTAAGTAAATTCTTGAATATTTACGTTAGTTTACTTCCAATTGGTAAAGCATGCATTGCCTAGAGTGTGTAATATTTAGGGGCAACATAATATTTCTAGTGCTATTAATTCACGAGTTATGGTCAAAATTGTCAAGTAGGCTGGCAAATTAGGCCAAGGAATGGTACATATACCCTATGTGGACGGAACAGAAATCACTGGAACGGCAAGATGTGGTAGTTTTCCCCCTTTTTCAGGTGTTTCCAGAAACCTAATTTTGCGCGGAGATTTTCTACATCTGATTATGCCGCGACTTCCAGCTTTCTGTGCAAACTCGCCCACTAATAACTTTAGTTTTAATGTAATTCAACTTGAAATAAAACAGAACTAGGCAAACTATCGAAACTGATTATTTTTCACGATGGCGAAATTATGCTTTGTTTATTGCTGTGCTGAATTTCTCTACTACTTTCTCCTATAGACACTATAGATTCCATAGACTCGCGGAGACGAAGACAACTGTAGCCAAACGAACTGTCAGTTCGTGTAGCCAAACGAGCATGACGTCACGATTTCAATAGCGACAATGGATTGCGTGACGTCATATTCGTTCGGTACACTCTAAATTGACGGTAAAACACACTAAAATGCTCAACCATGTCTCCGCGAGTCTATGGAATCTATAGTGTCTATACTTTCTCCCTCATCTCTTCTACCACTACCACCACACGCGAGCTGTCATGCTGCAATGGTTATGCTGCGGTTAGACCGGTACATTTTTAGACTGGCCCAGAAATCCAAATAAAATTTATTTTAATGCGGCATCGTAACACCCCAGCCCGTAACATCCGGCATTCCCGGATTTACCTTACCTCCAGTGCCGCTAAATTTACCACGCCTCGTCGCTGTACCTTACCGTCGGCGGTCCTAACGTCTACCTGTCGGACTCGGCCATCCGAGCCCTGGATGACTGCCTCGATTACGCCGCGTCTCCAGCACTTCCGGTTTTTGCCGTCGACTACGAAGACCAAGTCGCCCTCTTGGAGCGGCTGTCGATCGTCGAACCATTTCGACCGTCGGTTGATCGTAGGAAGGTACTCCCTGCTCCACCGTTCCCACATGCGGTCCGCAAGAAATTTGGAACGCTTGTACAAGTTCCGCAGAGCTTCTGCGGGTGTAGCTGATTCCTCCACCTTCACGTCCGCACCAGACACCGTTCCTCGTAGGAAGTGGTTCGGCGTCAGTGCTTCCGTTTCGGTCGAGTCCTGCGGCAGATAGGTTAGTGGCCGTGTGTTGATCATGTCGGCCGCCTCCGCCAGTGTTGTCGCCAGGATCTCGTCCGTCAGCCTTCGTCCATCGTCGAGTGCGCGCATAGCTTCTTTCACCGACTGGACCATCCGCTCCCAGACGCCGCCCATGTGCGGGGTTCCGGGTGGATTAAAATGCCATGCTGTAGTGGGGCTGCCTACGATCTCTGCGCTCTGATGATTGATCTTCTCCATCTCGTTGTTCGCTCCCCGAAAGCACGTAGCATTATCGGAGAAGATGTGGCTGGGTTTGCCGAATTTGCTGCAGAAACGAGTGATGGCCATCCGACACGACTCCGTCGTGAGACTATGGACAACCTCTAAATGTACCGCTCGCACGGCCATGCAGGTGAATACCGCTACCCATCGCTTCTCCTTTCGCCGACCGCCGACGACTTCTACCGGACCTAGGTAATCAAGGCCCACGGAGCTGAATGGCCGAAGACGAGAAGTTACTCGTTCCACTGGAAGTGGAGCCATCCTCGGAGATCGCGGCTGGCACTTGTTCACCTTACACCAGACACACTTGCTTACAACCTGCTGTATCGCCGGTCGCATTTTCGGAACCTGGAACCGCTGCCGCATCTCGTTAAACATGGTCTCCGAATTGGCGTGTCCGAACTGCTCGTGGTAGTATTGGATCAGCTTGTGCGTCACTTCATGGGACCGAGACAGAATTATCGGATGCCTTTTGTCGAAAGAGCTCTCATCCGCGTTCGCGAGCCGCCCGTCCATCCGCAGCACACCTTCTTCGTCCAGCACCGGCGAACTCTTGTAGATCGGACTGCATTTCTTGACGACCGATATTGGGCCGCCCGGCTGACGCCCCAGATTGTTTGTGAGCGCACTCATTTCATCCGGGAAATTGTCCCACTGTGCTTGACGCCATAGGATTGTCTCCGCCCGTCGAAGGTCTTCTTGGCCCAGTGGGGCTTTCACCGACGGATAGTTGGCCGCAACGTGTTTGGTTAGCTGCCGCTGTTTCACTGTAGCCCACGTGGTCAGTATCGGCTCTCCTCTAGATTTTCGCCGGCAGTTGTCAATGAAGTGCACCACACTCGCTGTCACCCTCAGCAACTTAGTCCAACGGGATCTCACCTGAGCTGCCACCTTTGGCTGCTGTTGATGCCACTGCACCTCGAGAGGCTAGACTCGATCAAAAAAATAGCGGTGACCGCGATGACGACTGTAATAAAAGAGATCGGATTGGAGTGCGGCAGTTTGGCGATGGTCGCATGCGTAATACACGTTCGAAAGCAAAACAGAATCTACAAGTCTGTGAAAACGGCAATTACTGTGAATTCTGCAGTGTGACAATGGTGACCCGGTCAATAGAAAAAATATTCGTGGTGTTTGACCCTGGCGGAGATTGTTTATCGGTGGACTGCGAATACGAAAGCGACGAAGTGGTGTATATCGGTGACTATAAACAGCGAGAGTACCCATTCAAGTGTAATAAAAAAGGAATTCCATGGGAAATAGGTAAATAAATTTATTCAAGCTGCAACCAGTTTCACGGGGGGAGGCTGTTACGAAGGATTTGAGTTTGGTGAAACTGGCAGCACTGGCATAGCTTAGCATATACAACTGGGCAAAATATTGAAGGCAGTAGATAGCAGAAGTGAAAGTGTTGGGATGTTTGTGTCTGGGAGTAGCAGAAAAATACTATAATGTAAGTTATATTAAGGCAATTGCATTTTTCTTTAACCGATTCTGCATACATAAACGAGCATCTGAACGGAATCTCCCCGCGGGGAGTAGCGGGGAGCGATTTGTAAGACACTTTGAATTCAAACTGTAAGAATTTTTCGTACTAATGACATGTAATGCCAATTTTGGAGCCAACAGTGTTATTTTGATCTCTTGCTCCATTGCAGATGTCTGATATACACAAGAACTTACAAATAAACTTTTGATAGCAATTGTATTACTTACATCAATAGACTTTTGAAGTGGTTGAATTTGTTTGTGTTCTTTATCAAAAATTCAGCACTTTTTCCATCAGCAGCTATTCAGTGCTGTAACAAGATACAAAATCAATATTTCCAATTTTTTTAAATGCCAGTTAGTGCTCCTGGTAGTATGGATGAATGCTCAATATACTGTATCCTATATAAGACATGTTCAAAAATTGAGTTTCTGCCAGCTTTTCTCAAAATTGGACCTCTGTGTGGCGCTTTGCTGCCCGTACACAGTCCTACGCAAAGAAGGCCGTAGCCAAGGTCGCAACATCACGTTATTCCGCAGTGTTCTTGGACGAACATACAAATCGACGGACTGCAAGAGTGCTGGGCTGTCCATCCTTCCCTGCAACAAGTCCGCAATGACCATTGCTCGTGCTACGTTCCTGCGCAGCTGAAGGCTCTCTAGGTCGATCAATTGGCACCGACTTCTGTAGCTTGGCAGTCGCAACGGATCGCGCCATGGGAGTCGGCGGAGAGCAAAGCGGATAAAACGGCACTGGACAGATTCCATCCTCTCTATTCCTCTTAGATGATGAGGATTCCAAACCACGTTACAATACTCGAGCGTCGATCGAACTAGCGAACAATACAGTGATTTCAATTAATACACGCTGGTGAAGTCCGTGGCGATCCGCAATATGAAGCCCAACGTTCTAGACGCTTTTTCAACTACGAAGGAAACATGTTGTCTGAAACTTAGTTGCGAATCCAGAACCACCACCAGGTCCTTCACATCAGCTGCACGCTGAATCACGGTGTCGAAGAGCTTGTACTGGAAAATTATAGGTCTACGAATTCGAGCAAACCAAATCACGGAACATTTGATGGGATTAACCATCATTCGGTTGATTATGCACCAGTTCATAAATGCATCCAGATCCTGCTGGAGGCAAATTGCGTCTTCGATAGAGCGAATCATCCGGTAGATTTTCAGATCATTTGCGAAAGACACACGGGGTCAACGTGTAGTTGACATCATTGAAATAAATCAAGAAAATCAGCGGCTGCCTTGAGGGATTCTGGACGTGAAATGAAACTGATGCAAATTATCTAGAAAATCTTCTTAAAACCAAAAAAGGACGAAGAATTATTACAGTTGTGAAAAAATCGAAAAAATAGGCCTCGGGTAAACGAATGCCTACCACTTTATGAGCACTTCCACAATTATCAACACAGAGCTTCCTCTGCAGATGACCATTTTGATTGTGTATGTCATGCGGCAAGCACGAGGATACTCTATGTCCAAGGAAGTCAAGGAAATTTACTTTACGAAAAGTTTCTGGACCGACCTGGAATCGAACCCGTTACCCTCAGCATGGTAAAACTGAACATTGATCAGTAATTTGCTTTTCCCGTACTTCTTTTTAATTTTTTTTTTTAACCTTTCCCACCTTAACCACTTAAAGATGACCAACCACTTCTATGGCCAACACTTTCTGCTCGGGTCCCAGCCAAACCCGTTAGGACATCAACACGCGCCACACAATCAGTTTGAAGGCTTGATTGTGAACGGAACATGAAATTACAAATCTGGTTAGCCAAATGAGGGCACATGCCGCGCTGCGTCCTAAAGCACTGCCCAGTTAAAATCCTTGCACAAAACAACGATGACGGACGAGCTAGCCCCAGCCCCAGCTAGCCCGTTAGTGGTTGGCAGTGGTCAAGAATTTGTGGGAAAGATTCCGGCTGTCTTTTACTGTTTGACAAGCTAATTAGGCTATGGTCACTCGCTACTACAGCAGACTTGGTGGCATGTGATAAAAATGGGAACAATGGGCCTCGTTTGGGGGATTCTCATCCAAACGCTTGTAAGAAACTTAGCAGTTGGAAATCGTTTTTGTGTCACTACGTAGACATTATTGTTTTTTGTTCTTGTGTGCATCATAAATCTGTGAGCTTTGTCGGAAGCAGTTCCAAATTCGCATATCATCAGGAATGTTGTACAGCTCATTTTGAATACATGGTGGGACAATGCAAGATATTCAGAATAAGTGTGGAACAAGCTCACCAATTTCAGAGAGAAAGTAGATAAAAAGATACAAAAGTAGAAGAACAGGGAAGGGCCAGGGATTGAACCCAGGACCTTCTGCACACAAATCAGAAGCGATAGCCGCTATACCAGTAAAACTATTGTTTCTGATGATGTACTCTTCAGATTTTAGCAAATGTTCCATGATTTTTAGGATGTAAGGTTTAGAGTGTTATGAATGATGAGTGCTTAATTACGCTTTATGTATTGGAAAAATCATATTTATTTTAGATACTGTGTACGGTTAGGCAAATATGGTGTAGACCTGTGCGCCGATTATATTTTGATCGGCGGCGGCGTGAGGGCCATTTTTAGCCGGCGGCGGCGGCGTCATTGGCGTCACGCCGGTGGTAGCTTTCGGCGGCGGCGGCGGCGGCGGCGTGAATCGGCGTGACCCAAATTTGACCATATTTCAACATAGGCAAAGCAAAGAAGTTGTCATTACGCCCTAGAATTTGTAGTCTAAGCTTTAACATGACCATTGATGACATAAACTATCCTACGTTAAAATGAATATCTTTTTTTTTATTTCTGTTCGGGTCCATCACTGCCACCAGAGATTAGACCTATTGTGATACTTTTTTTACTTATTCGGTTATTTGGTAGGCTCGGGCGCCACATGGACATAACAGAGCGGAAATGATTTATGCATTTTTGTTTTTACGTTGTTTACATTTTTCAAATTTTTAACTGCCTTAATACTATATTAGTTTGGGGAGCCGAACTACTCGCGGCTGTTTCGAGGTTAGGGATAACAAATATTTATAATTGGAATGGAATATAGAAACATTACCGGTATCCTTAATGTAATGCATGTTGCATTACTCCATTGCAAATGAAGGGCAATAAAATATTGATTTTGCTACATTTCTTTTGTTTGGTTGTTTCAGAACCTTCAGAAGCAACCAAACTTGATAAAAGATAATAAGGTCAAACTATTTATACCAAGGAATCCCCGAATGATTTCAGGGGGGAATCTCAGATGGAATCTTAGAAGGAGCCTGAAAGAAACTCCTGAAGGAATCTATGAAGAAAATTCTGAACTAATCTCTGTAGGAACTGCTGTTTGAAACCCTGAAGAAACTGCTGCAGGAACTCCTGGCGGTTCAAGAATCTCTTTTAGAGATCCCTGCAGAAAATTCTGAACAATTCCCTGATTGAAGTTTTCGAGGAATTTCAGAAGGAAATCCAAGAAGATACTCAAATTAATTCAAGCAGGAATTCCAAGGTAATTACAGCAGGAATTTCCAAAAGAATTCCAGGAGGAATCTTCGACGGAATCCCTGCGGGAATTTTTACAGAAATTCGAGAAGGAATCCCCAACGGATTTCTAAAAAGAATCAATGAAAATTAGAGAGATGGAATTTCAGGAGAAATTCCTGAGAGAATACTAAGAGGAATTTCCGAAAGAATTCCGTGAGGAATCCTCAAAGGAATTCCGGGAGGAATCCCGTAAGGTATTTTAGCAGGAAACTCCGAAAGGATTCTAGGAAGAATCCCCGGAGGAATTCTAAGAGGAATTCCCGGAGGAATTCTAAGAGGAAATCCCGGAGGAAATTCGTTACGGATTCCCGCGAGGGATCTAGGGGAGTGAAAGATCCCCGTGATGGATGTAGGAGGAATCTCCGAACCCAACACACTAGAAAATTTGTTAAGAAACGATAGAAAGACTGCGAAGTGCAAGTATTGAAATATTCTAAAAACATCGGATTGTACAATAAGATTAAAGAACTATTATTATTTTAAATAAAGCTATAGAGACGAATGTCGCATAGCGGTAAATTCTCCCACAACAAAAAATAATCTCCGAAGAATTTTTAAGGGGAATCACCAAAGGAATAACAAGAGGGAATTCCTAAGGAATTTTAGGGAGAATTTTCGAAGGAAGAACCCCTCAAGAGAAACCCCTGGAGGAATTCCAATTAAAATTTCAGGAGAACTTCTCGAAGGAATTCTAGGAAGAATTTTCGAAAGAAACCTTGCAAGAATTCTAGGAGGACTCCCAAAGGAATTCCGGGAGGATTCTCCGAAGAATTTTGAAGAGAAATCACCAAAGGAATTCCCTGAGGAAATCCCGAAGAAATTCCAGAAGCAATCCCCGAATGAATTTTAGGTGGAACCCTCGAAAGAAGTCTAGAAAGAATCTCCGAAGAAATTACAAGACAACTTCTTGCAGGACTCCCAACTCCGAAGGAATTTTGGGAGGAATCTTCGAAGGAATTACAAGCGGATTCTTCAAAGTGGAACCCTGGAGGAATTCTAAGAAGAATCCCCATCGTGGAGCGGACCTGGTGTGATGGTTAGAACACACAAATGTGGGTTCTTTCTTCGGAAGGGAAGTAAAGCGTGGGTCCCGAGATGAACTAGCCTAAGGCTGAAAATCTCTTTAAAACAGATAAAAAAAAATGAAAAAAAAGAATCCCCATAGAAAGTTCAGGAGGAATCTCCAAAGAAATTCAAGAAGGAACCCTCGAAGGAACTCTAGGAAGAGTCGTTGAATACCAGCAAAAATTTCCGAAGGAATTCTGTGAGAAATCACCAAAGAAACTCAAGAAGGAAATCCCGAAAAAAATCCAGGAGGAAACCTGGAGTAATTCCATTAGGAAATTTTGAACGAATTTCGGGAAAAATCTCCGTAGGAAATCTAAGAGGAATCACGAAAGGAATTCCAGCAGGAAACCTCGAAGGAATTCGGGGAGAAATCCATGACGGAATATCAAGAGGAATCCTCGAAAAATCCCAGGAGGATTTGATGAAGGAAGTCCAGCAGGAATCCATAAAGAAATTCCAATTTTTTTAAGGAATTCGAGCAGAAATCCTCAAAGTATTTCTAAGAGGCATCATCGAAAACTATAGAGGTGGAATCCTCGTAGGAACCCTCATAGGAATTCCATGAAAAACCGATGAGGAGTTCCCGCAGGAATTCCAAGGGGAAAACCCGAAAGAATTCCAGGAAGAATCTCCGAAGAAATTCAATGAGAAATTCCCATAGAAATTTCAGGAGGAATCCCCGGCGGAATATCAGAAGAATCCCCGAAGATAGTTCCGGAGGAGTTCCTGAAATAATTCCAGGAGAAATCCTCGAAGGAACTCTAGGAGGAATCAGAGAAGGATTTTAAGGAGGAATTTTCGAATGAATTCCAGAAGGAATTCCTGAAGGAATTTCAAGAGGAATCCTCGAGGGAAGCCCAGGAGAAATCCCTGAAGGAAGTCCAGTAGGAATACCCAAAGGAATCCCTGGAAGAATTCCTGAAGGGAGTGTAGTATTAGCATTTAAGTTAAAATACACATAAATAAAAATGAAAACAAAAATCCTGAAGGAATTCCAGGAGAAATCCCCGAAGAAATAACAGGAGAAATCCCTGCAGGAATCCCAAGAGGAACCTCTGCAGGAAGTCTGAGTGGAATTTCCGAAGCATTTCCAAGCGGAATACTCAAAGGGTTTTCAGGAGGAATCCCCATAGGAAGTCCAGAAAAATTTCCGAGAGAATTCCAGGAGAAATCCCCGAAGGAATTCTAGGAGAAATCAATGAAGCAATTGCAAAAGAAAACCCCAAAGGAATTCCAGAAGTACTCCTGAAGGAATTCCAAGAGGAATCCCTGAACCAATCCAGCAGGAATCTCCGAAGGAATTCTAAGAAAAAAACATCAAAGAAATTCCAGGAGGAAACCTCGAAGAAATTTCAGAGGAATCTATGAAGGATATACAGGAGGAATACCCGAAAGTATTCCAGGAGACATTCCAGAATGAATTCTAGGAGGAATCCCCGAAAGAAGTCCAAAAGGAATCCCTAAATGAAGTGCAGGAGAAATCCCTGTAGGAATTCCATGAGGAATCCAGGTGGAATCTCCGGAAGAATTCTAAGAGGAATCACCAAAGAAATTCGACGGAATTCTAAGAGGAATCCTCGAAAGAATTTAAGGAGAAATTCTCAAACGAAGTATAGGAGGAAACCCCAAAAGAGAATCTGGGAAGAATCTACGGAGGAATTCCAAGAGGAATCCCCGAAATAATTCCAGGAAAAGGCCAGTGTGGTATCCGAGCTCTCTTTTTCGGCTGAACCGCCATCAGCCGATTTTTTTTCCACTACTTTTAGCACAGACCAACACGGACGTCCGTCCGTCACAACAACGTTCATTAAACTGAGTTCTCATCTCACATCAAGCACGTGTTTACACATGCTTGACGTTTTGAAACATTTAGGGACCAGTTAGCCCTCATCTATGAATACGTAAACATAAATCCATTCAAACCCGGTAATATAAAAGTACTCGTGTACGCTAAGATAAAGCAATTAAAATAATTTGAATTTTTGAAGTAAATCGCTTTTTAACATCTTGCACCATTGGATACTACAGCCAGGTGGAATTCTCGAAGGAAGTCCAGGGGAACCACTGAAGGAAGTCTAGGAGGAATCCCCGAAAAAAATGCATTAGAAATCCTTGCAGGGATTTCAGGGTAGGAATACCCAAAGGATTTCCAGGCGAAATCCTCGAAGGATTTTCAGCGGATCTTTCCGGATAGGGGGAAGGATTTACAGGAGGTATTCTCTAAAGAATTCCTTAAATAGTTTCAGAAGGAAATCCTTGAGGAATTCTTGTGGAAACTCCATGAAATATCCCTCAAGAATATCCTGGAGATATGCTAAGGGAATTATTAAAGGAACTCCTACAAGATTTCCTGAAGCAATCAGGGAGAAATCTCTGATGTTACTACTGGAGGCATCCGTGAGTCTTCCTGGAAAAATCTCAATTTCAACCTAGAATCTGAAGGAACCCCAGGAGCGATCCCTGGAAGAATTCCTAAGGAAACTTTTTGAGCAATCCCCTAAGGATATCCTGAAGGAATCTTGGAAGGAACTCTTATATGGGAATCCCTGCATAAACTTCTAGGGTATTCCCTGAATTCCCCTGGAGGAATCCTTGGATCTTCGTATAAGATTTTCCGAAGGAACTTCTGTAGGAATCCCTGAAGAAATTCAGGAGGAATCTCTAAAGAAACATCTGCAAGAATCCCTGAAAGTCCTGGAAAAATCTATGATGACATTCCTGGAAAGAACTCCTGTTGGAATTTCTAAAGGTACTTCAGAAGAAATCTTTGCAGGAACTCCAAGACTAATTTCTAAAGACCTCCTGTAGGAATTCCTGAAGAAACTTCTCACGGGATTGTTGATGGATCTCCAGGTAGCATTTATGAATCCTCCTAAAAGAATGTTTAAAGGGACTTCTGGAAGGATACATGAACGAACTCCCGTTGAAATAGCTTAGGGAACTTCTGAAGTAATTCCTAATAAACACCTGGAGGCATCCCTGAATCCTCCTGGAGCTATTAGAGAGATCCCTGAGAGATCAACGAAGTAACTTGTAGAGCAATCCCTGGAAGAACTCCTGAAAGAATCTCTGAAAAAAAAATCTTCAGGCATCCCGTAGTAATTCCAAGAGGAATCTCCGAAGAAATTTCAGGAGGGAACTCGAACAAATTCCAGGAATTTCTGAAAGATTTCCTGGAAGAATCTCTAAGAAAACTCCTGGACTAGTTTCCAAAGAAACTCCTGTAGGAATTCCTGAAGGAACTTCTGAAGGAATCCATGAAGGAACTCTCAGACTTATCTCTGAAGGACCTCCTATGAGAATCCCTGAAGGATCTTCTTCTGGATGTATCTCTGATGTATCTCTAGGAGGCATCCTTGAATTCTCTGAATGAATTTCTGAAGTTACTCCTGTCGAGATCTTCCTGAGGGATCTTCTGAAAAAAAAAAAAATATCCTGGAGGCATTCTTGAAGAATTGATTGATTTGTCTTTTTTAAGAGACTTTCAGCTCTTGGCTGGTTCGTCTCTTTCCTGAAGAATTTTCTGGAGGAATCTTGGGAAGATCTCCTGGAGGCATCACTGAATCCTTCTGGAAGAAGAAACTTCTGGAGAGATGTGAATGTGTGTTCTAAGAGTCGAGAAAACAGTTATCGTAATTAAACTGTTATGATAGTGATCGTGAGATTTTTTTATCTCAACTTTATGTAAACTTAATTTTGTTCGTGCACTGATCACCGGTGCAAAAAATGAAAATCGGCGGCGTGACAAACAGCGGCGTATGACGCGCCGCTGATACCTTGGTCGGCGTCGCACACTGGGGCAGGATTGAAAATACATGGAAAAAACCTCTAGCTCGTCGAGATGTCGAGATACTCATTTGGTGTCTTCAGAGAAAATATTCCTATGGACATGGTCGATATTCTGAGCGGTAGTCAATTTTTCTTACGTTATTCGCATAAAAGACCTATAAGTCATTTTGGCCAAATTGCATTTTAGCGATATGGTTTCTTCGGCAAAGTTGTTCGGCTGTTTATGCTGAAAAAGTTTACTGAAGACGTCAAATTTCCAAAGCCTACTATTCTTGAGATATTGACCGATTTATAAAATACCTACCTAAAATCGATTATTTTTCATTAAAATACGATTTTAAACAAATTTAATGCCCGTTTTCGAGTTATAATAATGAAAAATACTAAAACAAAACATATATCGAGGAAATTAGTTGAAAAAAATAAAATATGCATTGATTTTATATAGAAAGTTCCCGAAAAACACGAAAAATGCATATAGGACGTTCTTGCAGTCGGGAAAGCTCGGGCAAGTTTTTTCATCGGCAATCACCTAAGAAATACATTAGCTTTCATGTAAAAAATTTTCACAGACATGATATTTAATGATTTTTTTCTAAATTGAGTTCAAAGTTTACTGTTTTGGGTAAATTAGTACAAAATTGTTGTTCATAAAATACTACGTTTTAAGGTGCCAAGTGAACCATGAAAAGTATAGATACCATCTAGTCATAGATTAAGTTGTTTTTAATCTCCAAACAAATTGTAAAACTCAAAAAAGTCCCAAACGCCAATGAAAGTATGCTTTGGTTTTATCATTCGTCAATGCGTTATACAGTCACACATCATGAATATACACTCCCGTTCAAAAGTTTGGGGTCACCCCCTCAAAAACATGTCATTTTTTCAGGCCCATATCTCCGCCAATTTGGGTCCGATTTCAAAACCCTAGGTTTCATTCAAAAGATAATAAGTCAAAGAAACTTTGAACATGATTTAAAAGAAACTTCTTCAAAAAATTTTGTATGTAAACTTAACCCAAAGTTGCCAAATTTTCTAAAAAATGAATATAAACTTACGGCAGTGTCGCTGGAAATTGGGTCCACCAAATTTTAAGATGAGAGCGGTAATATAACCCATTTTCTATTAGCTTTCAACTGCTTTTTACAGAACTTAGCTAAAAAATCTAGAAAAAAAGTTATTAAGTAAATTAATCCTTGATGTCATCGACCAAAAGTTTAGGGTCACCCATCAAAATGATGTATCGGCCAAAAGTTTGGGGTCACTATCGTAAAACATGGAAAAGTGATTTGGTGATATCTTTGTCATCTTTCATTCAATTTTAATTCTTCTTGGCTTATTTGAAACAAAATAAATAATACTTAATGCGTAGATATTGAACCACACATATTTGTAGAAATTTACATAGTAAAACTTAACGTAAAGTTGTCTCATTTTTTGAAGCGTGGTGAAATGTGCTAACTTTACATAACATTTTTATATACAAAAATCGTTAAATACGTTAAATTAAAGACATCAAACGTAAATTTAGTTAATTATCTTGAAATGAGCCAAAAATAATTAAAATTGAACTATAGATGACGAAGATATCACCAAATCACTTTTCCATGTTTTACGAAAGTGACCCCAAACTTTTGGCCGATACATCATATTGAGGGGTGACCCCAAACTTTTGGTCGATGACATCAAGGATTAATTTACTTAATAACTTTTTTTCTAGATTTTTTAGCTAAGTTCTGTAAAAAGCAGTTGAAAGCTAATTGAAAATGGGTCATATTACCGCTCTCATCTTAAAATTTGGTCGACCCAATTTCCAGCGACACTGCCGCAAGTTCATATTCATTTTTTAGAGAATTTGACAACTTTGGGCTAAGTTTACATACAAATTTTTTTGAAAAAGTTTCTTTTAAATCATGTACAAAGTTTCTTTAACTTATTATCTTTTGAATGAAACCCAGGGTTTTGAAATCGGACGCAAATTAGCGGAGATATGGGCCTAAAAAAATGACATGTTTTTGAGGGGGTGACCCCAAACTTTTGAACGGGAGTGTATTTTGATTGTATGATTATTATCTTATTTAATACAGATATTAAAAAAAATGGAGAGTTATAAGCATAAATAAATGTATTCAATGATCTAAAAACTCAAAAGCATGTGAGTAAAAAATGTAGAAAAGCTTTTCAATTATTTTAACCTAGTCGAACGTACTAAATATTTAAATATTTTGCGTACTAAGCAAAATTAATAACAATTCATCAGAAATAAACCAGTAAATAACTATTCTTTGTTATTTGATTCCTCTATTATTTAGATGTCTTTCAAATTAATGGCCATCACAGGAAGCAAACATATGTCTAGATCTCTACAAAATCTGGATGTGTTGTAAAACAGTAATTGAAACATCACGCAAATACATTACGTGTGAATAAATCATTAACAAATGATAAAATCAAGGCATGCTTTTTTTTGCGGCATTTGGGACATTTTTGTGTTTTACAATTTGTTTGGAGATTAGAAACAACTAAATCTATTACTAGATTGTATCTATCCTTTTTATGGTTCACCTGGCACCTTAAAACGTAGTATTTTATGAACAAAAATTATGAACTAATTTACCCAAAACAGTAAACTTTGAACTCAATTTAGAAAAAATCATTAAATATCATGTCTGTGAAAATTTTTTACATAAAAGCAAATGTATTTTTTAGGTGATTGCCGATGAAAAAACTTGCCCGAGCTTGCCCGACTGCAAGAACGTCCTATATACATTTTTCGTGTTTTTCGGGAACTTTCTATATAAAATCAATGCATATTTTATTTTTTTCAACTAATTTCCTCGATATATGTTTTATTTTAGTATTTTTCATTATTATAACTCGAAAACGGACATTAAATTTGTTTAAAAATGTATTTTAATGAAAAAAAATCGATTTTAGGTAGGTATTTTATAAATCGGTCAATATCTCAAGAATAGTAGGCTTTGGAAATTTGACGTCTTCAGCAAACTTTTTCAGCATAAATAGCTGAACAACTTTGCCGAAGAAACCATATCGCTAAAATGCAATTTGGCCAAAATGACTTATAGGACTTTTATGCGAATAACGTAAGAAAAATTTACTACCGCTCAGAGTATCGACCATGTCCATAGAAATATTTTCTCTGAAGACACCAAATGAGTATCTCGACATCTCGATGAGCTAGAGGTTTTTTCCATGTATTTTCAGTTCTGCCCCAGTGTGCGTCGGCGTGGGACAAAAAGTGTCGGCGGCGGCGCACAGGTCTAATATGGTGAAATGATTTGTATTACATGAATTGAAAACTTATAAATTTGAGGTTCAATTTATCAGGCATTGCCACTTGAGACGTTTAGGACAAAAAAGTTATTCATCAATCCAAAAGAATTGTCTAGAAATTTCAATGCACATATCCTAGTGAGGCAACCAAATTCTGGTGCCCACTCAGATGGTTGTAGATCATCATCGTGCGTTTTCATGACATCCATTCGCATTGTGTGTGGATGAAAAATGATTTCAAAACCACTTCGCTATTGAACGCTTGGAACCATATCAAAATCCGGATACCGCCGATTCTCCTTCTGACTGACTGCACAAATAGTAGTGCTTGGTTACGGTTTTCACCCCCCACTTGAAGGGACAAAAACCGCCTCTTTGTAGCAGCGAGAACGAGTTCAGCGCCTTCACCGCTACCATCAGTGATAAGTTTACGTCATCGGCTGCTTTGAAGGCATTGTTGCACCCCCACCATCATCCGGTGGTTCTTGTCTTTATTGCACCGCACCGCCGTAGTCCTCGATAGCACTATGGATTTCTTGGGAAACCAACCAAGTCAAAGTGCAGACTGATGTCAAATTGTCACTTGGTCAAACAACTGGCAGCGATCCTGGCCGGCGCTCGGTTGCAAATTGCTGATGGGGAACAGAGTAAAATGCTCCTAGTAGAAAACGTTTCAACGTTAATTTAATTGTCAACATTCGAAAGCCTAACGTCTTGGAGTGATGTTGGACATTTTTTCCCAGTGATGCATTATACACCAGTCTCCCTATACTATGGAAATATCGCGTTCGAAACACGCACGGCTGATTACAGTTTGCAAACCGAAACCACCATCAACTCTGTCAGAAGGGCAACATCAGCACATAGAACTCTACGTACTGGGGCGCTGACTCTATCTATCGGTAACCGAACAACGCCCACTGACCGATGATGTCTCTCTCTTGGTCCTTAGTCCTTAGTAAACGGCCATTCGTTGCGTGGCCGTCCCGTCAAGGCATCGCAGGGCATCGGAGGGCAAATGGCAGCAATACATAGCAGCAACGAGTAATCACCAACAACGACCGATAGCCACTGAATATGGTGATGATGGAGCGGCTGCAACTGGTACCGTCTACCCCCGTTGGTTTGACACCGCATCTAATCTGAACACTTTTTAATTTTACTCCCTCTAATCTGTACATCGTTCAAATTAAAAATGGTTCAAACGCCATACTGCTCATGGAACGGGGTGAAACGGAACGCAGAAACAAAACAGCAAAAGGGTGTGTTTTTCGATGCCCACAGGGTTACTAGAAGTTCAAATTAAAAATGAACCCCGTTGGGTTGCATGAGGTGTCGTTTAACCCCTTCGGGACGACTTTTTTCACCAAACTCGCCGCTGTAGAACGCGTCAGCGAGGTGCAAATGACCCAACCGTCCTGAAAGGGTTAAACCAACGGGGGTAGACGGTACACTACGGGCTAGGCCGTATTTGATATGGGTGAAACCAATATCAAAGATAATTAAGTATACATATACAATTAGTTAAGTGTCCACCGTTAGGGGCTGGATAACGCGTAATACAGGCTCCATTGGGGTCATTAATCTCTTTCTTGCGAGTCCTACCTCTATTACCCCGGATCCCTCCTTACTGACCTGATTGCGAGCAACCTCAGGAAAGATTTCAGTAACAAATTTTGAAATCGACGTATAATCAATGCTACATCATTGATTATACGTCGTTTTCAAAATTTGTTACTGATTTGTAACCAATCCTGGTGGGAAGTAGGTCGTAAGATTTCAGGGAAGGAGGGTTTGCTTCTCCAAGCATAAGCATCTATTCTCCAAGAAGAGCGGTGCACAGTGCCAGTGAAGGGCTCTAAGTTGAACTATGCACCATGGTCCTTCGGAAAGCTGAAGAGTTGGTGTCTGGCCTTGCGAGCCAGTCATTAAATACAATTATTGGATCGTTAAAATAACTAAAACGGCCGCTATGAAATAAACAGATAGCACCACCGTAGCCTTGTGTGTTTGACTGAACTCAATTGCTGTCACAATGTTAAAGCCCATATACGGTAGCTCCTTTGTTTTGACGCGACAACTGCTAGAAGAGTTGGCTCAATGATCTATTGCCGCGGAAAATCAGTGCTGAAATCCAAAACAAGAAATCCTACCAAGAATTGAGATATGATGTTTCTATCAGTTTCTGTATGATCACAATACAAAAAAATGTACGAAACCATCATCAGCTCGCTGTATTAAGAAGCGCTACACGGTTTCATATCTCTTACACACAAACACTTCTTCACAAGCCGAGACACAAACCAGGTTGCTTCTAAAAATAACCTTCGCTATGCTTTAGGAACGACGCGCTGGGCTTCATGTACTATTGTCTGCTGGTATTTTTCCGCTTGCAAACAGCACACTGAGAGGTGCTGATAATTTCCTGTGCTCTAGCAGAAAATTTTCATGAAGTTTTATTACTTTTTGTTTTAGTTTCGAGTTTCACGAACATGTTCTTTCAAGATGGAAATTTATGGGAAGTATTTTTGCTCAAAAGTGTACCCACAATGATTTCGGTACTTGCACTTGAAACGTCTCCGTAGGTTCACTTTTCAGAGATTCTTCCTGAAATTTCACTACAATTTATTCCTCTTTTAATGTCAATGCTTTTGGAGGAAATGTCTGCGTCTCTAGTAATTCCTTCAGTCAATTGCCAAAAAATATTCCTACACTTCAGCCAGTAACTATTGTAAGGGATGAGATAGTTGACACTTCGAGATTTCCACCCAGAATGGCTTATAAATTTTGCCACAAACTATTACAAACTGAATAAGAACTGAACTGAAAACTATTACAAACTGAATAACAACTTAACTGAATAAGAAATTTTTCAGGAATAGTTTCTACCAGTTTCTCCGGGAATCCTTCTAAAATAATTGAACTTTGAGCTTGAGCTTGAGCTTGATTGACCGCCCGTGGATGCAACTCCATCTGAAATAATTGAATCCCTTCTGAGATAATTGAACCCTGATTTTCATTAAGAGCTCCTCTAGTTGTAGAGTTCCTTGCATTCTTTAGAAATATATTCCCAAGTAACAATTCCAAAGAAACTGGTTTTGTTTGATTTTTATCACGGTTTTATTACAGCATTGGCTATTGCTCACAATTTTACCCGAGCAGAAGGGCATACCTTACAAATACCATGCGAAGAGCAACATGTGGTCTAATACCTAAAATTGTTATTGCTGCGTTATTCTACGAAATGTTATGAGAACATCACAATAACAGTTGGAGGTATTTGAGCAGAGTTTGGTATTGATGTAGTATTTGTTGGTTTAGCAGTGAAAATAATCGAAGCACAAGATTTGATATTGCATCATGAAGTCATCGAGCAAATGAAACATTCAATAACAAGAAATGTTATTAGTTTGTTATTCAATAACTTTGGAATACACTAAAACCCCCATTTAGGTAATGAGTCGGGACTGCCTAAATAGAATTTTTACCTAAATGGATTCATTACCTAAATGGATTCAGTTTATTACCTAAATGGATTACAAGGTTGCAAAGAAGTTCAAAAAGGGAGAGTTACTAGGAGATTTAAAGGAGATCATGCGGAGTTTCAGATGGCTTTCAATGAGTTTCAGGAGGGGGTGGGTTTCAGGAGGGGAGGGGCTTCAGGGGCGTTTTCGGGGGTTTTGGAGGGTCTTAGATCAGAATTGTCATTCAAATGACTAGCTGGGCACGAAACACTTAAAACCTTGCGAAAAACCCTGCAAAATTCCGTCAGACTGAAAAATTATTGAATGTCGGGTCAAAGTCAGGTCAATTTTTATCGTATGTTGGGCCATTGTTGGACCAACATCGAACAACTGTTGAGTCTATATTGGGTTTGGTGGCCAAAATAAAAATAGGTGAATGATAGGTTGATGTCGGGTTTGACGGCATCAATGCTGGAGCTGATATCAATGGAATGATGGAAGGATGGTTGATTATCTCAATTTCAGCTAGAAATGACGCTGGATACTGGCACTTTTCAACACTGCATGAGTGGGGGGTGTTTAGGGGGCAACATTGCACCCTCCTCCCCCCATACCTACCCCCTAACACCACTCACTACTTTTTTCCCATAAACCAGTCTTATACCTAATCTTAAGTACTCCAACTGATTTGAACACAATCAAATTCCATTTAGGTAACGTTACCTAAATGGAGGGACCTAAATAGATTTTACCTAAATGGATCCTACCTAAATGGAGGTTTGAGTGTAACAAATACAGCACTTGAAATTTTAGGTATGCATTCATTATTGAAATAACAAGACTTGTTATTTTAAAGGTGTTATTTATACAAAATTTTGGTATTCATTTTTGTTATTTTGCCTCTTATTACCACCTAACGAAGGGCATATCAAGGTATGGTAGTATTTAAGATAAATACCTTGATATGTTATTCACTTGTTATTTTCTTCTGCTCGGGTATGACTACTTTTTTCAAAACCATTTCAACGACATCTGTTGGTAGCTAGGCAGAAGTTATGACAACACTGGCCATCTTGTCTACGTTTGATTTTCGCTAGCTATGGATGTCGCCATATTGAATAATTGGAGAACATGAATGGAAAATAATTATATCATTATGATGATATCACAAGTTTACAAAATAAAACGAAAGTCGTGAACTTCTGTCAACGACCAAAATTTTTGAAGCACAATTTAGTGCTGATTTCGAAACCGACCTTCAAAAAATTTTAAGTAGAACAGTTTTTGAGTTTTAGCTCAATATCGAGTTTTGCAACTTTTCAAAATATGTAATTTACTAAAATTCAAATATATTGCGTTTTGTTCAACCAATTTTAAATCTTTTTCCATAAATTAAAAGCTGAATACAATACCATTCGATCATCTGAATACAGGTTTTGCGTCAGATTGATGAAATTCAAGATATTGGCGAGTTTTAGGGACAATCTTCTTAAATTTTAGCAAAATTTCCAAAAAAATTTGAATCAATGTTTTTTTTTTTAATAAGAAAAAACCAACTTAAAAATTCTTTCTCGACGTTTATTTGACATATCATATGTATGCGAGTTACAGTAAAAATTTCAGCTCAATCGGAGCATTGATTACGGAGAATGAGATGTTTGAAGTGAGCGACTTTGCTTAAAAATAGAACAAAAAACGATTTCAAATCATCAACCTTGTATGGAAAGTCGAAAAAATTTCCGCTCTACTGTAATTTTTTTCTTTCGCGTTTTCGAACTCAGGGCATGATTCTACACCAAAAATGATCATCAGTTTACCGAGTTCAAAAATGCTGTAAACTAGTGTATTCACCGTTTCCGAAGCGCATTAATTTGATGCTTGTACAATCCCAATATTCACGGTAATATTGGCTGCGCATAAGCCTCAGAGCATTATTTTTAACTTCTAAAATATTACTTTGAAATTATCGCTTCCTACTTGCAAATGATATCTCCTTCTGAAATGTTTAAGTCATTGAAGAAACTTCCCTGTACCTTTTGGTTCGACCAGCATTGGAAAGTAGTAATTATGAGCTGTCAAACTTTTTGTTGACAAAAAAAAACACATGGTCATCATCATAACCGCTGAGGGGGGAAAATGTTTAACCAAGTTTTAAAACGGGTTTATTGCGACTCCTAATACGGTCTGGAAAACCTCTCCGAGAGTGGGCCATTTAGCCGGATGATGCTCTTAAAGAGGTTATCAAAGGTTTTGATGTATGAATCAGTTTTGCTTAATAAGAAGTTTAAAAAATGGCTATGAAAAGCTTTTTAAGAGAAGAATAAAACTAAAATGAAAGTAACATTGGGTTCTCAAATTCAGCTACATATTTTGCTTGATTTTGCAAAACATCTTCAACTTCAACAATTATTTCGGAAGTTCTTAAATTCTCGCGGTTTCCTTTCAGTTTGGAATTTTGGAAATTCGAAAATTAGTTGTTTGGGAATTTTACTCAAAACTAAACGATTTTTTCGACATTCATCGAAACTACTTCACGAAATCCACCCAAAAATCTTCTAAAAGTTCATATTTATATTTTCTATAAGCATAATCCGAAGACTTTGGCAAATTTGAGCTACGACCAATAACTTCTCTTAAGCATCGTCTAAAAACGTAACCAAAAATTTTGCAGTTCCTAAATTTTCTAGAAATGTTTTCATATGTTATGAGGAGATCTATATTGCTCTTCACGATTGTACGACATTTCCCCGAAAACCAGTTCCCCGAATGAAGTTTCCCCGAAAGTTTTTTCCCCGAATGTACCATTTCCCCGAAAAATGTTTCCCCGAATGTACCGTTTCCCCGAATGTACCGTTTCCCCGAAAAGATTATTGCATATGCCATTTAACATTGACCCAATGCACAACTAGGGGCATCCGGTCTTTAGGACGAAGTACGCTTAGCCAAAGTACGTCAGACCGAAGTACGTTAAGACGAATGGGTTGCGAAGCTGAAGTTCATAGGGTAGAGTGGGTCAGTAGTCCGTCTTCTTAATTTTCTACATAAACGATGTTAAAATTTGTTTTCAAAGGCCTAGAAGATGTTTGAGTGCCTTGAGTGTTTTACATTCCTCGAATCTAGGGAATACTACGGATACTGGGATATACTTCCAGGATTTTACAATATTCTTTTATCCTTTTCCCTTTTCTCACATAGACGATTTCTTGATGTTGATGTTATACTGTTACTGAAGAACTGATTATCAACCCAACTAACATGTTGATAGGCAATTAGTCTTGTAGAGGTTTTGAAAACCGCCATAAATATTTCTATCTATTATTTTGGTTTTATTATGGTTCTAAGAACCTCTCTAGTGTATTGGACTTAACAATGTTACTTGGGAAGTGATCACTCTGCCATCATTCCATCTGATAATTTCGCCTCTTTTTGTTGTAATATTGCATAGCTTATTGACGGTAGTAATTTATCAAACCACTGACTGTCCCATGACAGATTACCCTTCTTTGAGAAGTCGGCTATTCTTTTAAGTATTGGGTTATATATATGATCAAACTGTCCGGCGTAATGATACTTTCGGCCTAATGATTACAGCCTAACGTACTTCGGCCTGACATACTTCTTCCTAAAGATCCAGCAGCGTCTTTTTGGCTAGATAGATAACCTTTCATTCAATAAAATTTTCCTTCTTTCAAACATAGGCTGTTCTTTCAAGTTGAACAGCTCAATCAATCATCAGTAATTTGACTGCTGCTATAGTTTTTTTTTGATCGACTGTTCTAGTAGGTATCTATAGGCATTATAGTAGACATCTTCATCAAAGATTCTCCCTTCTTTCATCATATACTGTTCTTTCAAAATATTGCCGGCGGTCTAACTACTAGTATGTTCTGTAGAAATGTCAATTCTAAATGCTACTTCGGTCATGATTGATCCATTGATTTACAAAAAAACTGAAGAGTGCTTAGCTTTAAATCTGTTTGTCAAGCAGTGTCTTTTGTTTTAAAGCCAGTTAATGCACATTAAAATTGTGCTCATGGACTTCCTTCGCTAGCAAGAATACTTTAAGACTTAAAGTTGAAGTCATCTGGATCATGTGTTTTACAATGACAATGAACTTTAGCAGATTACTACTACAATCACGATTACTCGTTTAGAGGTATTATGTGTTTGAAGGGCGTTTTCATCGATTGAAAATTTAAAAATAAATAGAAAGAACAGCCTATGAATGAAAGAAGGGAAAATTATGATGAGCGTGTTCTTAATTGAGTGCCATGTTATTTTCAATCAGTACAACAGCAAAGAACGACCCATATTTAAAAAAAAGCAAACCTCATTGGAGCATCATGAAGAACATTATATCTCGAAGAATTCATGGTAAGAGGGAATACACAATATCAATGAGATGTGAAAGTTTCCATGATCTTGATATCTTTCTAAAGACTACACATAAGCACACTTTCTGCTCAGGCAAACTTTCCGCTACTTCGTTTCAATGACTAGTTCAGACAATGGAATTAATCAAGAAAATGATTAGAAACCAGTACTAAAAATAGTATTATAAATATTTCGTGGAAACGAGACATTCGGGGAAATGGTACATTCGGGGAAACGGTACATTCGGGGAAACGGTTCGTTCGGGGAATCGTTTTTCGGGGAAATAACTTTCGGGGAAACTTCATTCGGGGAACTGGTTTTCGGGGAAATGTCGTACAATCGCTCTTCACAGTAACGAATTTTAATTAACCCTATCAAGGGTCATCCTAGAAGGGTTAAAAATCATTACTGTAGCTGGAAACAGAAACCACAAGTATATTTTATCCATAAAATTCTCCATCAACAATATTCTGCTTTTTCTGAATTTTCATAAGTGAGTTAAAATTCTGCAATATTTCCAAATATGTATTAAAATTTTTCAAAAAAAAAAACAGAAGCCTTTGGGGCTGTCCATAAACCACGTGGTCATTTTTTTGTGACTTTTCTAACCCCCCCCCCCCCCCCCGCGTGGTCATAAGTCCATACAAAAATTTTTATTTGTCCATACAAAATGGTCATTGCCCCCCCCCTTCTAATGACCACGTGGTTTATGGACAGCCCCTTTCAATGGTGGCCAAAATCCTGCTAGATTTTAATTAACAAATTTACCAAAAAATATCGAAATAAGATACCTACAGATTCTTGGAATAGTATTCTTGAAGTCATCTTTAAAAAGAGTCATCTTGGATGGTTAAAGGCATTTCTGAGGAATTAGCATGCTTCAAGCTGTTTCGCACGATTTTTGTTCCTAAGGATTTACCTTAAATTATCCCTTTTTGCTGGAAGCTTCAAAGTACAGTTTCTTATCGATTTTGGCAACACCCATTTTTGGCAACATATTTTTGAGTAAAAAGGAAATCGAGTTAAGTACTGTTCCTTTTTAGTTCCTCCAAGAATTTCCATCCTTTGACAGATACGTATTTCGACCTCAACTGTAAGGTCGTTTTCAGTGTCTTGCACTTGAATCGAATCAAGTACAAGACACTGAAGACGACCTTACAGTTGAGGTCGAAATACGTATCTGTCAAAGGATTCAAATTCTCAGTGGAAACTTATCCCGATTTTCATTTTACGTACCGGTATTCCACTAACACGCCCAGGTTCATCAACAATTTTTTACCGATTTTGGCGACACCCGATATTGGCAACAATTTTTTACCGATTTTGGCAACAACAATTTTAGACTAAAATTTTTTACCGAAAAATAGTCTTAAGGCGAAATTGGACGCATTTTCTCATTTTTTTGGTTTTTGATATTTTATTAAACAACGAAGCAATATTTTCAAAATCGGTTTTCGTACACAGTTACAGGTAAAGGGTGAGTCGATAATTATTGTGCCATTTTCAAACTAACGTAACTTTTTTCCTACTTCACCAAAATCAACCAAATTTTGCACAGTTTCTCCTTATAGTATATTGTTTACATATAATGAATTCAGAAGTTATCAGTGAGATTCCGGTCGATATAGAATAAATTTAGTAAACAGTTCTAAAAAAGATGTTGTACAATCACATGCAAAACTAAAAAATCATGGTATCGCGCCATGGAACAATTAATGATTATACATTATCGGATCATCTTAATGTTCGTCAATAGTCTTTAGGAACGGTTGTCAGTGAAACATAAGCTTGGAGCTGGGTGAAAACCAGGCACGATGCACATAAACAAACCAGAGAGCTTCAATTATTTGTTTCAAGTGGAGCCTGAACCTGTCCACATGGAGGGCGTTAATTGAAAATGTCGTGAATTTCACTAAAACGCATCCTAAATTTGAACCTATACCAAAAAGTTGAAATACATACATATACTAAACTACTGTAAAAATTTGGTTTCATTTCGTTAACTGTAGACAATTTGCGAATCAGTTGAAGGTAGGGTGGCACAATAATTAACGACTCACCCTATCTCTGGATTTTTTTTAGGTGTAAAATTTTTACCAATTTTACAAAAACCATATGTTTTTGAAATTTTTTTCAGAAATCGTTTTCATAAAACTGAAAAACATTTTCCACCTGAAAGAACATTAGGAGATATCTTGATCCTTCCTCAAACTGTGTACGAAAACCAATTTTGAAAATATTGCTTCGTTATTTAATAAAAAATAAAAAAACCAAAAAGTGAGGAAATGCTTCCAGTTTCGCCTTAAATACATATTTTAGCCTTACTTTTCTTAAAAAATCAAAATTCATTATGTTTTCCAAAAAACAACAATTTTTCAAATAATGACGTAATTTATGAACGTCACCTACAGGGATCGTTTTCCTCCTCTTCTTGGCGTAACGTCCTCACTGGGACAAAGCCTGCTTCTCAGCTTAGTGTTCTATGAGCACTTCCACAGTTTTTAACTGAGAGCTTCCTCTGCCAATGACCATTTTGCATGTGTATATCGTGTGGCAGGCACGAAGATACTCTATGCCCAAGGAAGTCAAGGAAATTTCCTTTACGGAAAGATCCTGGACCGACCGGGAATCGAACCCGTCACCCTCAGCATGGTCATGCTGAATACCCGTGCGTTTACCGCCTCGGCTATATGGGCCCGTTTTATAACTTGTGAATAGTTCATATTTATAATATAAGCCAAATTGACGCATGAAAGTTGAAAATAATTCCCAAAAAAATAAAAATTACCGATTATGGCAACATAAAATTCACCTCGTGTTGCCAAAAACCGTAAGAACGTGTATTTATCATTAGAATTTTTATAGAAATTCCGAAATTACTGCACAAATTAAAGTGAATAACATTTTGATAAATAATTTTCATCCGACATTTGTTCGCAAGTACTACTCGCGTTTAAATTTCTTAAAAAAAACCTCTTCTTCTTGGCGTGACGTCCCCACTGTGTCCAAGCCTACTTCTCAGCTTGGGGTTCTATGAGTACTTCCACAGTTATTAACTTCCAGAGCTTCCTCTGCCAATGACCATTTTGCATGTACAAATTGTTTGGCAGGCGCGAAGATACTCTATGCCCAAGGAAGTTAAGGTAATTCCCTTTACGAAAAGTTCCTGCATCGACCGGTCACCCCCAGCATGGTCGTGCTGGATACCCAAGCCTTAACAGGCAATATTGACCCTCAAAAAAAAATGTAGATATATACAGGGGATGGCCAAAATGTTTGGGATAGGCAACTTTTTTTTCTCTCACAAAAAAGTTCAACATGCTATAACTTTTCATAGAGCGCATCCAAAAATCTCAAATTTTGACTGTTTGTCAACCTATTATATGTGCATCATTGGTACAAATTTGGGCTTGATTGATTAATATTTCGCAAAGTTAGAACCGTTCGGGTAAAACACCTTATTTTAGACAACTTATTTTTGAGCTGTCATATCTCGGAAACCAGTGAACCGAATTCAATGAAATTTTGAACGTACACTAACAATATGTAAATGCTTCACAAACTATTAAAACATTGGTACTTTTTAAACGTTGAAAAAAGTTATCATGGATTGACACTTTTTGGATTTTTTTCGAAAAAAATTATTTTTTTTACATCAATGTCAATAAATTTTAGTGTTGATATCCAAAGATTTCCCACTTCTGTTCTCAAATTAACTCTAATCAGATATATTAGAGCCTATTTAGATTGAAGGAAGGACACATTTAGTAATTTTTGTGTGGTATTGTAAATTTTACTTATTTTCCTCTGTATGGGTAAAAATTTCAACCCGGTATAACTTAATTCTCCGTGAGAAATATTACATTTTATAACGTCGTATTAAGTATCAATATATTGTTGATAAACGTTAAAAAAATCATTCAATTCGGTTCACTGGTTTCCGAGATGTGACAGTTCAAAAAATAGTTGTCTAAAAAATAGTGCTTTACCCGAACGATTCTAACTTCGCGAAAAATTAATCAATCGAGCCCAAATTTGTACCAATGATGCACACATAATAGGTTGACAAACAGTCAAAATTTGAGTTTTTTTGATGCACTCTATGAAAAGCTACAGCATGTTGAATTTTTTTATGGGAGAAAAAAAGTTGCCTATCCCAAACATTTTGGCCATCCCCTGTATATCAGAAATATTCCTAAAATTCCGCTCAATGTTACTTTGGTAGGATTTTTACCCAATAATCTTTTTTTTTTCATTTTTATTTATACTACCCAATAATCCTTATGAGAATCATAAATTTCGCAAAAATATTTTTTGGAAATTAATCAAAGTGTGTCCACTCAACACGATTTCCAGGAAAGTTATCAACAGGAATATATTTTTTTTAATTCCTCCTGAATTACAATCAAAAATATTTCAAGCTTATCTCCCAATGTTTTTTTTTCTCTAAATATCTGTAGGAACATTTTTCGTATTTTTCTTTAAAAAATTGAAAAAAGTCTTGAGTCACTTATTGGAAATGCCTTTATTACTTTTTCAAATACACCTCAAGTCTTTTTAACTCAAAATCGACCAGAAAACTCACAAAAAACTCTTACTTTTTCAGGATTTCCTTTCAAGATTCATGATAAATTCCTCTTAGAATACAAATATTGAAAATTACTAGAGTTTCCATTTCAGTTGTAACTATTCCTTGTCAAACATCTCTGAATCAAATCTCAATTGGGAATTTCAAATATTCTCTATTCCACCAGAAATCTCTGGTACAATAAAGGAGGTTTAATAGTCCAAGCAAAATCCTCACGAAAGAAGACCCAGTTATAATTTTTCAAGTACCGTAAAACGGGGTTTCTTTGATAATGCGGGTAACTTTGATAGTACGGCAGGCATTGCATATTTTATCTTTTAACTATGATTCCTCCAATCAGTTAAGGAAAAGGCAAACGTGGACCAAAATTACACATATGAAAGTCAATTTCATAGATATTTTCATAACAACCAATAAACTTTTTGGGCAAAAATTGAGAAATTGTCGATATTTTCGCCATTTGACAACGCCTTCAAACAATCTGCTCTACAACAATGTTTTCACTATTTTTTCATCTAATGGCCACTTATTTTTGGTGCATCGATCATAGTAGATTATAAATCTGGTATTGAATCTCTTAACAAAGCGTGTTTCTACGATTTGGAATCATTTTTATAAATTGGGACAGAAATCTCCATACACCGATAAACGCCTAAAAGTACGCAAGGCCCCTTGTAATTTCATGTAGTTTAAACTTTTGTTTTCTAAATATCTTGTACCGACTTTTGGAACCCTCGAAGCAGAATATCCTCTTCGAATGAGTGTAATCAGTTTTGTATCTTTTAATTGCGCCCTATGTTGCTTATTCTTTGACAGATACGCGTATTTCGACTACCACTTGTAATCTTCCTCAGTGTCAGTTAAAACTTTCTAAATACAGGGTGTTAGGTTCCTGAGTGAAAACTTATTAAAGGGTGATAGAGGACCATAAATGGTGAAAAAAATTGTTCTACGCATATGGTCAAATCTCAACCGTTACGTAGTTATTGAACTTCCCATGTTTTTGATTATTATTGCCTTAACTGGCTATAACTTTAAAATGGTCAAACTTATCGCAGTTTTTTGACCCTTATTTGAAAGATTATTGAATTTTCTATCAAATGACTTCTTTGAATCGATTTGTTAAGTTAAATAACTAAGTTTTCTAGAGCAAATAGCTCAAAAGAAGTGTGTTTTAATTTGTTTATGTCAATTATCTTTAAAACATGCGTAATAAATAAAAATTCTTTCTTCGGCAAAGTTGTGGCCCCTGTTCCACTCTACAATTCGTTCGGCACCAAACTTCTAGCTCTTATCGTTTTCTTACAATTTCGATTTAAATGTGCGGCACAGTGCGCAAAAATGCTTACCTTGACAGTTGCAAATTTATGATCTGAAATGCGATGTTTACATCAAAATTGCAAGAAAACGATAAGAGATAGAAGTTTGGTGTCAAAGAACGAATTGTAGAGTGGAACAGGGGTCACAACTTTGCCAAAGAAGAAATTTTAATTTATTAAGCATTTTTCAAAGATAATTGACGAAAACAATTTAAAACACACTACGTTTGAGCTGCTTTCTCTAGAAAACTTAGTTATTTAACTTAACCAATCGATTCAAAGATGCCATTTGATAGAAAATTCAATAATCTTTCGAATAAGGGCCAAAAACTTGCGATAAGTTTGACCATTTTCAAGTTATAGCCAGTTGAGGCAATAAGAGTCAAAAACATGGGAAGTTCTATAACTACGTAACGGTTGTGATTTGACCATATGCGTAGAACTTTTTTTTTTTTTCACCATTTATGGTCCTCTATCACCCTTTAAAAAGTTTGCACTGAGGAACCTAACCCTGTATGTTTATAAAAATTCAAAAACAACTCAAATTAAGAGCACTCACTGTGCGTAGCATATAATCAATCATATGATGGTGTACCGTAAAAAGTATATTTTTTCACAGATAATTATATTTGATAGCTGAATTCACTGAGTTTTTCACTCAGTACTCCACAAATTCACTTTGATATGTGGAATTTTCTGAAAATCTTCATGTTTTGTTATAAAAATTCAAATTGATATGTTCTATACGGCTTCTCCCATCATGTTAAAACTCCAAAGATTGTAATCTGTAATAAATTGTTGGGATTTGATGTGGTTTTCAGGGCACTATCAAAGTTATCCCAAAATGAATATGTGATTCTCGCGCATATGAAAAATTATTGGACACCCAAAAAATTTAAAATTTTCCGATTTTTCAATTGCAATTGGTAACTGAGACTTCAGTACTTGTTTCAAAAATATAAAACAAAAAAAATTCTCTAATATGGAAAGTTATTGAAGAAATGTGCTGAAAAACTATCAAAGTTACCCCGTTTTAAGGTAACCTAAAAGTTTTCAATTGTCTGAATAGAATCCAATCCTTGAGTATGTGAAACTTCTTCAAATTGAAAAGATGGCTTCTTATTCTTATGTTTATACAGCCATTCCATAGAAAAACGATATAGTTCAACTCCGATTATCGTGAGATTTGGTGGGTTTGTAGTTCATGGAAAATAATTAGACTCGTATTTTTTATTTCGTCATTAGGGTGACCAATTTTCAGATAGGGTGGTCCTTAAAATCAAGGTTTTTAAAAACTAAAAATAATCATAACTTTTGACCAGTTAACCGATTTTAAACTATTTTTTTTTGTTTGAAAACCAATGAATACTAGTTTTCAGGAAAAATACGTTGAATGGGCCAAATTGTGTTTTTGCGCTAAAAATGTGCGCACCAGATTATTTTATGCCCAGAGATGCCAGATTATTTTATCAAACATCTGTATCAATACAGATTCTTCTGTATCGCCGTAATAACCCTCAAGTAATGGAGACACCGATAGTCCTAGATTTCAATAGAAACTTATAAAAGTGTACTACTTTTTACGGTTTTTGATTTTCAATGGCATTTATTTTTTCTAAAACATGTGTGAGAATGCACAAATATTAATGAATTCTTCAAAGTTTAAGCAGCAATTCATGAAGTTTTCATTAAATTTATTCAAAATAACCTTAAATTTTATGCTTTCTGGAGAAATCTGTATCACATTTTGAAAATCTGTATTCTTCTGTACTCTGTATCTGTATGTAGAAGATCAAAAATCTGTATAATACAGAAAAATCTGTATATCTGGCATCTCTGATCGTGAATCATATATTTTAATACTAGCTACTTTTAAATTGCCTGATATGGTAAATCTTCATAAAACTATACCTTGTATTGCTTTCTTGATGATTCCTGGTCTTTTTGGTAGCCAAACATGAATAAGGATTCAAAATATAATCAAATTAAAATAAATGTTTTGTTTAAGAAAATTTGGTCCTTTTTTTTCAAAAACTTATATCTCAAAAACTAAAAAACATACATCTCTGATTTTTTTTATATGTTACGTCAAATTTCCTGAATTTTTGGATAAAAATATAAAACTAGGGTACCTCTTTGGTCACGAGACCATGAAAACGTGAAAAAACTAATATATTTGCATATTTTTTACACGAAAACACAATTTGGACAATTCAACGAATTTTCCTGAAAACTACAATTCTTTAGCTTTCAACAAAAAAAAAAAGAAGTTTAAAATCGGTTAACTGGTTCAAAAGTTATGATTTTTGAAAATTTTTAGTTTTAAAAAACCATGATTTTAGGACCACCTCATCTGAAAATTGGTCACTCTAATGACGAAATAAAAAAAATACGGGTCTAATTATTTTCGATGGAATACAAACCCACAAAGTTTCACGACAATCGGAGTTGTATATCGTTTTTTCTATGGAATGGCCACTAGGAAATCTTCAAGCCATGTGGACTCAGGCCCCCCTGGGCTCCCCCCACAAAAAAAAAATCGTCCAGCGTCAATGGGAACCCGCCAGAACGTGGAATGTTGCATACAGAAGAAGCGGAAACAGCAGACCCGCTTCTAACAGGAGAAAAATAGCCGGGAAGATGGGAGTGCAAGTAAATGGAATTTTGGTGCCATTCTCAAGAAACACGGGAGCTCTACAAGAAGCTCATCGCATCCCGCAGCAGGCCTTGTGTCGTGAAGTGATCGAAAGGTAGAAGCAGCACTTTGACGAACACCTCAATGCCTTCAATAAGACAACTGGCAAGGATGACATGTCTGTACCGGCTGATTGGCAGAATTTGAAAAATGGAACAACTACCGGAGAAGTAGAAGGAAGGAGTAAGGCGACCACTTGAAATGTGAGAACTCCGGGTGATCGTTATTTAGAATACCGCCCGCATAGTGCTTTACCAGATCTCCTTCCGCCATCTGTCGCCTAAAGCGATTACAGGGGATAGACAAAATGATCAGGACAGGCAAAATTTTCCCTTCTCAAAAAATTTTCAAATAGTTGTAACTTTTCGAAAAGTTCGTCAAATTTTCACTGTAAGTTCATCAACTAGTTGTGTATCAGTGGACAAAGTTTGGAAAACATCGGACTATTCTGCACGAAGTTATAAAGATTCTAGAAAAAAGATATAATTATCCGATAGCCAACTTTGAGCTGATATATCTCCGTATTCAATGAACCGAATGCAATGAAATTTTGACCATTTATAACTTATATAATGCTTTGAAAAACTTTTGACTTAACTTAAAATTCTTAACACGCAAGAAAATTATAACGATTAGATTATTTTTCTAATAAACCGCAAAATTTTCTTAAATTTCAACATCGTTACAAAATTTGAGATGCTAATTATAGTTCTATTAAATTCCCTCTAATTGTCTTGAATACAGATACGTTTTCAAAGAAGGTAACAACATAGCCGGCAATTCATTGAAATAGTAATGAGATGCATATTAAAAATAGACCAATTTACTAAAACATCATAAAATTAATGAAATCGCTATAACTTTTTCATTTCTTAATAATTTCAAGTTGAGTGAAACGTTATTCAGAGCTCATTATACAAGTCATAAATGGACAAAAATTTCAATGCATTCGGTTTGTTGGGAAGACTTTCCTTCGGATTATTTAATACCTATCGACAGCAGATCCCATCGCGATCAGCTTCAATGCTGAAAGAACATTCCATTTATTTCAAAGATTTCATATAACATTATGTACAAAACTTACATTCTTGTATTTCGCTCAACTCCTAAGGAACTGCTTTCCAACACATTTCTCACTCACTTCCACTGCTCTACTGAAAGGTTTCAATGTCTATACGCTAAAGTATTCCACCAGTGTTGCCAGTTTCACCTCATCTTTCTTTTTAGTGAAAACCTTCACAACATTCTCCCCCACGTGAAACTGGTAGCAGGTTGAATTATTACGTTTTTACATTTGCCATGGAATTACTCTCTACTCTCTTTATATACGTACAACTACTAATGGACCGATCGTTGCTGCATTAAATTTGTGGCTACCGATAGCTAAGCGAGTCGATTCTATCAAGAGATGATTTTTTTCATTATTCCCACCAGGATCAAACACCACAAAGAGATCGAAATATCGAAATTTACACACGACCATTCTGAATCTTTTGTTGGTACCAAATAATGCAGACCGACGGCCAAAACGACGACAAGCGTGTTTTTTCACATCACCGTAATTCATCAGCTGGCTTTTCACTGTTGATAATTTGTTTGGAAGACGAGCACCGGTCCATCTCTTTACTTTGGTTCGACTTGAGCGTACACATTTATAGTTGGCTGTTTCTGAACCGATTTCGATACCGCGCTGAATGATAGCAAAAATAGTGGACTGCTTATTCGACGTAACACTTGCACATTGTTTAGAGGATTGTCGATCAACTGCACTGATACTCGCGTCGCTGTTGAAGACGGCCGTGGACGGGCTACTTTCCGTTACACTCCGTCGTTCTAATGCTGAATGAGTATTTGCGCCACCATAGTTTCTCTCGATTGCTTCTTTCCTAACACAGAAAAGCAACTCTATTCTTTGCACAGCCTTTTCGTAACCTTCCTCAATCTCTTCCAATCTCCGTTCATATTCCTCTTCAATGCGCCTTTCTTTTTCCTCGTACTGGATCCTTCTTAGTTGACGCCGTTCTTCTAACAGCTTCAAACTTTGCTCTGATCCCTCCATTGCACGACGCCTTTTCCAACAATGATAAGAATCATTGAAGTTTGTTGGGAAGACTTTCCTTCGGATTATTTAATACCTATCGACAGCAGATCCCATCGCGATCAGCTTCAATGCTGAAAGAACATTCCATTTATTTCAAAGATTTCATATAACATTATGTACAAAACTTACATTCTTGTATTTCGCTCAACTCCTAAGGAACTGCTTTCCAACACATTTCTCACTCACTTCCACTGCTCTACTGAAAGGTTTCAATGTCTATACGCTAAAGTATTCCACCAGTGTTGCCAGTTTCACCTCATCTTTCTTTTTAGTGAAAACCTTCACAACACGGTTCATTGAATCCGGAGATATAACAGTTCAAAGTTTGCTATCGGATAATTCTACCTTTTTTCTTAAATACTTTTAACTTCGTGCAGAATAGCCCGATCTTTTCCAAATTTTGTCCACTGATACACAACTTACTTAATCAACTAACAGCAAAAATTTGAGAATATTTGATGCATTTTTCGAAAAGTTACAGCTTATTGCACATTTTTTGAAAAGTTAAAATTTTGCCTGTCCCGATCATTTTGTCTATCCCCTGTATGTTCGTGGGAAGCTATCAAGCCAGCTTTGTAGACGTCCGATCGATAACGCATCCGATTTTCAATGCACAGCAAATCCTTCAGAAATGTCGAAAATACCAGTCCATCAACTTTACAGAGCTATGGGAAATCATGTCCGTGCTCGGCTTTCCAGGTAATTTGACAAGACTGATCGAAGCAACTATGTATGCAAAACTGCGTTTCTGGTAAACTATCCAGTCCATTTGGACACGAATCTCGCCAGGCACTGCGACTAAACAGAATGTTCTGCTCGTTCTTATCAACTGTGAGTTTCAGTGAGCATGAATATGAACATGTGCCAGGTTGAGCTATACTATTGAACCATGTAACGTCATTTGACTACATCTTTGCATTATTATACCGTGTATCAGCTTCTCCCCAAGGCGCATTTCAACGAGCTGGAGCTGGAATTCATTGGATTGGCCGTCGTGTTGCTGTTCATTCTCTACAGGAAATGTTGTGAAGTTCGGAGAAATGTAAATTACAGGCTGTGTACAGATTTGCCTTCCAGGGTGATTTGATGAACGATGTTGAAATTGAGCGGCTTGTATAGTTGGTTCAGTTGAATCAGATTGCGTTTTGTATCAAAAACTGAAACACTGTTGTTAACAGAATACTGATAAACTTCTCTTGAAGCTTATCAAATTACCCTCACAGTCCATACTCTCAAGAAAATTGTCTAATTTTTCAGACATCGAATTTAGCAAAAACCTCTCATTCAACTTATCCCTGATTGAACGAACATCGAACTCAATCAGGTTCATAATCGTCTAGCGATCAAAGATGAAGCCCAAAATTCATTAATCACTCAACCATTTCTTGGCCCTAAATATCCCGATAAGAATTGGTCCCAAGTGTCTGTACTACCCACCCATCATCTCTACTACTCACTAAACAGAGAGAAAATAAAAAAAAACGCTTCCAAACCATCTCGGGGAAAAACGTTACTTGATTTATCGACTGGCTGAACTTTCCGCCGAGCTCACCGTGCGGGTTTTCTTGACTCTCGCTCGTCGTCATCACTCAAACCGGCCGACAAACTTTCCCATCTCGACGGATGATTTCGTTCCATCATCCAACATCATCCAATGTGCAATGGTCGACAGAGTGAAAGCGGGTAGATAGTTACGACGGACGAGTACGAAATTTTCGTTCGAATTCTTCGGAAATTCCGACCGGAAAACTTTGCTCCAGTAGAGCTGCTCGCTTCGAGACAACCGGGCGGCAGGTAACTGATTGGTTGAGTGAGCGCTGTATTTTAGACAGACAATCTGCTTCTGACTTTTGTGCGAGATGTTCCATCATTTCAGTTTTTAGTTGGTTTGGTTGGAGAGCACTTGGTGGAAAAAGGGGTTGAATGTGTCTTTTGGGGTTAAACGAATTGGGAAAACTTAAAATTGATCAGATCCAATCAGATCAATTGCCGGGGCCCGTGGCGTAGTTGGTCACACGTTCGCTTCATATGCGGATGGTCATGGGTTTGATTCCCAGCCCCGGCACTTGCAATTTTTCGTCAGTTGCTTTTCCCCCGAGAGCAATTGACACTGACCCTCTTCTGAGCCCCATGGCTCAAACGGACCCGGATACCTGGACATCGGCGAACTGCTACTCATAATGGACCCCCAATCGGACTGGAAAAGAAACATCGGCCATCCATTATCATCCTTGTGCTCATCATTCTACTAGGTATAAAGTAGAAAAAATGAAAGCAGCAGAAAGGCAACCAGTTCGATAAAGTAGAATAGAATCTAGGCGCTGTACAAAATGTAAGTGCAGCTGTCAATTGAAATTGCTCACGTAGTGCCCCAGTGGACAATAGAGCTGTAAATCAGGTTAAGTGATTAAGAATAAAAAAAAAATCAGATCAACATTTTTTTTTGAGTCATTTAAGCTCCCAAACAACTGATCAAAATTTGGGATTGAATGGTTTAGCCTTCATTTTGCGCATCGCTATTGAAGGAACATACTTTTTCGTATTATTCTTGATTTTTGCTCAAAATTTTCATTTTCCATATTGGGTTTCTCATTAATGTTTAGACTACTGTGATAATTTGAGAATCCACTGAATCATCATTTTCTAGCGAAATTTCACACTAACCAAACTTATTTTGTTTACCTGTCGTGCATCCGACGCCCCTGTCAGGGTCCATTCAAATATTACGTAACGCAATGAGGGGAGGGAGGAGGTCTAGCACTGTGTTATGCTTCATACAAAATTTCAAAATCTTCCATACAAAAGTTGTTACGTGGGGGAGGGAGGGGGTCTAAAATTGTCATATTTTGCGTTACGTTATATTTGAATGAACCCTCATGAACTCAACCGCCAGCCGCTGCGAAGTCGTGTGCGAAATTCGACTGTGATGATAATGAATTTCGGCCGAGTCTAAATGGGTGCAAATGTCGCAATATAACCGATGCCTGTTCTGGCAACACTGCTAAAGTATATCGCTTGGCATCTGGTGCTCTCAGTTTTTCTTAAAATTTTCTTTGAAAGTGCTTCCCATCGGGTTGGACTTATTGTGAAGATTTACGTGAAGCTCATATTTACACTGTGCATATGAAGAAAACCTAAATAGTGCATTAATTCTCACCAAAAAGTGCGGAGGAAAGTACAATTTCTGCGGATCATAATTGCATTGTGTGAAGATAAAAGAAAGGGGTGACAGAAGGAAGTGCGGGGGACCGAAAATATATAGGCATTGTCGTCGACTACGATTGTGTGTCAGTAGTGATCTATCGCAGAAAGGGAGATCCGATAGCCTGAGGTTGGTGCTATCGGGCAACTGATACTGTTGTTCGTGAAGAGAGGATCTGCTGATCACTCAAGTCTGTGACTCAAGCCTAGTGCGCGGTGTGTCTGAATACAGTATTAAAAAAAAACAAAAGAAAGAATTTCAAGCGCGATACTGAAAAATATTGAAGTGCTGTGTGAAGTAATGGAGTCGTATGAAGAAGCAGTTTCAAGTGCAGCGACGGTAATGATGGAAACAGAAGATACTTTTAAAGAAGACGATCTCCTGCAAACTGTCTCAATGGAAGATATCGGGGGTGGGGGATCGGTTTCATCTTCAATCCTGAACTCTGACGATGAAGAGGATGGAGTGAATGTAACCATTAAGGAGGTACACAACATGCCTCCGGAGAATCCCAGAAACCAAGAAAGCGAAGTTGTAAGGCCGAAGCTAAGTGGAGCGAAGAAGAAGCGATCTAGAAAATTTCTGTTGAGTGGGCATAATCGGGAGGAAGCACTGTCCATGGCTTTAATGCCACAAGTGTCGACGCCCAAGAGAACACCAAACATGAACTGCAGCAACAACAGTGAGGGGAATCCCATCCCTAAAAAGCAAAAAGGATTCACCATTCCGTCAACCAACGGATGGATAACATCAGATCAGGAACAACAACAAACGAGCAAAATGCGAATCAACAGCCGACCTACAGTGAAGTGGCCAAATGGGTGAGGGTACACGGAACCGCCAAACTACCCAAAATTGAGTTCTTTTGACGCAATCCCATAGCTCCACCCAATAAGCCAAATTTGAGTAAATCGATTAAACTCACACTAGGTAAATTGCCTTTACCTCCAGCAAAAAAATATACTTAAGAGTAGGTAAATTAAACCCAAGACCCCCCCTCATTCAACCCAAATTTGAGTATACCTAAATTTACTCAAAATTGGCTTATTGGGCTCAAGGACCCCCATTGGGTAGATGCATCTCTGTTTGTTTTTGACAACATCGGTGGGGGAAAGAGGGAAAACAACCTAATTTTGGGTAACTAGTTTATTCGATATACTCAGCTTTGAGTAAAATCGACCCAAAAATTAGGTAGTTTGATTTCTCCGTGTAGGAATTCTCCCGAAAAACTACCCACAATTCCAGCTGACCACGGAACAGATGGATATGGTACAAGAGTCCATTCTTGAAAAAGTTGCGATGCAAAGAAGAGAGTCCTTCAAGCCGAAATTCATCAACTGTTGGCAACGGACTGGGCATTTATTGATTAACTGTCAGGACACGGAAACGGCGGATTGGCTGGATACTGTTATTCCTACGCTCTACCCATGGCAAGGCGCCGAATTAACAGTTGTCCAGGCAGATGATATCCCACGGTTAGACGTGATGATAGGTTTCTTTCCTCAAAGCGTGAACAACGACAATGACACTATCAGGATTTTCATCGAGAGTCAAAATGACGGCCTGACCACAGACAAACGAAACATTCTCTATGAGAAACACGTGGAATGGTACTTCACTGTGGATGAGGCATCCATGCAGCATTTCAGAACGTGTAATTTCCTGATTAATTACAAGTTTGGGCAGACAACTCTACGAAAAAAGGGTATGTATAAACCTGATTCCAATGGGAAAGTTAGCTTGAGAGATGATACCAAAGACCAGGAGCCGGAAGATTTCGTAAGTACTGGGAACCAACAAGATCCTAGTGTCTCGGGAACAAGCGGAATTCATGGAAACTCGTTGAAGGTACATGTCTCCGAAAGCCAAACTCTAAACAGTAGCACAGATGATCGAAAACCAACGGAACAGAATCGCTTTGGGCCGCCAAAGGACCAGAGCTATTCTGAGCCACAAATGGACAAGACTCGGTCTGGGCCGCCAAAGGACCAAAATCGTTCTGGGCCGTCTAAGGACCAGAACTGTTTTGGGCCCCCAAATGGCCAGAACCATTCTTAACTTCAAAAGGACTACTATCATTCTGGGCCACCAAAGGACTGGAATCATTCTGGGCTAACATAAAAACCAGAATCGTTCAGGGCCACCAAAGGACCAAAATGGTGCTGGGCTGCCAAAGAACCAGAATCGTTCAGACCTTTCAAAGGACCAAATTCTCTCTGGGCCGCAAAAGGACCAAAACAGATTAGGCACTCTGAAAGACCAAAAACATTCTGGGCGTTTCAAAGATCACAATAATACAAATTCTCAGAGGAACCAGAGTCCATTAGAGTCTACAAAGGACCGCAATGCATCTGGGATCCCTCAGGACCGAAAGGAATCAACAAACAATCAAACAAGATCTGGGCCAGAGGACCAGATCAATTCATAATGTACCATAAGATAAGATTGATTATTAGGAGTGAATAAAAAGTCCACTAATAAACTTCATTTTCTTACCATAGAAATGAAAAAAATAATAATAATAATGGAATTTATACAAATAAATCTTCATAATGCTAAGGGAGCAACCGGAGTGCTTTGTTGGAGATTTGTAAAGGAAATAATAATCGTAGCAATTATACAAGACCCTGGGCTCATAAAAACCAGGTGCTAAGTATTTCAAAGCAAGTTGGAAAACTTATTTTTGATGAAAGTAGTCTAAAACCGCGAACAGCTTTACTAATAAAAGAGGGAATACAGTTTGTCCCTATCACACAATTTATCACAAAAGATTTGGTTGCAGTTCGCATGGAGATTCCCACAACCCGAGGAAAATCTGAAGCATACATAGCTTCGGCTTATTTTCCTGGGGATGTGGACAAGGTACCTCCACCTGAATTTACAGCTTTCGTTAGTTTTTGCAAGAAAAATAATAAACATTTTATAATAGGGTGTGATGCTAATTCCCATCACACAATATGGGGAAGTACCGACATTAATAAAAGGGGTGAAGACCTTTTTGAGTACATATCTTCGAACAACATCGATTTATGTAATTAAGGAAATCAGCCAACATTTGAAACCAAAACTAGACGAGAAGTCTTAGATATAACAATCTGTAGTCCAATGCTTTCCTCAAATATCAAGCGCTGGCATGTTTCAGATGAAGAATCTTTATCTGACCATAAACACATAGTGTTTGAGTACAATGCCAGTAAACCAACCGAAGTGACTTACAAAAATCCTAGGAATACCAACTGGGAAAAACATAAACTAATTTTGCAATCCAATAAATAATGTAACAATAAATGGAAATATTGAAACACAGAAACAACTGGATGAAATTGCAGAAAATATCACAGGAAAAAATATCCAGGCGTATGATGCTACTTGTCCAGTCAAGGAAGAAATCTCAAATAGATGAACCTTGGTGGAACAAAACTTTAAACAATTTAAGGAAAAAATCCCGGAAACTTTTCAACCGAGCAAAAATTTCTGGAAAATGGGATGAATATAAAAAACCCTTACACGTTACAATAAAGAAATAAGAAAATCTCGAAGGAAAACCTGGAGGTCTTATTGTGAAAACATAGAAAAAACCCCAGATGTAGCAAAACTTCATAAAGTTCTTTCCAAAGACCATTCAAATGGCCTGAGAAGTTTGAAGAAAACAGACGGGAGTTTCACTGGTGATACAAAAGAAACACTTTAAATAATGATGGAAACTCATTTCCCTGGATCATGTTTACTATCAAGTGATGATGAAGATGGTACGGGAGTTGATGAAAACTATAGGCCAATACGGACTGTAGACAGCAACTTTACTATACCGGATACAATCTTCACACGATCTAAAGTTGAATGGGCAGTGAACTCCTTCGAACCATTCAAATCTCCGGGAAGGGATGGCATTTTTCCTGCACTTCTTCAGAAGGGTGGAAAAGAACTGCTAGATTCCGTTACTAGTATTTTTAAATGCAGTTTAACTTTAGGGCATATACCTAAAGTATGGACTCAAGTTTGAGTAGTTTTTATTCCAAAAGCGGGTAAAAAAATACAAAGCACAACCAAAATCTTTCAGGCCTAAAGTCTTACGTCTACCATACTCAAAATTATGGAAAAGATAATAGACGAATACATAAAATCAAATTATTTACAAAAATGTCATCTTAGTAGATATCAATTTGCTTGCCAATCCTATAAATCTACAGTCACAGCTCTTCACGAACTAGTTACAAAAATAGAAAGTACGCTTAACAGGAAAGAAATAGCTCTTGTAGCATTTCTTGATATAGAAGGTGCTTTTGATAATGCGTCTTACAGCTCTATTGACAATTCAATGACAAATAGAAACTTCGATCCTTGCATCAAAAAGTGGATAGTGGAAATGCTACTTAAATAATAGAAAAGTATCTGCTGAATTGGGAGAATCATCAATAACTGTAAAGACTACCAGGGGATGTCCTCAAGGGGGTGTATTGTCCCCCTTACTATGGTCACTTGTTGTTGATGATCTTCTTAATTCACTAGTGGAAAACGGCTTCGAAGTCATCGGTTTTGCAGATGACGTAGTTATAATAGTGCGTGGAAAGTTTGACAGCATCATAACAAATAGAATGCAATCTGCATTGAACTGCACCTGGCGTTGGTGTCAACACGAAGGATTGAACATCAAACCTTCAAAAGCAGTTTTAGTGCCATTTACCCGCAGAAGAAAACCTACTTTGAAAACTTTGAAAATTAACGGATCTATCTTAAAATACTCGTCAAATGCTAAATATCTGGGAGTAATTCTAGATGATAAACTTAACTGGAACTTACACTTAGAACATGTAATTACCAAAGCCACGAGTGCTCTTTGGGTAAGTAAAACTACGTTTGGAAGAAAATGGGGACTCATACCAAAAATGATTCATTGGATCTATACGGTTATCGTAAGACCCAGGATAGTCTATGCATCGCTGGTTTGGTGGCCTAAGACAAAACGATATACAACACAAAGAAGACTCGAAAAGTTACAACGTTTGGCTTGTATGGCTATAACAGGAGCAATGTATAGTACACCGTCAAAGGCCTTAGATGCCGCTCTTTATAAACTTGCACTGCATAAATATGTGCAAATGGAAGCTGAAAAGAGTACCTTAAGGCTAAGAAGAAGTACTATATTATTGGAAGGTAATCTTGTCGGCCATCTCAGTATACTGAAAGATTTTCCCGTTAATCAATTAGTAGTAATGAACGAAGCCTGGATGGATAAGAGACTGAACTTTGATATACCATACACAGTGGTCAACACTGATCGTCAAGTATGGGAATCGGGGGGACCGAATATCTTACCAGGGTAGGTTATTTTCTACACAGATGGCTCAAAAATGAATCATGGCACTGGAGCTGGAATTACCGGGCCAGGGCTGAATATTTCAATATCAATGGGAAAATGGACAACCGTTTTTCTTGCAGAAATATATGCAATTCTGGAGTGTGTATCTGTATGCCTTAAGAGGAAGTACAGGCATACACGGATTTGCATATTTTCAGATAGTCAGGCGGCTTTGAATGCACTAAAATATTTCACATGTCAGTCTAAATTTGTGTGGGAATGCATTGAACTACTGAAACAGTTGGCCGCTAAAAACCAGGTTGATCTGTACTGGGTACCAGGCCACTGTGGAATAGAAGGTAATGAGAAAGCTGATACACTTGCCAGAGAAGGCTCTGAAGTTCAATTCATAGGCCCAGAACCATTCTGTGGTGTATCTAAATGTGAAATACAAATGGAATTAAAGCGATGTGAGGATCAAATGATACAATCAAACTGGATTGCTATGAAACATCAAGACAATCCAAACTGTTCATAACTCCGAATGATAAAACTACAGAAAAAACTATTAAACCTAAATAAAAAATCTCTGAGCATAGCTATTGGGCTTCTCACGGGACACTGCCCGACATGATATCATTTGAAAAGTATTAATCGATGTCAAACTGATGTCTGTCGATTCTGTAACTATGCAATTGAGACCTCTCACCATCTGTTATGTGACTGTCCAGCACTATTTGTGCGTAGAAGACAATATTTCACCAAGGGTATTCTAAATCCTTTTGAAATTTGGTTGAAAAATCCCAATTCGATGGTTGATTTTATCCTAAGAATCATCCCAGATTGGGGTACTTCGCATAATCAGCAAACGACGTCAACCCTCAATGATGACTCGTCGCCCTGAACAAATGCGAAACTAAACAGGGGTATACCACAATAGATCAAAGTAATGGTCGCAGTGGTTCAAATCCCAACAAAAAAAAAAAAACCGATGCCTAGGATGTCCTGAAAAACTTTGTTGAAGACCCCAAAGCGATCCGATGCATGTGGAAAGAGTTATACCAAAAGGTGAAATTTTATTATTGATATGATTTCTGCAAATGTTAAGCATCTTCAGCTGACGATCAGATGATTAGAACTTTTATCACCATACTCGGATCGCTTTGAGTTCTTAGACATTTTCTTCAGTGTATCCTAGGCTATACTTTTATATCATCGATTACATACTTTCTGTTTGGGAGCTGGTCAGTATCTGTTTTCTCCAGTGGACTGTATTTGGTAGCCTCGGTAACGGTCCCTTCGGATGCGGTCCCTTAATAGATTCGGATGGTTTCTTCCTCGGGCTTCGTTCAACTTAACACATCACATCAAACTGAGTTGATTGGTATGTGATTTGACCCTCCGAGCCTTCTATCGAAAATTCGTTTTTTGAGTGAACAAAAGAATTGTGTTTCAGATTCCTCAAAAGGCTGACGAGTTCTAGTTGAAAACTCTTGCAGAACTAGTAAGGCAGTTTTGAAACTTATACAAAACTAGGAATACACTCGAACTCCACGTTGTTTTTTTTTTTATTTTGGAAAAAGATTTTCGTTAAAAAATCCTCGTTACTCATTTCACGTCACTTTATTCAAACATTTACAAATACATTTATTGAACTAATAACTAATAACAATATTTAAGAATTCAGGACAAGTTTAGGATCGGTTTCTTCTAAGCCCTTGGTATACGACACTCCTCTTCAGTCGCATGTTCTCGTATGCCCTTCCTTCGGTTTCTTCTGTGCTCTCGTGTGAGATACTTCACCGAAGGACTCATCGATGCAATCCAACACTCAAACGGAAATGCAAAAAAAATATAATTCCCATATAAAATTCCATACAATATAATTCATTGGCGATGCGCAAAGTGTAGGCATAACAGATCGCTCTCTAATTTTGCACAGTCATTCAGGATCAAAAAAACACACCAAGTAAATAATTTTTGAGTACTCTACACCAATTAGGACTATTTTCAAATAATTATGAAGGATTTGTTTTGTTTCGAAATTGTACAGATATTGTTGGCAAAAATTTTCATGTTTATTACTATTTATCAACGACACTTTACCATTATTGTGGCAATCGTGTAAAAAAAATGTGATAGAATTTAAAAAATGAATTCCCTTTGGAGTTGAACGATATTGTATGAAGCATTTCATTTGAAATATATAAAAATTCTACGGCGTCAATTTAGAAAAAAAATGTGATCATCTTGGAATTTCATATAAATCAATCCCAAATGTATATCTAACTCAGCATAAAGTAGCCTCTTAAAAATCAGCACCGTGAAATATTTTAAGGGTTTTTCTTTCATTATGCTAGAACATGTGGACAATTTGCCCCAAAAAAATCTAAAATAAATTTCTTTGCGAATTTCGCTACTTTTCCACAGAAAAATCTTAAAAAGTTCTGCAGGTTTTTTGGGGACTTCTTTGTTAAGGAAATCTTCTTTGTTTTTTCTCTACTATCTTCGGGGTATTTTATTAGGCATTTCTTTGTTCGATGATCGCGTAAGATTTTTTTCAGTAATTCCATAAGTTTATCCCGAATTCCTTTCAGAAATAGCTTTGAGGATTTCACAAAAAGTTAGGAAGTTGAGTTAACGAAAATCTTTTTCCAAAATAAAAAAAAACAACGTTGAGTTCGAGTGTATTCCTAGTTTTGTATAAGTTTCAAAACTGCCTTACTAGTTCTGCAAGAGTTTTCAACTAGAACTCGTCAGCCTTTCGTGGAATCTGAAACACACATTTTTTGTTCACTCAAAAAACGAATTTTCGATAGAATGCTCGGAGGGTCAAATCACATACCAATCAACTTAGTTTGACGAATTGAGGTGATGTTTGTGTGTGTGTATTTTTTTTTTTTTTTTTCCTTCTAAACCATAGGGGGATAATCTGCTCAACAGACACCCTAACAGAAGGTTAGGGTAGTGTAGGTCTGACAGGCCGTCTTCTACAACAAAAGTAAAATCCAGGACTACTCTCTCCTCGTACCCACTAAACCATTCCTATGGTCGCCAAACCCTACGTCTCTCCGGAACCACCAAGAAGGTATTGCTTCAGAGAGGGGCTAGTGCACATCGCACCCACAAGGTTAGCTGCGTAGCCTGCAGCAACGAACATCGATGACTCCCTTTGGAGAGTCCATCACGGTAGCATGCTGGCGCTTAGCCAGTTTCCCGAGTGGTCCTCGCCACTCCCTTTGTCCTCGGAAGGCGGGCAGAGTCAACCCCGCCCGCGCCCTACTGCTGAGCGGACATCAAGAACTGATGCCCACATGCAACCCGATCTGACCTGCCCGCAAAGGAAGGGTATCACTACCCTTCAGGCCCTATCAGATGCATCCGTAGGTTGCTGACGGCAGGGTCTCCACCTGCCCCGACCCTTGCCGGGGACCCCTTTCCAACCGCGGGCTTGGATCCAACCCAGTAGACCGACGCCACGACAGCACCGCTACCGGGACTTCCTCTCCGCGGCCACTTAATCGTTGTAAGGGTCGATCTCGACCGCAGGGCACCGGTATGACCTACGAAGCCGACTCCGAACCCCTGGACCACCTCTTGTACTGCATCTGGACTAGCCATTCTCCGAGTCCACGCGCCACCTCCTCTGTAGCTCCCAGACGATGTGGGTAATAGCCGTTGAAACGGCGTTCCAGCCAAACTCATCCCTACACATCCTCTGGACCAAGTTGTCCGGAGTTGTGTCCTCCCCGCATGTGGCAAGCATGCGGTCACGCATTGTGCGAAAACGCGGGCACACGAACAAAACGTGTTCCGCCGTTTCCTCTGAACCATTGCACACTGGGCATTCGGGAGAATCCGCATGCCCGAAACGGTGTAGATACTGTCGGAAGCAACCATGACCTGTAAGGACCTGTGTCAGGTGGAATGTGACTTCCCCATGGCGCCTATTAATCCAACTATCTACCCTCGGTATCAACCTATAGGTCCACCTTCCTTTGGTGGAACTGTCCCACGCGCGCTGCCATTTGACCATAGAGGCCATCCTGACAGTCCTGCGTATGCCTCTTGTGCCGCGCATTTCGAAGCACTCCATGTCCTCACTGATAAGAATGCTGATAGGCACCATACCAGTAATGACGCAGAGAGCGTCGTGTGACACGGTACGGTACGCGCTCGCAACCCTCAGGCACATAAGCCTGTAAGTACTTTCCAGCTTCCGTCGGTAGCATTTAGTACTTAGCGCGGTGCCCCACGCCGGGCCGCCATACCTAAGTATGGATGTAGCAACACTAGCCAGAAGCTTGCGCTTACTGGCGTACACCGCAGAGCTATTGGACATCATCCGGGACAGTGCCGCAATAGCTGTGGAGGCTCTTTTACAGGCATAATCGACGTGGCTACCGAAGGTAAGCTTATCGTCGATCATCACGCCCAAGTGTTTGACGGAGCGCTTTGACAGGATAGTACAGTCTCCTACACTGATCTCCGTCTGCTGCTCCGACTTCAGGTTGTTAACAACCGTCACCTCTGTCTTGTGGTGAGCCAGCTCCAGTTTGTGTGTGTATGTGTGCATGTATGTGTGTATGTGTGTATGTATGTATGTATCTCTGTGTACATAAAAGGTCACTCACTTCTAAGGCACTTCACATTGGCCAGTTTTTCAGATTCAAGCACGAATCAAACCGGAATTTTACCGCATTGTTTGCTATTAAAAATGATCTGGATCGGTCGATGATATAATGATGGTCGAGGATGGTATGATGGACGTCATATTTGGATGATCCCTTTCGACAATGCTTTTCCGCACGTCTAAGGCTATATTTTACCAGCATCTGGTACATAGTGCTCCGGATTGATTCTATCAAATTTTAATTTTCCCATTCTTCGTTGACTCACTCTAATGAACATGTACTGGCATACGTAGGAACGTGGGTCATCTTTTGAAAACTTTTTTGTCACCATATTTTTCCGTTAAACACAGACATCAAGCTATTCCAAAACAGTGCATTTTACCCCGCACTTCCCATACCTGTAACGTATATATATTAAAGCTTCCAGCCCGTTCACTTGACGGCACTTGTGTTGTTGTGCGAGAGAAGCCTGTTCCAATCTTTTTATCAGCATCAAATATTTAAGAGATTGATTGAATTGGTTTCTTTCTACCTAAGGCGTCGGCTGGATGGTAGAAGTGGTTGCGGTGGTCGCACCTCGCAGCAGTCATCATCAATGACTGAGTAAGTCCGCTTGTCGGGAAAAATGTCCTGTCTCTCAGGTGGTCGATCAAAGGAAGACGATGGTGACGACCGACGATGTCTAGATGAAGCCATCGCTGCTCGGCTGGTTTGGGCTTCTTGAATGGAGATTTTCTTGGAAAGCTAGCGTAAATGGTTAATTGATTGGTTCGCTTTTTCGTTCGATGACAGTGGTTATAAAGTGGTCACAAGCTGAAATGCTCGTTTTTTCGCAATTAATTTTCTATGAAATAGACGTAAATTATGAATCACCAGTAGTCCTCCCATAAATCTTCCATCCCCTCTTTGAACCCCATCAAAACCCCTCTTGACGAACTTCCTTGACACTCTCTTTTTTCTCCTGAAAATCTGCTTGTCTTCCTTAAAACCGTCACCTTTGCATATTTTTAGCTTCTTGCTACCGCTTCCTTTGCACCCTCCTCGTTAAAAGTTTTCAGGAGCTTTCATGACCACTTGATTAGACTACTGTAATAGTTATTTACGAGATGTGAACCAATGACTTCTGATCGAGCTGCTAAGGAGAATATCTGTTCGTATCCTAACGCAAAAAGATTGATTTTCTCTCAGCAGAATTCAGAGTTATTGACGTGTAAATATCAAGCCCTTCAATTAATAACTGTAGAAGTGTTCTATGTCCACTAAGTTGAAGAGAGACAGGCTAAGTTCCAATGCGAACGTCGAGCCATAAAGAAGATGAAGAAGAAGACGTGTCAATATCAACTTTCCACTGAAAATAGGGTAAAATTACCACCTTTTTTGAACACAACTTCAAGAAATATTCACGGGCAGGAACGAGCTGTCTTTGATGTTATTGAAAAAGATTGACGCTATACCAGCGGCATCCAGAGATATTGAATTAAAGACATATTTTTTTTTTCAGAACATAAATTCACTGTGGGTTGAGCCGAACCTTAACATCTCTCCAAATCCATGCGTGAAACTTAACGTCGGACGTAATGCACTGCACACTAGCGGATTTGGTCCTCTACCTAGCGTTCTATGCCCGACGTAAGTCCGACGCAAGGTTTAGGCACATTCAGAGGTATCCCGGGAAGAAGAAAATAACTATCGAAGTTCAAATTTTGTCATTTAAAATGAATAGTTGAACGGTTAGATTTGTTATTGGTTTGTTGGGAATAAGACCTAAGAGAACAAAAATATTAACTGACTTTGTACCGGAAAGTAACTCAAGAACAGCCTTGTAAACATTCGACACTTTTCACTACCTTCGTTTCGTTGCCGCGGTCGGGTGTAAGCTGAGGAATTCCACGAAGTCATGTCAGTCGATCCTGAGCGACCATTTCAAAAATATCTGAAACTTTGCACAGTTTTTCAATTTCATCTAAATCGCCATTTTTCGATATCAAACCTTCATATTCACTCACGACTAACTTTTCAAAAGGGTGTATGCGAAAATAGTTCAAAAATATTCTAAAAGCTGTACAGCAAAAACGGATTGTTCGATTGTTATGAATTTTTCAGCAAAGTTAGATAACTAAATGATGATTCCTTAGAAAATATACACTGTAAAAAATTTCTTTTTTTACTATAAAAAAATATGATCTTTGTCACAAAAACTCAAATATCTCAGAACCCTATCTTTTTACCAACGTCAATTTTTTAGGGAAAATGGCCCATTATATCAGCTATCTACCATAAAATTTTGGTGATGGTAAACTGATAAACAAAAAAGTTATGACATTTCAAACATTTCACAATTTTTACATTTAGTAACAAAAAAAAAATTTTCTGTGTAAATTATTTCGAGAACTATATTTTGATGCTGATTTTATTGTAAAGGCTACCGCATGAATTAAACAAGTTGTTTTCATGATATTTTTGTTTGATTATTTATAATTACTATAGTATCTATTTGAACCTTACACGCGATCCAGTGTTGTGATCAAAAATATTGAGATTGTCATACTTTTTATTGTACGTGACTGGTGAAAAAATCCCTTGATAGTGTTGAAAAGCTGTTGATCATAAGAAAAATGGAATTAAACTTATTTTGAAGACGAAAGCTGCATAATAAAAGTTTTATATATACGCGTATACGTCTAGTTGATCTGCAAAAAAATACCTCTTAGGGTCGATTTCTTCACCCTGGCTTAGGCGTTAAGCCAGGTTTAACTATATGGGTAAGCCTGGCTTACGGGTTAAGCCGAGGTGAAGAAATCGGCCCTTAGGGAAGATTCAAAAATTACGTCCATCGTTTTTCGGGATTTCTAGACCCCCCCTCCCCCCTCTGTCACGCAATTTCCCTATACCCAATACACGTACTGTCACACTTTTCTAGACCCCCCCCCCTCCCCCAAATGTTGGACGTAATTTTTGAACGTTCCCTTAGAGAACAGACTTTATGATCGGAAAAATGCGAGTAACTTCAACAACAACAAATGCATGAGAGGTACATACCACAGACAAACAGACAAAACGCCTAGAACAATTTTCGTGAAAATTCATCGCCCAGTTCACACTATCACCACCTGGTGGAAATGTTTCACGAAACACTGCGTTGTGCAATATCGTCATCAGAAGGCGCTAGTGTGAAACGTCAAACGCAAAGAAAAACGATGGGCACTCTTCTGGTTATGAAAGCCACAACCAAGATTCAAAATGATCGTTAAAGGCGTGGTCAATGAAAATTTCGTCAGTGTTACGTTTGTTTGTCTGTATACTAGGGTGGCCCACACTTATATGAAAAACAAAAATTTCGAAAAATGCTAAGTCTTACCTCCTAAATAAGTTGTTTTGGACTCCCAGAAGCTACGTTCAAAATTTGAGTAAAATCGGTTGAGCCTAAGGGGGCGCTCAAAACGCTTGAAGTTTATATGGGAAAACTTGGCCAAATGTATGTAGAAATTTTAGGTTTTCTAATTTTGCCGCTAGGTGGCGCTGTAAGCGTTCAATAATCAAACCCTTTGGTATTATTGTAGGTGACTATATGCCAAACAACTTTGTCGAAGACCGCAAAGTGATCCGACGCCTGTGAAAAAAGTTATACCCTAGGCAAAGTGAGGCAAAGTAGTGAGATTTCATTATTGATATTATTCTTTTACATGTATTGGAAAAACAACAATAAAGTTTATCCTCACTTTACCAAGGGTATAACTTTTTTCACAGAAGTTGGATCACTTTGCGGTCTTCGACAAAGTTGTTTGGCATATAGTCACCTACAATAAGACCAAAGGGTTTGATTATTGAACGCTTACAGCGCCACCTGGCGGCAAAATTCGAAAACTTAAAATTTCTGCATACATTTGGCCAAGTTTTCCCATACAAACTTCAAGCGTTTTGAGCGCCCCCTTAGGCTCAACCGATTTTGCTCAAATTTTGAACGTAGCTTCTGGGACTCCAAAACAACTGATTTAGAAGGTAAGACTTGGCATTTTTCGAAATTTTTGTTTTTCATATAAGTGTGGGCCACCTTACTGTATACATACCATGAAAATGCTCACGAAAAAGCAAAAAAATACTACCGCTATGGATATTAAAAATTTTATAGTAAATTTTTTCTGCGTCCAAGCAAACAACACCAAACTTGTCAGTTAAAACTAATAAGTGATTTTGTTTATTATAATCTAACGAACAACATGAACAGTCGCTTTCTCAAAGGTCTTCAACTCAACGCTCTCTTGTAGACCGCTTGTGAAAAAAAATGTTCAAAAGAGTTACGAAATCTCATAGATAAACTGAAAGAGACTGGTTGTGCCCAAATTGAATACAAATTTACGCATTTGCACGTCCTGCCGTCTAGACTTTGACAAACGAGCCATCTGTACATCATCGGTAAAGCAGGGCGCAGGAAGTTCGAAAACGACAACAACTGAGAAATTGCCAGAAGTGCTAAGTGCAGAGAGTCATGCCACCGTACCATCAGCGACATCTGTTTAAACAATTTAATCACGCCTCTTTTCAAAAATGCTTTGAAATATACTTCAACATTTATACCCATTTCAATATTTTTAACGTTGCAAAACACGCTTTCAACATTCATCTTGAAGAAGAGGGAAAACACTTGTCCTCAAATGTAACAGCAAATTAATCAATAAACGACTAATGCGCGGAGGGCGTGATAAAATCGGAACAGTACTGTACATATAATATACATAATACATAATAAAAACAGATTGTTTTACTCACGCAAGGCCATTAACAATAAAATCAGCATCAAACTGCGCTTTCCGGCCGAAATAATTTACACTAAAAAAAATTATTACTAAATGTGAAAATTGTGGAATGTTTGAATTGTCATAACTTTTTTGTTTATTAGTTTATCATCACCAAATTTTTATGGTAGATTGCTAATACAATGGACCGTTTTCCCTAAAAAATTACATTGGTAAAAAGATAGGGTTTTGAGATATTTGAGTTTTTGTGACAAAAATGATATTTTTTAATGTTAAAAAAAGATTTTTTTTTCACAGTGTACATTTTCTTAGGAATCACCATTTAGTTATCTAACTTTGCTGAACAATAAAATCTGCATCTAACTGCGATTTCTGATCGAAATAATTTACACAGAAAAAAATATTTACCAAATGTGAAAATTGTGAAATGTTTGAAATGTTATAACTTTTTTGTTTATTAGTTTACCATCACCAAATTTTATGGTAGATTGCTAATACAATGGACCGTCTTCCCTAAAAAAATTACGTTGGTAAAAAGACAGGGTTTTGAGATATTTGAGTTTTTGTGACAAAAATGATATTTTTTAATGTTAAAAAAGATGTTTTTTCACAGTGTATATTTTCTTAGGAATCACCATTTAGTTATCTAACTTTGCTGAAAAATTTATTGCAATCGAACGAACCATTTTGGCTGTGCAGATTTTTGAATATTTTTGAACCATTTTCACATACACCCTTTTGAAAAGTTAGTCGTGATTCAAAATAAAAATTTGATATCGGAAAATGACGATTTAGATGGAACTTAAAAACTGTGCAAAGTTTCAGTTCAATAGAAAATCATGAATTAAAAAATTTCCTTAATTTTGATGCTGTTGCTTGGAATCGCTCAGCTTGCTTTGTTTCATTCGAGCGCGACCGCTACCTCTTACACACAAAACGAGCGGCAGAACGAAGATCAATAAACAAAAACGTGGATCAAATCATCGTCGTCTGACACGGTGACATTTGTCTAATTTCAGATTTTCGCAAGATTTCAGCCAATTTTAATTAAGATTGGTATAATATTAGTTTATTCGTGTGTGATAAATCGATCACGACACATAAATTTATACAAAACAGCTCTCTTTATGGGAAAGACGGGAATAACAAAAACCGAACCATCTCCCGAAGACGCAATCATGGTCAAGCGCATTCATTCGACATTTTTGTTCCGGACAGTAGTTTGATCGCTTGTGTTGCGAATGTTGGAGACAAAGGCAGCCGAATATCTACAAAAAGGTGTCAAAGACTGTGATCGCTAACAAGACTGCTCAAGAATAACTAATTTTGTTCTTGTAAGAACAGACCAGGGACAAAAAATTTCAAAATGTAGAATAAATGAATAAGTTATTATCGAGTTATTGAGAACAACGTAAGTACAAAATAAGTTATTTCAAAAAAGATCATCATAATTGAAAATTTTATTCTTATGAATTGAAAAAAAAAAACTGTATTGTAAGTTCATAAATATTTTGTCCTTGGTTTCGTTATTATTTACTTTATTTTGGAACAAAGTGAGTCATTATTTGTTGTTCTTTTATTTCTTATTCCTAACAAACCCAAAAAAAATTTGCTCTTCATCAATATTCTATTTAAAAAAAAAAATAAATACTAAATAACTCATCAATAACAAAACAAGTTATGATTGCAAAATATGCCATTCCCGAGCAGGAATGAATAACTGGCATATAACTGCAGCATACCAAAGTCAGGTATCATACCAAGACAAGGTATTGATCGGTTACCCAGGTATTGAAAATAGCTTATTTTTGTATTTTGTAGGTATTGATAAAATACCTCAACGAGTTATTGATTTGGTGTTGAGGCCTGCTTGAGGTATTATTCAATTATGCAAAAATCGCTATTTGTATGGAAAAATCACTCATTATTATTTAGGTATTGTCATACCTGATGTCATTATGCACGTGTTATGCGCAGAATATACACTAGTTATTATGTTAGGTATTTTACCTCTTATGCAGGGCTTCTTAATACCTCATTCAGGTTGTAGGTATTCGGGTTTCCATACCTAAGTTTGGTATTCTACAGCTATTTTCTCCTGCTCGGGTTGGGATGTTATTTTTCTTAGGATTCTCGGAAGAACTTATTTTGCTAAGATTGCATATTTTGTTATTATTCAGTTATTTGTTTATTCAATAATAACTCAGAAATAACAAATTTTGCAATGATAACATGTTTTGTTCTTAGCGAGTTATTTAGTTATTTGTTATTATTTTGTCCTTGGTTTGTTCTTTGCCTCTTCCCGGGATATTATCCTCCATTTGGGGCATTTGTGCCATCGCCATAATAAAAGCCTATTTTATCATCTACCTGCGTTGTTCTGTTGTAAGTGTTGTAAGCGACATTGACAATTTTGGTACATTTTTGGTTATTATTCCTCAAACTCTTGATCGTTCGCTATGTTACCTTCATAGACGCTTGATTATCACTAGATATTGCATCCCAATATAGCACAAATACCACAGTGTTATTATTTAAACAGATATAAACCAAAAGACGTCGAAATATGAAATGGCGCTTACGTCAGTTTGCTGACTTACGGGGGGAGAGGGGGGGGGGGTGGTTCAAACAGCACCCTAAACAGGGCACAGTAAAAATGCATAGAGCATAAAGGGAGCCTATAGCGACAAGTTGCTGCCGCCATCTTGCAATACTGTTATTTTTCCTAATCCCCGTACCAAAATACGGTAGCTTATGTATTTTTTTCCTCCCCTGTTGGGAAACTAAGCCACTGCATCCAATAAGTTGAAAGCTTATGTATTTTCGGTAGTTTTGTTTTCTTCGTCATGGAGATTCTTTTTAAATCTGTTGAACTCATGGATGGCCTCATGAGGTCAACCCAACCAAGCTGAATTATACGACCAAGTTTCAGGGAATCTGGATTGATGGATCATTCAGATCCCATCCTATTGAGTTACGTTGAAAAAGCGTTTTTTAAATTGTTAAATAAATAATTGTAATAAATTTGAATGCCTTATTTCAATGAGAAATGTTTGATAAAGAAGCAATAGGCAGCCTATCTCGGAACATTCATCTAGAACACTTAAAAGGGGTTATATATGTTGAGGTCGGGCAAACATTGATTTTGAAATTATTTTATTTTGAAGTATGGGTTCTTAGGAATGCTGTGTCAAATACTCATAGAGATCCAAGCAGTAGAAGCAAATATATTGCGTTTTGCGCCTCGCTACGCTACGGGCGCGTAGTGTATACTTGAAACTTTAAGCGCGATCATCTCGGAATCATGTTTTTAAGTAGGACTACGTCTCTCTTTTCTACACCGGGTGTCATTCTAAATTTTCAGAAATCGGCCACGTTATGTTTAAAGTGAAGATTTTAATCTTTAATAAAGCCATTTCTTGCTGAATTTTCAAAATTTTGGCACCAATCGATTGCAAATCTTTACACCAATTATGTCCAATAATAATATTTGCTGTTTTTCAATAACAAACTATTGAAAAATTGGGAAAAATGAAACCATATTTATTCCAGCCAATCACGATCGAGCACATTTTGGATGTTCCCGTCGAATATAAAAGCTACTGCTTCTTCGCATCTTCCCTCATTTGTCTTTATCGTCTCGAGGTGAACGTATCGAACTAGAGCTGCCCACTTTCATCGTTGGCGTTTTCGCTCATTATTCTTTGACAGCCGTGTCGGTTCGATGGCGGTGGTTTTCGGCAAGGGTGCTGTTGCACATTCACCTTCTAAGGTGCCGGCCAGAGTAGACGCGTCACGCGGCGCGACGCGATGCGATGCGGATTTTGACAGGCCGCGCGTCGACGCGCGGCAGAACTCCGCTCATTGAAAGACAGGGAAAACAAGCAGGGTATCGCGCTACTTGGGCGGTGGTTTTCTTCGTCTGTTATTTTCGTCTGTTTTCCACTGTAACTCGGTCAATTTTGAACCGATTGACTTGAAATTTTGTACACGGGTAGATACTATACCTATCTCACCGCATTCCAAGAATTGTGTCAATTGGTTCAAGATTGACTGAGTTATAGTGGAAAACAGACGAATATAGAAGCCACCGCCCAAGTAGCGCGATTCCCCATAGCATGCCAGAGTGCGCGCGGTACGATGCGAAGCGGAAAGCGTTTTGCCGCGCGACGTGCGAAAAAACAGTGCATGCACTATTTTTGATGCGATAATCGCACGGTTCGCGTGTGAATTTTTTGCAGATTTTTTGTTTTTGTGGATTTTGTCCGTTTTTACCATTGAGATGTCCAAAAAATGTCTCACGAAACCTACTGCAAGCCTATACATATACGTGAGACCAAAAGATGTTTACAAAGTTCTTACAGATAGATTAACACGGAAAATCTGAACACAAACCACTACCACACAAGCATTTGGATTGGTCAATTGAAGGCACTGATTTTACAAATATGCGTTTCGAATGTATTTAAATATAAATGGAATTTGGAACCAAATAAATGTAATAATTTCATATTCCAGATATAAGTAAAGTGGAATAATTAATCAAAAATATGCAGCACAAATTGTGCTGCACAATAGTAAAATTCTCTTTCATAAACATATTTCGACACGAATGTCACTCTATAGTGGTAGTGTCCTTAATAAACAAACTATAATAATAATAAACATATAATAAAAGCTTAAATCTGATTCATAAATATTAACATAGTTCTAAATTCAGAAAAAAATGCTTGATCTACTTTTAGAAAATTATTACAAGGCAACAGGAAACTATTTTGTACATTACATATAAAACATACTTATTTTATTAGGTTAAATAGCATTAGAAGTCACTTTTCAATTTAAACACATACTCCAGAGACTCAAATCTGGCGAGCGAAGAAGTATCATTGTGCATGTTCAATGATCATTTTGAAGTAACTTATTCTTCTGAATTTTAAACAATAAAGTCGTTGGAACTAATTGTTGCTCACAATCAGAAAACTTACAACAATTAAAAATGTTCTCAAAGAGATGTAAAATTTATTAACAGAAAAAGAGTCGTTTGAGTTTATAGAAAGTGCTCATATAGGGCCCATATAGCCGAGGCGGTAAACGCACGGGTATTCAGCATGACCATGCTGAGGGTGATGGGTTCGATTCCCGGTCGGTCCAGGATCTTTTCGTAAAGGAAATTTCCTTGACTTCCTTTTGCATAGAGTATCTTCGTGCCTGCCACACGATATACACATGCAAAATGGTCATTGGCAGAGGAAGCTCTCAGTTAATAACTGTGGAAGTGCTCATAGAACACTGAGCTGAGAAGCAGGCTTTGTCCCAGTGAGGACGTTACGCCAAGAAGAGGAGAGGAGGAGAAAGTGCTCAAGCTCTAATATTTCATTTCAGTGAATTTCTAAGATTTTTTTACTTGTAACTGAATGACAGATTCTGAAAATCGTTTGGAATTCAGTCTATGACAGAAAGAAAATACTGCAATACTAAACATGTTATGCAAAACATGTGGGGAAAGAAATCAGATGTTTTCAACTGCAAGTGCGGTAAATGCAACAAATTTGCGATTATCGCACCGCCAGACATCAAAATGGTGCGCCATACACCAAACAAAAACTCCGACATACAGAGATTACACCGCTGAATGATTTTCCTGCATTATACTGTATGAAAATTATCCCGTTTTTAAATTCGAATCGACATAGTTAATTAAACGGTGTTTTGCTTGCTTTGCGTGTTTGTTGTGATTGATTTTCATCACAAAACTATCTGAAAGCATTTCACTCTATGTCCCGTACCGAATATCATTCAATATTGAAAATGTGATGGAAACTAAATTGAAACATTTTGCACACAGACGCTTTGCATCGCGTTCACTGCGAGGGGCGAATCACTAGCGCATTTTCGATTCAGCCTTGCGTATTGACATACGTATTGGCGCATTTTATTACGCATTGGCGTATAAAGGTACGCATTTTTAAAGTTCAACAACATCTGTCAAAATTTTGGAGCATGCACTTTTCAACGCATTGAAAAAATTGTTCTTATTTTTGTACGCATTGACAAAAAACTTGCATTTTTCTACGCATTGATAGGAAACACGCATTTTCATGCGCTTTGGAAGAACGCTCGTATTTTTTTACGCATTGATAAAAAATATGCATTTTTCAACGCATTCGTGTACTTTTAAACAAATGGTGTATTAAACGCTCCAAAAACGTCAAAAATTCGTGATGCATTCTTGTGCATTTTTCAACGCATTGGGCATTTGTACGCATTTTCAACGCATTATATTTACAAATGCATTTTCCAACGCATTGGAGCATTTTTTAACGCATTTTTATCAAAACGCATTTTCGATTCAGTTATTTTGGAAGTGATCCGCCCCTCGGTTCACTGTGGCTATCAAGTCGCGTTGGAAATCGCGGCTGTATCCTAACCGTCGAACGCGGCAGACCAAGGAAGTGTTTGAACATCGGATTGATCGACGGTGGTGGCAGAGGCAGCAGCAAAATCTGGAATCGCACCCACGGCAGCAAGCGGCGTGCCAATTTTCGACGGCGTCCAGCAAACAGCACGGAGAAATGCAACACGCATTGCGTGGCATGATGAATTCATGTCAATTTCTATCTAAAATCGACCAATATTCAAACTAGGGCTTCCAATTTTCCCGGGATTCAGCTTCCCGGGAAGCGGCAAAAAATATTACCATTTCCCGGGATCCCGGGAAACAAGGAAATTTTGTTTTTTTTTAGCAAAAAATGGATTTATTTTAAAGAAAATCATGAATTATGTGCATGAACGTATTTGCCATAAGAGGTTAATTGTGTATTGATTATGTTGGGTACATCAACAGGCGTACAACAACCCCAATGATGCTCAATTTAATCTTAAGATCTATTCCTAAAGTTCACAATCACATTGTCATACTTAATGAACAGATACAATAACACAAATAAAGAATACATAACAGTATAATACTCGATACAAAAAATAACTATAAGTTACGAGAACTGCCAAAGAAAAAAAAAACAAAAAAACTTTAGACGAGGGATTCTAAAGTCATAGTAAAAATCTGCAAGGGTAGAAACCCATTGAAGCCCAATAAGTGCTCAATACGTGCTGTTTTCTAATCTACTAATTAGCAAGTGCTGTATCAGGTTGTTTTGCCATGATCTAGTAGCATTGTTCAAATTGATTGGTTCCTAAATAGTTGGGCAGTCACTACGACGAAATCAGTTTCAATGCCTTCATATAATTAACAGGTTGTTATCTGCGTTAAGCTCCAATTATATAATAACATCTACATAAATAACATTTGCATAGAGGTCATGTGATTTGGCAAACGTGAATCAAGAAGCTCGATAAATCAATCATTGACTCGCAATTTCAAATTGGTCATTTAAAACTTCACAAAAAAAATTGACAATGGAAAAAAAATCCCGGGAAATTCGAGAAACCCGGGATACAAAAATTTGTTTCCCGGGATTCGAGAATTCAAACGGTTCTTTTCAGGATCATCTAAAATTATTACTCAAGAGTTGTGAATCAGATAATTATTTCGAACGGGAAAAGTGTGGTGCAACCGAAAAGTGAAAGATTGAATGCTTGGTGGCCCTGCAACAATGATGATGCCGGCCACTAATGGTACCATTCGGAATTTAGCAACGCTTCATCCTATCCGGATCATTTTTCGTGAATCATTATTAAATTATAGCATTTTTCGAGCTAAAATGATCGAAATCTTCCAATATTTTGGTTACTTTATTCGGTCAATGAAACTTTTTTCATTTCTCGGTTGATTAACCGTTTCAAGCATTTGGTGCATGCGGGGCGGGTCATGCAAACGAAATAAACTGAAATCCAGCCATATAGGAGGAGCTTAATCTGCTAATCTGGGGGTATAAAAGCTGTGCCCTCTGTTTTCTTTCGTCATTGTCGTTGGTGGTCATTGTCAAGGTGGTTGGTGTCACCTCCAGCCCGGCAGAAGCACACACCAACCCAGCCACGACTCTCTGCTCGGCCAGGAATCTCATCCAAGGCAGCAAGCTGCCGGTTAGTTTTCGAAGGCATCCAGAATTCAACGCGAAGAAAACCAACACGCATTGCGTTGCATGGTGAGCTCATCAAAATCGTCCATTATACAAACGGTCCTTTTCAGGACCACAGAAAATCTTTCCTAAAGAGTTATGATAGAACCTCCATCGATCGAGAAAAGCTTAGGGCAATCAAAAGTGAAAGACAGCTCCGCTTCTCAGCAAAAGTGATGGTCGACTCATTAATTTGATCCAGGGCAGCAAGCAGTGCACATTGGGCAAAATCAAGCCCAAAGGTGGAAAAAATAATAACTTTCTTAATACAAGACCCTATGTGACCATCAATGGCTTATTCGAAAGCAAATTTTCTCAAGAATTGGTTGGTGGATGATTCATGTATGGGCAACTACTCTAAAGCGAGTTATAGAGCCCGTTTTACCCCAGTTCATTAAAACGTTGGAAGTTTAGGGTATTGTGGGGTCAATTAGGCAATGGTATATTTTCAAGGTAAAAATTCATTTTTTATTTTATTATTGATTTTTTACGTGGCAATAACTAAATAAATGATCGAATACACATGAATTATATCTGAAGAAACCATTTTTGACGAGTTTGATCTCAAAGTATTGATAATATTTGAGTTTTCACGCATACAAATATGAGTAGTTCTCATCCTAATACCACCGATTCCAAACATTTCCAAACGATGAGCCAATGCTTATATACTCCAAGAATATTCCAAATGTTGTTTGCGCATAGCCTCATAGATGGGAGGTGGCGGCAGCATAGTTTTACCCAAGCTCCCCTTTAAACTTATTTTTTCATTGTTTTTCAATTAAACAACTTTAACTTGAAATTTCTATGCACGATGTGAGTTAATATTGATGAAGAGCCAACCAGTAATATTTCTGCATCCTATGAAATTTGGAAATTCAGGTTACAATAGGGTTTAATGAAAAAAATAAAACAACCCAAAATCGTTCTATGAAAATTTTCTCATTTTTCGGTTGATTGATCGTTTGAAGTGTCCGGGGCATACGGGGCGGGTCATGCAAACGGAATAAACTGGAAAGCCAGCCGAATTGGAGGAGCTTCATCTGCTAATCTAGGGTCATAAAAGCTGTTCCCTCTGATTTCTTTCGTCATTTTCATTGGATCAGTCTACACGGAGAAATCAAACTACCTAATTTTTGGGTCGATTTTACTCAAAGCTGAGTATATCGAATAAACTAGTTACCCAAAATTAGGTTGTTTTCCCTCTTTTCCTCACCGATGTTGTCAAAAACAAACAGAGATGCATCTACCCAACGGGGGTCCTTGAGCCCAATAAGCCAATTTTGGGTAAATGCAGGTTTACTCAAATTTGGGTTGAATGAGGGGGGGTCTTGAGTTGAATTTACCTACTCTTAAGTAAATGTTTTTGCTGGAGGTGAAGGCAATTGACCTAGTGTGAGTTTAATCGATTTACTCAAATTTGGCTTATTGGGCCGAACTATGGGATTGCGTCAAAAGAACTCAATTTTGGGTAGTTTGGCGCTTCCGTGTAGGAGGATGGAGGTGGAAGTCACCTTCACTGCTGAGCAGCAGCACATCAACTGCGTCGATTCTCGGCTGATAGCACCAGGAATCTCATCCTCAGACCACGGCAGCAAGCGGCGGGCCAGTTTTCGACGGCACCTAGCATTGAGTAAGGAGAAAACCAACACGCATTGCGTGACATGGAGAATTCATCAAAATCATCCATTATTAAAATGATCCTTTTCAGGACCACCAAAAACATCATTCCATTAATCAAGAGTAATAAATTGGATTCTATTCCTCCTTCGATCGATAAAAGTATAGTGCAATCAAAAAGTGAAAGATTGAGAGCTTCGTTGCTCAGCAAAAGTAAAGGAAGATATTATTCATATTCAGACTAGTCATTACATTGAACAGATAAAGTGGACATGCAATTACGATTCAAAAGTTTCAAACAATAACAAAATCTAGCAATGTGCAAGTAATTGCCTTGTTTACAATTATGTCACGCTCCGTCATGACCGAAAAATGAGTGTGTATTACTAGACTCTCTTTGTCATTCCTTTCTAGGTTTAATCACCGCACGACTTTATGAAAGTAATGGAAGAAACGGTGGATAGAATCGCAAGTGTGCGACGAGAGAAATTGAATAGAAGTTGAAAATTAACAGAGGGCCATAATTGAACAACACAATCACTACGACGACCCCTTTGCATAACGTCCTGGTTTTGAACGGCTAGGTACTAGTAGTTTGATGATGACTACTAGCCCTAGACAGGCAAAAAGATCGTGGTTGTGATCTGTTAAATGTTGTTCGGCTTTGCTTTCGGAAACTAGTAATCTTGAGACTAAAATTCATATCACATTTTGTTATAATTTTGATCTGATTATACCAAAATATATCTTGATTAGGCCAGTGTTTTTTTTGTTGCAATTTTAGTTATTTTAACATCATCCTGCATCTGGTTTATAACATAATAAGTTATAGAAAAATATTATAACATCATAATAATATAATATAAACTTGATATAGTTTTCTAGTCGTGATGCAATTGAGAGAGCCGCTTCTGTAAAAATCGCGTGACGAGTTGTGTTGACACTGGCACATTCCAAGCCTGGGTGGAATCAACAATAAATAACAAAAGTTTCATAAACAAATCAAAACATGCATAAATAAATCAAAATTTTCAAGAAAAAAAAAATCGTTAAAAATGCGATAAATAAACCATCAATTGAAATGGGAAAGGGTATTTTCCCAAAAAAAAAATATAATGGAATTATTCATAAATAATTATGATTTTTCCATAATAAAGTTGAAATTTCACAGAAAAAAAAACATAGAAAAAGCAATAAACAATTTAAAAAATTGCAATCAATAATGACTAAGCTACCCATGGCAAGAAATGCAGAAAAATAAGAGGTAACCAAATGCTGAATCGCATTTATGATATGATAGGGTATTGGTTCTCTTATTAGGCATGTGTAGGCATTTTCATTCTACAAAAAAAAAGATTGAAGCGCTGAACAACAAAAAGAACGGCATCAAACTCGTTATAGCTCGTCGTACTTAAAAAAAGATAGCATCTATGTTTGCACTCACTTTTGAGGCACTTCCCATTGGCCGACTTTTACGATTCTAACATGAATCAAAGCGGAATTTTACCGCATTGTTTTCTATTAAAAATGGACGGATCGTTCTAAGCATTCCGGAGTTATAACAATTTCAGTGCTCCGGGCCAGCACCAGTGGAACTGACCATATTCAAAACTGAACTAAAACCCAACATGTAACAAAATCAAATTGCGCCGATTTTTATAACCTTTAGCACGGTTGACGAGTTTTGTGCGGAGTTAATCAATGCAGACCAGAAAATCCACGATGTCGGCCCAAAATTCGAAAAAAGCGGCCCAAAATCCAAGATGGCGGCCCACAACACAAGATGGTGGCTGTTTTGAGGAGTTTTAGGTTCTAAAGCCTTGCAATATGGGTATGTTTGGCAAGACTCGAGTCCAAAAATGATGACCAGACATTCCAAAATGGCGGACTACAATCCAACATGGCGGCCGAAAATTTGATATAGTGGCATTTTTTTTAGTTTCAGGCTCGAAAACCATGCAGTATGGGTATATTTGGTATGGGGAAGATGTCTGGAGTCCAAAAATAGTAACCAGAGTATGAATACCTATATGACTATAGATGTTTGTTCACCCAGTCCGTACTAAATATGTGTTGATTAAAGTTGTTGTCAAAAAAATGCAATCCGAGTCAAATGTTTTCCGTGTCACGAGTTCCGAAACATTGAACGGTCCGGTAGATCTGTGGTGCAAACCGTGACCGTTACGCTGAGATTGCAACAGTTGCGACAATCGTACTGGTTGCGGATCACTGATCAAATAGAAGCCTCTCAGTCTCCATTCTACGGAGAGATGAAAAATGTTGCAAAACCCTGCCGAGAGAGGCCTTGATTGGTTTGATTTTAATTGATGATTTTGGTGTGGGATACCAGCTACAGATGACCAGATTGAACGATTTCGCGCGGTTGACTATGAGTCAATGGGATTTCTCTTTGTGGATAGCTACGTCAATTCTCAAACACTATATTTTTTTATTGAATCCGAGAACAAAAAAATATTGGCTAAGTAATGGAAATGACTGAAACTTCATCAAACATTCAACCATCTAGAATAGTATCCGTTTGCGCCCGTTGAAACGATCACCTTATAACCCATTTGTGCCGACATATTTCCTAATCCTGAAAGTGCTTTAAATTCAATTTAGCTATCGCCTTCGCTGAAAATCACCCGCGTTCCCGATGCCAGTCGGTCGTCAGCATCGCCGCCCCAGGACGCATGTGTATGGTTCATTGGTGCGTGCCAACCACATCGTGGAAGACGACGAGGACGACCAGTTGAGTGAAACAAATCGATTTAGGCTTCATCTACCTTCGGTAAAGATTCCGCAGATTCCATCCCGAATGGCAGGAAACTATGTGATTGTGGTAACAATTTCGCAATGTTTAAATAAAAAACAATTTACTTGCGAGAATCGAACCAAAGCATCTGTCTATCTTGCAGTGACGCGCCTACCAGTGAGACTATCCGATCTGACGTAGTGAAGCTGAGAAGCAGGCTCTATCCCAGTTGCAAAGAAAATTAAAAAGATAAAGAGGTAACGTAATCGTGTTTTGATTGAAACAGAATAAAAAAAAGTTACAAAACTCAAGAAATAGTGAGCATGAGAGCATGAACATAGATAACCGTACAATTCGTACTTGTACCTCCGTAATTGACCAGAATAAGCGAAGTTGCTCAAGGAACCAACAAACGTAGCTTGGGAGTAGCCTGCCGTCGGAATGTGCATCTTTGAGGACACCAAACTTTATTAAGCCAATAACGGCGCTGGCCACGTCCTTACGGACGTCGAGGAAGGGAAACCAAATGTAATAGAAATTTGAAGATTTTTCCTAAAAGTGATAAAATTGTGTTGTCATTCAAATATGTTTCCCTGCTCAGACAATTTCAAAAGGAAAAATAGCCAACCATAGCACCTTTACAGCCCACTGTGCCACACACCCACCACCGGCCCTTCATTGATTCCATCCACAAGCAAGGCCGACGACGACGAGCGGGCGAAAGAAAAGAGCAATACATTATTTATGCTAATGGTGGCAAACGTAATTTCACACGTGAGTCGTAAAATCTCCGCTGCTACATGATGGAAAGAGCCAAAAGCACCCAGGAAGCTTACCTACCCTCCTGCTGTGTGCTGGAGCTAGAGCTTCCCTGAATCATGATCCGACCTTGTAATGGCGGTAGTCGACGTCGGAGTCAGTCACTGACTGCGTGGATGCATACTGAATGGAATTCTTCGCCAGCTTAGGAGCGAGCTGGAGATGGGCCAAATCACGCGAAATTGACTAAATCTGGAGTGGGAAACGTTTCATTTCATTTGAAGTAATTTCGTTCGTGCTACATTTGGGAATCAACAGGGAACGGGCATGCCTTCGGTTGCTGCGGATGCGATTAGTTCATCAATGTTTGATGGAATGGTGCAATTTTTAAGAGTGATTTCGTTGATGTTTTCTGACATGTCATTAGTCATATCATTTTTTTTTTCACCGGACTTCAAGTGACGCGCAAGATAGGATGTGCCATCAATTTTCTGAATATTTCATGCGAAAACTATCCTATTGTTTGGAATAACAGTTATGCGCGAAATTATTTATGAATTTCTATATCAACTATGTCAGGAATTTCTAAGAAATGCCAATATTCTTAAAATATTTAAAATATTCATGCAGAATTTTTACTAGCAAATCCTCCTAGTTGCTTAACGCTAAAAGTGAGAGTGGCGTAAGCACGGCTAGAAGAAGAGTTTAGAAGATTCCCTACCGGGAGCGAGTAGTTCAACACAAACAGTGAACACTGATGTCAGTGCGGCTAGATTCAGAAGATTCCTTGCCGGGAGTGAGTTGTTCAACACGAACAGTAAACTAAAGCCTCAAACACAATGACAACGGCAAAACGGAACGGAACGGCAAATTTCCAATGTATGGAGCTCCGTGCAGTTGCTCACAATGAGTGCGCAACGGTGAGAACGGCATTGTACTAAAACGCACTTTTTTCCAAAAATCTGAAAAAATGCAGAACGGCAGAAACGGCAGAGACGAACCATAACATTGGTTTCTTCTTTTTGTTGTATTTTATGATTAGTGGGCAATGTTTACATCAGAAGGAAGATCGAAGTTAATGGTTCAATTCTCAATCAGAAATCTTTCAGGTTTTCTACGGATATTTCTCATCCAGAAAGTACATCGAAAATAATATTTCCAAATAATTCTTCAGGAAATATTTAAAGAATTCCTCCAGCAGCTCGTTCCTGCGTCCCTTCCGGGATTTCTTCACAAATGCCTGGTTTCCGCAGCATTGGCGTAACTAGGATTTTTTCCTGGAGGGGGCCCAGGGGGGGCCTGACTTGAGATGAATTTTAAGCGGGATGGGCGCCCGATATGTGAATATGCAAATCGGTATTGTAGTTTTGAGTAATCAAAATGACTGTTTCAGATTTGTTCATAGTTTCGTAAACTATATGAGTACGAACAATTCCTTCAAGATTTTTTTTTCCATAGCTTGCTTTAGTGATTCCATCTTGGATTCTTCCAGAAATTTAATCAAGAATTCATCTAGGGATTCCACTAGAATTTTTTTTGGGGATTTGTCCTGGGTATCTTTAGAGGTTCCTCCAGTAATTGTTCCAGTGCTTTTTTTTGAAGTTTCCTTCAGGAATTTCTCGAGAGATCCTTTAGGGTATTTCTGCAGGAATTCAGAGATTTCTACATATATGCCTTCCAGAATTCCACTAGAGATTGCTCCAATAATTACATCTGGAATGATTCGAAGTATTTCTGCAGGAATGTATTTCAGAAATTCTTTTAGAAAATTTTACTTACAAATTCTTAAAAAAATACTCCAAGATTTGCTTGTAAAAGTTGTACAAAAAAACCTTTAGGGATCCTAGTATTCCTTCAACAATTACTGCAGACATTGATTTCTTCAATTTTTTTATCCAGGAATATTCCTGCAAAAATTCTTCCAGGTATTCGCTAAGAAAGCTCGCCTGAGATTCCATAAAGAGTTCCTCATGGGGTTGCTTCCGGGATTCCTCATCGGGTTTCTTCAGAAATTACTTCAGGGATTCACCGCAAATTTCTTCTGTTATTCTTTCAAAAACGAATTCCGAGATTATTTTAAACATTTTTGCAATAACTTTTGTTGGGATTCCTTCAGAAACTCCTGCTGGAATCAATCCAGGATTTCAGGATTTCCTCAGGAATTTCAGCGGTTTCTTCAGTATATCCCCTGAGAATTCTTCAGAAACTCCTCCTGGAATTCCCTCAGAAATCGAACTTTGTATTTCATCAGGAATGAATCTTGAGATTACTCCAGGAACTCCTCAAGGGATTCCTTCGGAAATTCCTCCCGGATTTTTTTCAAGAATTATTCCAGGTATTCCTCCTGGCATTCCTCTAGGATTTCATTCAGGCATTTCTCCAGAGATTCCTGCAAGAGTTCTACCAAGAATTTCTCCAGGAATGACCCCAGGTATTTCCTCAGGAATTACTCCAGGAATTTATTCAAGAATGGATCCAGGAATTCTTCCATGAATTCCTCCGAAAATTCTTCCAGGGTTTCCTCCAAGAATTAATCCAGGAATATCTTCTCTAGGGTTTCCTCTGCACATTCTTCCAGGATTTATTTCATGGATCCCTCCAGAAATTCCACCGATGATTCCTGCAGTAATTCCTCCAGGAAATCCTCCAGGAACTCCACCAGAAATTCCTTTCTGAATTCATCTAAAAATTTCTCTAGGAATTCCTTCAGAAATTTCTCCGTGGATTCCTTCCAGAATTCCTCTAGAGATTCTTCCAGGAATTCATTCAGGAATTCTCAAAGTATTCATTTAGGGATTCCTCCTGGAGTTCTTCCATGAATAGTTCCACGAAATTTTCCCAAGATTCCCTATAGAGATTTGTCCAGGAATTCCTCCTGAGGTTCTCCCAGAAATTGTTTCAGGGATTCCTCCAGGTTTCTTTCCAAGAATTCCCCCAGGGATTCTTCCAAGTAATTCTCTAGAAAGTCCTCTAAGGATGCCTCTAGGAATTCCTCAAGAGGTTTCTTAAGAATTACCCCAAGAATCCCTTCAGAAAGTCCTCCAGGATCCAGGAACTCCCATAGGAATTCCTTCAGAAATTACTACCGCGATTCCTTCAAAAATTCCTCCTGAAATTCCTCCAAAAATTCCTCTGGTGATTCATCTAGAAATTTCTCTTGGAATTTCTTCAGAAATTTCTCTTGGAGTTTCTTCAGAAATTTCTCTTGGAAGTTCTTCAGAAATTTCTTTTGGAATTTCTTCAGAAATTCCTCCCTTGATTGCTTCCAGAATTTCTCTCGAGATTCCCCCAGGAATTCATTCAAAAATTCTTCCAGGGATAGTTCCATGGAATTTTCCCAAAAATTCCTTTACAAATTAATCCAGGAATTCTTCCTGGTATTCCGCAAGGAATTTGTCCAGAACTTGCTACAGAAATTTGTCCAGAACTTTCCAGGCATTCCTCTTGAGGTTTCTCCAGAAATTGCTTCAGGGATTCCTCCAGGGATTTTTCTAAGAATTTTCCCAGGGACTCTTCCAAGAATTTCTCTAGAAATTTCCCTAAGGATTCCTCTAGGAATTTTTCAAGAGGTTTCTTCAGAAATTTCTCCTGGGAGTTTCTCCGTGGGCTCATTCTCACTCACTCCGGGAGTTTATTCAGGAATGGATCCAGGGATTCCTCCAGGAATTTCTTCGGAAATTCGTACAGGAATTCCTTCAGGAATACTTCCAGGAATTCCTCCAGAAAACCTTCTAGGGTTTCCTCCAAGAATTAATCCAAGAATTTCTTCTCCACGATTTCCTCTACACATTCCTCCAGGATTTTTTTCATGGATTCCTCCAGAAATTCCACCGATGATTCCTCCAGTAATTCTTCCAGAAATTCCTTCTGAAATTGCTCCTGTTATTCCTCCAGAAATTCCTCTGGAAATTTCTCCTGGAACTCCATTAGAAATTCCTCTCAGAATTCCTCTAGGAATTTCTCTAGGAATTTCTTTAGGAATTTATTCAGAAATTTCTCCATGGATTCCTTCCAGAATTCCTCAAGAGATTCTTCCAGGAATTCATTGAAGGATTCCTCAAAGAATTGATTAAGGGATTCCTCGTGGAATTCTTCCATGAAAAGTTCCATGGAAATTCCCCAAGATTTCCTATAGAGATTTGTCCAGAAATCCCTCCTGAGGTTCCGCCTGGAACTTGTCCGGAAGTTCCTCCAGGAGTTTCTCCTAAGGTTCCTCCAGAAATTTCTCCAGGGTTCTTTCCAAGCATTTCTGTAGAAATTTCTCTAAGAGTTTTTGCGGGAATTCCTCAAGATATTTCTTCAGATATACCCCAGGAATTCCTTCAGAAAGTCCATCAGGAACGCATATAGGAATTCCTCAGAAATTACTACCGCATTGTCTCCAGGGGCTCCTCCAGAAATTCTACCAAGATTGTAGGTATTTCTTCAGAAATTGATCAAGGAATCCCTCCAGAAATTTCTTCGGAAATTCCTACAGCATTCCTCCAGGAATTTCTGCAGGAAATCCTTCAGAGATTGCTTCCGATATTCTTTCAGGATATTCTTCAGGAAATTCTATAGAAATTTTTCCAAGGGATTCCTCTGGAAATTTTTACAGGTTTCCTCCAGGAATTAATCCATGAATTTCAACTCCAGGGATTCCTCTTCTTCTTCTTCTTCTTCTTCTTCTTCTTCTTCTTCTTCTTCTTCTTCTTCTTTATGGCTCTACGTCCCAACTCCTCCAAAAATTCCTCCTGGAATTTCTCCAGAGATTCCTCTGTTGATTATTCCAGAAATTTATTTTGGAATTTCATCAGAAATTTCTCTAATGCTCCAGGCATTACTCCAGGAACTTCTCCAGGGATGCCTCCTTCAGAAATTTCTCCATTAACTTCTCCAGGGAATCCGCCAAGAATTTGTCCAGAAAATTTTCTAGGATTTCCTCCAGAAATACATCTTGGAATTGCATAGAAAATTTGCTTATGATTTCACCAAAAAAAGTGTCTATGATGGTTCTTCTTGAGTTATGATTTTTCAAAGTAAGGACTGTTCAATTTATAAAACGGACAACTTTTCAAGGCTCTAAAAATAAGACGCGTAGTTCATATTTAACCACCCTTGCTTCGTTTTTCAGTACATCATCTTTCATTATAGTAACGATTTTTGAATCGAATAAAAATAATTTTATTTCATAGAAAATCGGCCAGATGTTCAATGAGGTGAATGATATTGTTTTCAATATCAAAAAAGTATGTGTCATGCTGCAGCAGCATGAGTAATAAACACTCTGGCGAAGTTTAAATTCAACTGGAAAATTTGTTGTTAATATATTAAAGTCTCAAGTGAGATTCGATTTTTTTTTATTAAAATTCAATTGTAAAGCAAAAAGGGCATGAACATATACAATAAACCATTTTTTATATATCCAGTTTTTATATATCCATTATTTATAATATTCCAGAAGGAATAATGAGGTTTCAAATGCAGAGAACTGCTTCCTAATAGCATTGCAGATTTGGTTACTGTGTACCATTACAGGCACAGTAATCAAAACAGTTTCGTTCTTTGAAGGTTCTTCCAAATAACAATGAAACCTGATGTAAATTTTACATAACAATGATGTTGGTAATGAAAAAAATAATATATCTTTCTTCAGGTATTTGAGGGTTGGTGTCGCCAATATGGCCTTTCGGTTAATCCGAGTAAAACATCTATTGTTCTTTTCACGGAAAGGCGAAACCGTAATGGCGTTCGACCTTTGCGTCTCTTTGATTCTGAAATCGATGTAACTGAACAGGTAAAGTACGTTGGAGTCATTCTTGATTCCAAGCTTTCCTGGACACCTCATATTGAGTTCAGAACCAAAAAAGCCTTATTGCAATGCCGGCGAATTTTGGTACAACTTGGGGTCTAAAACCCGAGTATATCAAATGGATTCACCCAATTGTTGCTCGGCCAATATTGGCTTATGGATGTCGTGTGTGGTGGCAAAAGGGTGTAGTGAGAACGGTCCAATCAAAATTAGGCCATCTCCAAACGATATGCCTAATGGCGATGTCTGAAGCGTTCTCTTCAACTCTCACGGCAGCGCTCGAAGTTCTCTTTGACGTTGCCCCACTACACATTCATCTCAAACAAGAAGCACTTTCTTGCACTTACCGGTTACGGGTACTCGGTCTACTAGAGGAAACTCCTGTGAACCACACATCAACACACACCTCGTTGTTTCCACTTTTAGTGAATTGGGACAAAATTGTCCTTGCTCCAAGTGATCTTACAATTGGTTGTTATTTTCCATATAGGACATTTTCCACGAAATTCCCTTCCCGGGAAGAGTGGACATCTGGTTATCTGGAAAGAAGTATTTCAGACGGCATCGTATGTTACACTGATGGCTCCCTTCTCGAAGGTCGAGCAGGTGCTGGTGTTTGTTCTCGTGAGCTAAGGCTGTATCAGTCTTACTCACTTGGTAGACACTGCACCGTTTTTCAGGCCGAAATCTTTGCTCTTATGTGCGGAGTGCAATCAGCACTTCAGCAGCACGTAATGGGCAAAGTAATATACTTCTGTTCAGATAGCCAGGCTGCTATTAAAGCACTTGCTTCGGCCAACTCCAGGTCGAAGATAGTTATCGCTTGTCGAACTCAAATCGAGGAGCTGAATTCAGCAAACGCTGTTCACCTTCTATGGGTACCTGGTCATTCTTCCATCGCTGGAAATGAATTGGCTGATGAGTTAGCTCGCTCTGGAGCATCACATGACTTCATTGGCCCTGAGCTAGCAATTCCGATATCGAAGTGTTGGATTAAGCTTCAGATTCACACCTGGGCTGTCACTCAACACAGACAATATTGGAATAGTTTGGAGTCATGTCGTCAAACCAAATTGTATAGTGCTGAGCCATCTCTACGGGTGGTGAAGTATCTAACTAATCTGTCTAAGCAGAATTGCAGCATGCTGGTCAAAGCATTGACTGGCCACTGCCGACTCATCTATCACATGGCGAATATTCAGCAAGCTGATTCATTTGCCTGCGATAGCTGTGAATCCGATTATGGAACTTCGTATCATTTGATATGTAACTGTACAGTTTTCGCGCAACTGCGTTTCCGAGTATTCGGTAAACACTTATTAAGTGAAACTGACTTCAGAAACCTGAATCTTCAGGATATTCTGTTGTTCTTAACCCGCTGTGGTAAAGAGCTATAGGCTCTCTTTCGCTTTATGCGTTATTACAGTGCCCTTTTCAGGGCGCGGTTTCAACCCATTGTGGTACGCTTGTGCGTTAGTACCCTCTTCCAGGGTATTTTTCCTATTTCCCTACCTGTCCCTATCCACATCCAAATCCTTTTTCCTTCCTTTTCCCTCAGGTAGATGATGAAATAGGCTGTTATTTTGGCGATGGAACAAATGTCCCAAATGGAGGATAACGTGCCTCTGGAGCCGGCCTTCTGATACCTGATACCTGATAACAATGAAACCTGATGTAAATTTTACATAACAATGATGTTGGAAATGAAAAAATAATATATCTGATTGTTATTAAATAAAGTACAATAACATAGGACCAAATTTGTTGAAAAAAAATAATAACAAGATACGCTAGAGTCAAAAATCTGCATCAATAGAGAAAATAGTATGCATTTTTTTTTTACTATGACCATCTTCATAAATTAAATTTTTGATGAAGAATGCAATTAAAGTATTTTCTTCTTCTGCATCATTCAGAAAGCAATATTCTTCTACTCTGGACCAATTTTTAGCCGAATGGGGCCGTCCATTAATTACGTAAGGGTTTATTGGGGGAGGGGGGGGGGGGGGGGTTTGAGAAATCTTACGCGACATACAAAAATTTTTGGGTTCTCATACAAAAAATCTTACAAGGGGGGGAGGGGATGTCGGAAAATCGCAGAAATTCCCTTACGTAATTAATGGACAGCCCCAATCTGTTATGCCATTGCATCAAAGGACTTAAATAAATATTTTTTAATAATTTCTTTGTAAACAAGGCAGCTCACTATATCAAGCTGGTGGCTGCTTGATGCATTATTACTAACCAACTATTGAGCTTTACCTTTAGTAGAATAGTATAAGATTCCAATACATTAAAAACTTCATGAAAATATGCATGTTTAACATGTGAAAATTTTGAGAAAAGAGTTTTTATTGATGTTTTACGAAAACTGCTTCAGTTACACAATAAAGAACATTTTGCTTAATGTTATATTTTTACTACATTTGAGAATAGCTATAGAAAGTTGCAAAAAACTGATAATGATTTTATTGAAAAATAAAAAAGATGTCGCACAAGCAAGTTGTCTGTTTTATAAATTGAACAGTCCTTAGGTGGTGTCTGTGGAAAATGTTTGTTTTTCACTGGAGTTTTCCGGAAAATTAGGCGACCCTGATTTTTTTCAATTTAGTTTTCCAAATTTATATGAACCCTACCTATGAAAAAAAAAATCATCAACCTTCGTACCAATTTGTACGATAATAAAAAAAAATCCCCTAATGCTTCAGGCATTAGTCCAGGAACTATTCCAGAGATTCCGCATGGAATTTTTCCGGGAAGATTTCCTGGAGATTTCCTCCAGAAATACATCTAGGAATTCTTCCTGTGATTTCTCGAAGAAGTCCTCCAGGAATGTATCCAGAAATTCCTCCAAAGATTCATCTAAAAAAAATCTAGTAATTTCTACAGAGATCTCTGATGCGGGTTCTTCAGATTTTTTTTCCTGAAATTCTTCGCATAATTGCTCTTCGGATTTCTCCAGGAATTCATCCAGGGATTCCTGCAGGTATTGCTCCCAGAATTCTTGTAATGATTTCTTCCGAAATTTCACTAGGGATTTTTTCAAAAATTTATTCAGCGGTAAGTTAAAAAAATTTCAGTAGTCCGTTCATAATGTTTTTCAGAGATTCACCCCAGCGTTGTTTTTAGGATTACTTGTAGATTTTTTGAATAATTTGAAGGATTTTTAGAGGAATTCCTCCAGCGATTTGTATTGAAATTCTTTTAGATACTTTTAGAGGGACACAGAAGCCAAGAAATTCTCCAAGAAGTTATCTAGGAATTCTTTCACAATTACCTCATGAATACCAAGTCTTTCACAAATCCAATCATGAATACCTTCAAGATTACCCATTGCAGCACCAGCTTTTATACATATTAAAACTTCCTCAATGACCATTGTCGTGTTTCTTTGAAGCCATAGCAAAATCCCTCATCAAATTATTGAGAATTTAACGCGATTTTTTAAAGAACGTGAAATTGAACTTTAACTCGAAGAACGTGTTTTCGCACCAAAGATCCGTATACTGAATGAATCTCGAAACCGACTTCCGATCTGAGCCTGAGCGCAACCGCCAAGCTTTTTTATTCTTTCTCGTTTATCCTCGCTGAGCTTTATCCGTTCGCTCTATCTATTATTGTTTTCCTTCTCTCGCACATAAAGATCTATAGGCGGGTTTATTTGTGCCTTTTTCATGTCGGATAAAGCTGTCAGTTTTGTCGTTCGTCGCAAGATCGATCAATGAACTTGCTCGATGTTTACAGCTTCCGGAAATATTGCGTTTCTTTCGCTTGCAATGTTGCGTTCTTTGCTCACCGAGACAAAAGCTACATTTTTTTTTTCATTACTCATTTTCATTTTTTTTTATAAACGCATCACGAATGTGATATATTTTATTTAAACTTGAATACGCCCAATATGAACCTACAATATTCAGATAATTCTCCTGGTTCGTCACATTCCCTACAACCATTTCAATTTGTGCGTTGTTTGATAAACGCAAAAATACCCCTGGCCCACGAAATTAATAGTGACCGACTAGAAATCACCTCCAGCATGGTTTTAATGAATACACTCGCGTTTACGCTTCCGCTACATGGATCACTTCTTATTATGTGACATCTATTCTCACTAGGAATTGAAAAACTTTTGCTGGAATTCCATTGCAAATTCAACCAGATTTTTTTCCCACATGATACTTGAATTCCATAAAGAAGCACTCACCATATTTTGCGGTAATGCTGCTAGAAAATTCAAAGATTCTTAAAGATACTCATCATGGAATTCCTGGAAATTATCATTTAGATTTAATTTCTCAGCGATTAAAAAAAAAGTAGAAAGTATTGCTTTTTATATAATTCTGGTTATATAATATTTCCAAACAAAACTAACTAATTACATAGACCATTTTAGACAATGATCTTGTAAAGAGTAACAAGTTGAGAATTGTCTCCAATAACTGTTAATTTAAACACTTATTATGCCAAATAAATGTCTATTATAGATCAATGTTTGTCACCACGACAGTGGTTTTTCAGATTTTTTCTAATTTCCATATATAAAGTCATGAAAAATTTCTGGGGGGGGGGGGGGCTAGCGGATTCTGGGGGGGGCCTGGCCCCCTGGCCCCCCCTCTAGTTACGCCAATGTTCCGCAGTGAAGACGAAAACATTTTCCGGGTTTCATCTAGTGAATCCTTCTATGATTTAGCAAAGTTTCTTACGGGATTTCTTAGGGATTGCCTTTCGGTATTTTTTCAGTAAATCCATACTGGAATGTAATGTGTTTCTTCCATGATTTCTTCAGTAGACTCTTCCGCGCTTCTTCCAGGACTGCCTTCCAAAATTCCTCCAGGACTTCTTTCCTGGATATTTCGTAAAATCCGGCATTCCTACAGGAATTCCACCTCGGATAACTCCAGGAATTGTTTCCAAGATTTTTCCAAGACATCCTTCCGGGATTCCTCTAGGTGTTCTCTAAAGTATTCCATGAATTCCTCTCAGGATTATTCCAGGAAACCCTCCTGGGATTCTTCAAGGATTTCATCTCGAGATTCCTCCAAGAATTCCTCCCTAAAGGAACTCTTGGAGAATTGCCAGATGGAACTCCTGGAGGAACCTTGGAAGGGATTCCTGGAGGAACCCCAGAAGGAACTCCTGAAGAAATTCCAGAAGAAACTACTTGTTAAATCCCGGAAGGAACTCTTGGAGTAATCCAGAAAACGACTCCTGAAGGAATCCCAGAACGGGCTCCTGGATGAATCCCGGAATAAACTCATGGAGGAAACAAGTTCCTCAGGAAGACTCCTGTAGAAATCTTTGAAGGAACTCCTGTAGAAATCTTTGAAGGAACTCCTGTAGAAATTGGAGAAGGAACTCCTGGAGGAATCCCAGATTAAACTCCTGGACTAATCCTGGAAGGAACTCCAGGAGGAATTCTGGAAGGATCTCCTGTAGGTATTTTAGAAGGAGGAATCCCAGAAGAAACTTCCGGAGAAATTCCAGAAGGAACTCCTGGAAGAATTCCGAGAGAAACTCCTGGAGAAATCCCAAAAAAAAACCCCTGGAGAAATCCCGGACGGAACTCCTGGAGGAATCCTGGAGCAACACTTGGATGAATCCCGGGCGGAGCTCCTGGAGAAATCTCTGAAGGAACTCTTGGAGGAATTTCGGAAGGAACTCCTGGATGAATTCTGGAAGGAACTCCTGTAGACATCTTAGAAGGAACTCCTGGAGGAATCTCAGAAGAAACTTCCGGAGAAATTCCAGAAGGAACTCCTGGAAGAATTCCGGGAGGAACTCCTGGAGAAATCCCAGAAAAAAAAAACCTGGAGGAATTCTGGAAGGAACTCCTGGTGGAATTTTGGAAGGAACTCTTGGAGGAATCTCGGAGAAGACTTCTAAAGGAAACTCAGAAGGAACTCCTGGAGAAATCCCGGACGGAACTCCTGGAGGAATCCTGGAAGAAATTCTTGGATGAATCACAAAAGAAACTCCTGGAGGAATCTCAGAAGCAACTCCTGGAGGAATTTCGGAAGGAACTCCTGGATGAATTCCGGAAGGACCTCTGAAAGAATCCCAGAAATAACTCCCGGAGGAATCCCAGAACGTACTCCTGGAGGAATCCCAGAAAAAACTCCTGAAGGAATCCTGCAGGATACTCCTAAAGGAACATCTGGAGGAATCCCAGAAAGAAATATCCTGGAGGCATTTCGAAAAGCATTTCCGAAGGAATTCAGGAAGGAACTCCTGGAGATATTTCAGAATAAACTCCTGGTTAAAAAAAAAACTCCTGGAATAATTCTGGAAGGAACTCCAGGAGGAACCCTGGAAGGAACTCCTGGAGGAATCTTGGAAGGAACTCCTGGAGGAATCTCGGAAGGATCTCCTGGAGAAATCTCAAAAGGAACTCCTGGAGAAATTTCAGAAGGTACTCTTGGAGGCATCTCGGAAGGAATTCCCGCATGAATTCAGGAAGGAACTCCAGGAGAAATCCCAGAAGGAACTCCTGGAGGAAACCTGGAAGGAACTCTTGGAGGAATCCCTGGCGGAACTCCTGGAGGATTCCTGGAAGAAACTCCTGAATGAATCCCAAAAGGAACTCCTGGAGGAATCCCAGAAAGAACTCCTGGAGGAATCTTAGAAGGTACTCCTGGAGGAATTCCAGAAGGAACTTCCGGAGAAATCCTGGAAGAAATTCCTGGACGAATCTTTGAAGGAACTCCTAGAGGAATCTCAGAAGGAACTTTTGGAAGAATCCCAGTAGGAACTCCTAGGAATGTCTCATAGAGAACACCTGGTAAAACCTCAGAATGAATTCCAGGAGAAATACCAGAATGCGAATTTGGGCGAATTTTTTAAACCGAGCAAATCAAAATAAATAACAAGCAAACATTCATTTACACAAGATTTTTCCGTTCTCATTGTGAGCTGGGAACGGCAAAGCGGAACGGCACAACGGCAACGGCAGTTTTAGTACATTCCGTGCTTGACGTTCCTGCCGTTCCGTTCCGTTTTGGCGTTGTCATTGTGTTTGGCCCTTAAGGCGTGAGCGCAGGTGGATTCAGTTGATTCTTTGCTGGGAATGAGTTGTTAGATGCGAAAAGTACATAGTGGCGTATGCGCGGCTATATTCAGAAGATTACTTGCCAAGGATGAGTAATTCGACACGAACAGTAAACAATGATGTGAGTGCAACTAGATTCAGAAGATTAGTTACCGGGAGTGAGGTGTTCGACGCAAAGAGTAAACAATGGTGAACCTCAACTAGATGCAGAAGTTTCTTTGCCGGGTGTGAGTTGTTCGATGCAAAGAGTAAACAATGGCGTATGCGCTGCTGGATTTCAAAGATTCCTTGTCAGGAGTGCGATGTTCGACGCAAAAAGCCAACCATGGCATGAACAAGACTAGATGCAGAAGATTCTTTACCGGGAGTGAGTTGTCCGACACAAAAAGTAAACAACGGCGTATACGCGCCTGGATTCGGACGATTTCATGCTGCAAGAGAGAACGCAAAAAGTAAACAATGGTGTATGCGCGGATAAATTCAGAAGATTCTTTACCGGGACTGAGTTGTTTGACGACAACAATTAAAAAGGGACGTGATCGCTGCTTAATTCAGGAAATTCAAGAGTAGCGCAGTGAACAGTGCCGTAAGCGTGGCTAGCTTTGGAGGTCTCCTTGCCGGGAGTATGTTGCTTGATGCGGAAAGTATACAGTGAGTGAAAACTAAAGAAAATCTGACGTGCAATTAGCAGAAAATGGGTTTTTGTCACGAGTGCAGAAATGGAACGAAATAGAGGTATGCGTACGATCTTGTCACAAATGAAACTGTTTTCTCCAGTATTGACGAGATTTTAAGCCCTAGGCTAGCTCATCTCGGGAACCACGACTTTACTTTCCTCTCGAAGCAAGAACTCACATTCTGTGATTTTGTCGGGAGTGGGATTTGATCCCCGGTCCTCGGTGTAAAAAGCAAGCGCTTTATTAATTACAGCAGACCCACTCTCTGCAATGGAATTTGGTGAGCTCTTTCTGCTAATTATTTGTGTGTGGATTATATTGTTATATCACCTTTTGAAAATAAATTCGTTATTTTTACCGAAGTATTATTTATTGGAAGCTGTTTCAAATCTTGACGCTTTCTTAGAGGATGATAGAATTTATAAAATAAAAATGCTTGATAGGGCTTTGTCAGATATGCGGAGAATCATCGCTGACTGGGTCTACACGTTACATATTAATGATTTCATAGACATTCTCAAGAACTCTCTTGAGTATAGTTTAGGATCTACAATCGTAGCTAGGGATCATCTGAAACACTTTGAACAATGTTTATGCTTGGACAGCCTAATGCAACTATGTTCCGTCAAGAACTCTTCTGAGTATACAATGTAGATCATCGAATATTTAAGTGTATAACTAGTGATCTCTCGCTAAGCCAACCTTCACTAATTTACTTAACTTTTCATCCATCCAGAAACGATATGTAGGATGCATATGTAAACGATAATGCTCACATTTGCGACAGTGTTGTTGCTTTCATTCTGTTATAGTAGGTACATGGAAACACGTATAAATGAAACAACAAATTCAGTTGACCGAAAGTCGAATCCCGCTTCGGATAGGCTCCACCGTGTCATGTAGGTATGAATGATCCGTTACACACCATCAAATATGTAAGTACGTACCACCCCCTGGGATGCTCTCGTGTGAGCTGCGAATGGCGGTCGTTGGCTAATGACACATCCGACCGAGAGCGGACAACCAGATTCCCAGCATCCAGCTATCCAGGCATCCAGCTGTGCCCAACGCAGTCAGTCAGTGCCAGTGTAGTGGCCGTGCATTAGCGATAACTGTGATGATTTGCTGCACGCGTCAGTCGCCAGTCTATCGGACAGGGCGATATGGAACCAATGCAGCAAAATATGGTGATGACTGTAGGTGGACACCGGCACAGTATCGGTCAATACAAATGTGACTTATTCGATTTTCTATAGAGGAATTCCACGGAGTCATGTCAGTCGATCCTGAGCGACCATTTCAAAAATATCTGAAACTTTGCACAGTTTTTCAATTTCATATAAATCGCCATTTTTTGATATTAAACCTTCATATTCACTCACGACTAACTTTTCAAAAGGGTGTATGCGAAAATAGTTCTAAAATATTCTAAAAGCTGTACAGCAAAAACGGATTGTTCGATTGTTATAAATTTTTCAGCAAAGTTAGATAACTAAATGATGATTCCTTAGAAAATATACACTGTAAAAAATTTCTTTTTCTACTTTGAAAAAATATGATATTTGTCACACAAACTCAAATATCTCAAAACCCTATCTTTTTACCAACTTCAATTTTTTAGGGGAAATGGCCCATTATATCAGCTATCTACCATAAAATTTTGGTGATGGTAAACTGATAAACAAAAAAGTTATGACATTTCAAACATTTCACAATTTTTACATTTAGTAACAAAAAAAATTTTTTTTCTGTGTAAATTATTTCGAGAATTATATTTTGATGCTGATTTTATTGTAAAGGCTACCGCCTGAATTAAACAAGTTGTTTTCATGATACTTTAGTTTGATTATTCGTAATTACTATAGTATCTATTTGAAACTTAGACGCGATCCAGTGTTGTGATCAAAAATATTGAGATTGTCATACTTTTTATTGTACGTGACTGGTGAAAAAATCCCTTGATAGTGTTGAAAAGCTGTTGATTATAAGAAAAATGGAATTGAATTTATTTTTAAGACAAAAGCTGTATAATAAAAGTTTTTTTATACGCGTATACGTCTAGTTTATCCGCAAAAAAAATCCCTCTTACACACTTATTTCTGAATTGCCTGTTCGGTACTTTTTTGACGAGATTATAACAGCAGTACGATCTCGGTAGTTTCGGTAATGGATTTTACTGAGGCTCAGTAAAACAACTGTCAAAATCGTATGGAAAAGGTAAACAATGCATTTTTGCTGAACGAGTTCGGTGCTCAGCAGTTTTAATCTCGTCAAAAAATTACCGAACTCGGTAATCAAAATTAAGTGTGTAGAGAACAGACTTTATGATCGGAAGAATGCGAGTAACTTCAACAACAACAAATGCATAAGAGGTACATACCACAGACAAACAGACGAAACGCCTAGAACAATTTTAGTGAAAATTCATCGCCCAGTTCACACTATCACCACCTGGTGGAAATGTTTCACGAAACACTGCGTTGTGCAATATCGTCATCAGAAGGCGCTAGTGTGAAACGTCAAACGCAAAGAAAAACGATGGGCGCTCTTCTTGTTATGAAAGCCACAACCAAGATTCAAAATGATCGTTGAAGGCGTGGTCAATGAAAATTTCGCCAGTGTTACGTTTGTTTGTCTGTATACATACCTGACAATGCTTACGAAAAAAACAAAAAAATACTACCGCTATGAATATTAAAAATTGTATAGTATTTTTTTTCTTCAGCCACCAACACCAAACAAGTAAGTTAAAATTAATAAGTGATTTTGTTTATTATAATCTAACGAACAAGATGAACAGTCGCTTTCTCAAAGGTCTTCAACTCAACGCTCTCTTGTAGACCGTTTGATGAAAAAAAATGTTCAAAAGAGTTACGAAATCTCACCGAAAGCACCATAGATAAACTGAAAGAGACTGGTTATGCCCAAATGTCCACATTGTGTACAAAATTACGCATTTGCACGTCCTGCCGTCTAGAATTTGACAAACGAGCCATCTGTATATCATCGGTAAAGCAGGGCGCAGGAAGTTCGAAAACGACAACAACTGAGAAATTGCCATCAGCGACATCTGTTTAAACAATTTAATTACGCCCCTTTTCAAAAATGCCCTGTAATATTCTTCAACATCTATACCCATTTCAATATTTTTAACGTTGCAAAACACGCTTTCAACATTCATCTTGAAGAAGAGGGAAAACACTTGTCCTCAAATGTAACAGCAAATTAATGAATAAACGACTAATGCGCGGAGGGCGTGATAAAATCGGAACATTACGGTACATAGTATATTATATTATATGTATATATAATATATAATAAAAACAACTTGTTTTACTCACGCAAGGCCATTAACAACAAAATCAGAATCAAACTTCAATTTCCGGCCGAAATAATTTACACTAAAAAAAATTATTACTAAATGTGAAAATTGTGAAATGTTTGAATTGTCATAACTTTTTTGTTTATTTTCATGGTAGATTGCTAATACAATGGACCGTTTTCTCTAAAAAATTACGTTGGTAAAAAGATAGGGTTTTGAGATATTTGAGTTTTTGTGACAAAAATGATATTTTTTAATGTTAAAAAAGATTTTTTTCACAGTGTATATTTTCTTAGGAATCGCCATTTAGTTATCTAACTTTGCTGAACAATAAAATCAGCATCAAATCGCGATTCCCGGCCGAAATAATTTACACAGAAAATTTTTTTTTACTAAATGTAAAAATTGTGAAATTTTTGAAATGTTATAACTTTTTTGTTTATTAGTTTACCATCACCAAATTTTTATGGTAGATTGCTAATACAATGGACCGTTTTCCCTAAAAAAATCAAGTTGGTAAAAAGATAGGGTTTTGAGATATTTGAGTTTTTGTGACAAAAATGATGTTTTTCAATGATAAAATAGATTTTTTTTCACAGTGTATATTTTCTTAGAAATCACCATTTAGCTATCTAACTTTGCTGAAAAATTCATAACAATCGAACAATCCGTTTTTGCTGTGCATATTTTTGAATATTTTTGAACCATTTTCACATACACCCTTTTGAAAAGTTAGTCGTGGCTCTAAATAAAAATTTGATATCGAAAAATGGCGATTTAGATGGAACTGAAAAACTGTGCAAAGTTTCAGTTCAATAGAAAATCATGAATTAAAAATTTTCCTTAATTTTGATGCTGTTGCTTGGAATCGCTCTATATACAAAAAGAGTAATACTGTCAGTACTTTATACACTGTACCTAGTGCATCATTGATCGGACAAACACCAATTTTCATGTAAAAAGGTCAGAGATGCTATAATTATGGATTTCTTTCATGAGTTGAGCTGAAATTTTGACACGAAACTACAAACATCTTGAATACTACGTACACGAAGTACAAAATGAGCTGCAAAATGGTGAGTCTGCAAGGAGCGTCCAACATAGCTCTAGTCCTCACCTACCCCATGCTTCTACGGGTCAATCGTTGACTAAGAAGCGTCTTGCTGGTCATTGAGACGAACAGACGAGGAATCCTGTCGATCGTAGTATGATCAGCTTCAAAGGTGACATCTTTGCCATCGGCAAAGATACAAAAGAGAACGTTTTCCGCCGATCGCTGAGGTCATCGGCCCAGCAGAAGTGTTTCCCTGGTCAACGAGGTGACCAGTTGAGTAATTCACGCCGGTCAGAGGACGTACCGATCGTTATCACTCTTGCCGCCGGCAATACTACAGAGAGGGGAAAAATTTCTACCAGTCAGCGAGCCTTCCGATCAAAGATGTCTTAATGGAAGCAAAACCGTCCCTGATAGTAAAAAACACCAAAGAGAAGATCTCCCGCCGATCAGTGAGGTGTTCGGCCACAACAAAACGTTCCCCTGGTCAACAAGGCGACCGGCTGAAGATCTACGGCGGTCAAAGTAGATCGGCACCGTGAGTCGGTGATGTCGTGCGAGAACACCAAAACGAGGACTTGTCGACCAACCACCTGTCTTCGAACTGTGTTGTACCTGAAGCGAGTTGACTCGTTGAGCATTGAGGAATTTGAAGAACGGCATGGCTCATCCATCTCTGCGACCTTGGCTGGTAATTACCAAATCGGCGAGAGCGAACGCCTTGTTTTGAAAAGCTTCCGAATCAGGAAGTGACCAGAGCCTGCTCACCAGGAGTCCTCTACATTCAGTAATAAGATTTACCAGCTTTTAAAAATTTAAATTTTTTGTAGGAATTTGAAAATTATTATAATGCATTGCCTCACACTGTAGTTATGGATCTCTACAACATCAGAGTGTATGTTTGTATTACTGTAATACCGTATATGCTGATTTTGCCATTTTATGAACTTGGGCCAGGGTGGACGACAGCCTGGGGTGGTAGTTACGTATTTTGCACAAGCGGATATAATATTAATTATCTCATTATAAACACGTCATTGGCTAAGCAACAGGCGAATGAGTGATTGTGTCAAGGCGACTCCTTTCAGTATCAGACACAAGATTGGCACTTGATGGAAGTAAGTAAAATGCACCGAATTTACAGTGCATGTTTATCGCATGAATAAATTCGAAGCACGGATTGTTGATTTTTCGATGTTCATATATCGACTGTTCAATCAAATTCTGAAAATATGTATCCATCCAAAGTTGAAATTTCTAGCCAACTGTGAAAATCAAACATTAATTGAAAACCACATTGACAGCACTCGTTCCGAAGTTTGGGACTCTTGAAAGCATTTTGCCATCTCTACTATCCGTTCCTTTTCGCAGAGTAGTTTCTATCATCAATAGTCACTCCTCCCGTTGTCGCCAACCAAGTCATCGACGTCCGTAAGTCCTCACCAATTTGGATAAAGTTCCCGCCTCAGAGTTGGCACTAAAGATAATTGACAGCGCAACTTCATGGTGACACATTTCGGAGGTAAAACTTCCCGATTCCATAGTCAGTGTCAGTCACTTGTTGTGGAGAAAATAGCATCTTCATCCAGCCAGCCAACACCATTGAAGCCACTTAATTTGTGTCCTCCTAACGAGTGGATACTGCGATGGCATCGATTGACCGAGTTTTGTCATCGATGGCTGGGGCGGCGGCGGCGGCGGTGGCGGCGCCGGCCTGGTAGTATCCGGCACCGCACATTAATCTCACTTCTAATCCAATGAGCAATTTTCAAATTTATGGAGCTATTGGGTGACGGGATCTGCCTTCGCATCGTCCGGGGTCATGCATATTTTATTTTGCGTTTCATTTTTTCATGGCCCATCGGGCTATTCCGTGAGGTTAAGAAAAAATACATCCGGCCACAACGCACCCGGACCTCTCGCCAGCTGCTAAAAGGGACCCTGGATAGGGAATCCTCCATTTGGCAATTGCGCCAGTATAGTGATGGGTGGGTGGTTGGATGTTTTGGCGCTGCTCATAGGTATGTGAAGTAGCCTTGGGTCATGGGACTTTGTTGACCTTTATGGTTCTTGCATCACTTTGGTGGTTGGCGAGGAGCACAGATGTTAATAATTCAATTAGTCTTGGGTCCGGTGCATCATTGATTGGCTATAATTGGCTTATTGATTCGTTAATAGCATTTGTTCCCACTTGTGAGCAAATGAAAACAAAAACCGAAAACATGGAATATTTTACCATTTTTTATGCGCAACTGCTTCGTTTTTTTTACAATGATTACAAGTAAAAATCAAACTCATTAAAATCATTCTCTACGTTACAGATATGGACAATTTGTCCCATCAATGTTTTAGTATAAGTTAGCAAATAATTTAGTTTTAAACCCATAAATCCCTCCTTCCCAATTTTTTTTTTTCAATCCTTAACCTCGAAACAGCCGCGAGTACTTCGGCTTCCCAAACTAACAAAGTTTTAAGGCAGCAATAAATTGTAAAATGTAAAATCATTGTAAAAAAAACAAAAGATTTCGGCTCAGTTATGCCCATGTGGCGCCCGAGCCTTCCAAATAAACGAATAAGTAAAAAAAAAATCATTCTCTAAAAATGACGCAGACTTTACGTTTTCCTTTAGGCCGTTACAAATATTTGTTTCTCTTTTTGCCCCACAACTCTTTGGCTAATCGAGGGGGGATAAAAATGATAAAGAATTTAATCTGAAAAATATTAAAAACTCATCGGATTTGTTAAAGAATTTTTAGCAAGACCAGATATTTTGATAAATATTCTTTTATCTGCCCCCTCAAAATGCTAAATCTTGCCAAAAAAATTTGAAGGGGGGAGACTAAAAGTAAAAATGAAATTTATATCCGCCTTATTTATTTTTAGATGATGTTTAAAATTTCACGATAAAGCTCAGCTGAAAACAATACAAAATGTCCTTTCAAAAATCTTGAATAGATTTTTGATTTTAATCGGAACACTTTGAGAAGGAATGGTGAAGTTAATGAAAAACATTTTCGTGTAGAAAACATATGATAAAATTTCTGTTTGATTTTTTTATTTCCTATGAAAATTTTGCAATAACATCAAGAGGAATTTTAAAATTGTATTTCTGGATGGATTTTGCCCTTGAACTGTTTTCATTAAATCCGCAGATAACGAAATAAAATTCTAAATTCAAACAATTTTCAAAACATGGGCGTTTTCAATAGTACATACATATTTCTGCATAGTTTCCATGTGTTCAAAAGTGTTTATCTTGATTCGTTAGGTTCCAAATATCGAGGAATAATTGATTTATTTTAGAAATTGTTGGCAACTATTAGGTATCCCATATACAGTATCGGACAAAACAAATGCACCAAAGCGTTTTCCTATTCAAGCTAATCAACTTAAAATTGCCATATCTCAATTAGTTCTCAACCGATAGTTTTCATTTTTCTGTGACAAACTACAAAACATTTCAATTAGGAAATAAACTATTGAAACTATTGTTACAGACGGTTGTATTTTGACAATAATAATGCACCACGAAAAAAAATCTTAAAGCAAAAAATGCTGAAGTCAAATCATGTTGGTCTCTTCAGCAAGTTTATTCGTCATCACACAACAAACATATTTGCCGAAAACACCATAAAGATACGACGTAATCATTTTTTGCTATACAATTTTATGTCTTGGTGCGTTTTTATTGTCAAAATACAACCGTCTGTAACTATTGCATCAAAAGTTATCACAGAACTTTTTCAATAGGTTTTATAAAATTTTATGTTATGTGTACAGTTTGATAGTTTTAAGCGATTTATGTTAGGTACGATATTTACCATACATGTCACCCTCCAAAAATTGCATGCAAGTTTTCATACTAACATAAAATGCTTAAATCTATCAAATTTGATTAGGTAAAACAAAATATTTTGCATGAGTCGTTAATTTAGATGTTAATTGACCAATTAACCTTTTGATTGCTTAAAAAAAATATTTCCATGCTTAATGGCTTGCAGTCAAAAAAGCCCAAAATCGCATATTTTGCCCTATAAATTGAGGTATAGCTCAAAATTGTGACGTGTTGGAGCAAATCTGAGCCCGGATTCGGATTCAGCGGCCCAAAATCCTTCGGAGACACATAAGGTTACTCTTGAGATAAAAAAATGTTGCGCTGTGTAATCTTTGCTCTGAACCAAAAAAATTTCTCCGGTGATTTTGACTGAGATTCGTGCAAGTTTCTTCTGGAGTAGCATTTGAAAATGTCTCCCTCATTTTTTTTAATTTGTCTAGAAGTTTCTACTGGAATACTCTCAGAAGTTCCACCGAGAATTCCTTTCGAGTCCAACTGGCATCAAGCTACAAAATTAATAAAATGTGCATGCTTACTGGCGCTGCCCAGGGGCAGAATCTCGAACCAAGTATCCAATCAACGAAGAATGCCTCTCCAAAATTTCAGGATTCTAAGCTATGATATTTTAAAAATTTGCATGTTCACTAGTGCCACCTAGTGGCAGAATTTCAACTCAAGTGACCCATTTTATGTAAGTATCTGTCATACTGATCAACATAGCCGAAAACACCATCTTTCTAAGGTATCAGGATTCTGAGTTACGAGATTTATAAAATTTGCATGTTTAAGTAGTAGCGCTGCCTAGCGGCAGAATTGCGAAACATGGGTCCCGTTTTATGTAAGTCTATGTCATACTGATCAATTTTGCTGAAGACACCATCTTTCTAAGTTATCAGTATTCTGAGCTGCGAGATTTATAAAATTTGCAAATTTACTAGCGCCGTCTAGTGGTAGAATTTCGAATCAAGTGTCCCGTTTCATGTAAGTCTTTGTCATACTGATCAATTTTGCCGAAGACAAAATCTTTCTAAGTTATCAGGATTCTGAGCTATGAGATTTAAAAAATTTGCAAGTTCACTAGCACCGCCTAGTGGTAGAATTTTGAAACAAGTGTCCTATTTGATGTAAGTCTTTCGTCATACTGATCAACTTTGCCGAAAACGCCAACTTTCTAAGTCATCAGGATTCTGAGCTATGAGATTTCTAAAATTTGCATGTTCACTAGCGCCGCCTAGTGGCAGAATTGCGAAACAAATGTCCCATTTTATGTTAGTCTATGTCATACTGATCAACTTCGCCGAAGACATCAACTTTCTAAGTTATCGGGATTCTGAGATATGAGAATTTGAAAATTTACATGCTCACTAGCGCCGCCCAGTTGAGGAATTTCGAACTTCGCAACTCATCATCTGTAAGTTATTGGCATACCCAACATCTTTTCCGAAGACACTATCCTTCCAATTTATCAGGGTCTTATCGTAACGTTTGTTTGACTACCTAATATGGTTCCTGTAGTGCACAGTGAGAATGTTGACCACTCCCAGTCAATTATTCAGTTGATTCATTGCGCAACTGTCATTGGTTCGGGTCAATCACGGAGTAGCAACCATAGATATGTGCAGTCAGTCTAAGCTAAGCTAAGCTAATATGGTTCCTGTAGTGCAATTTAGCATCAAACTGTTGATGACGCCTCTAGCGGCCAAGTAATCAACTATAGGGTGATACGGTCAAAATATGGTCACACACATTTGGTTTCATAACTTGAGACTGCGTACACCAAAACAGCTGATTTTTGGCCCAGTAATGGTACATTATATGTAGCCTATACCATAAAATTTTCATCAAAATCGGTTTAGTATTTGCGGAGATATTGTGAATCCTGAAAACTGCAATTTTAAAATTTTGTACAATGAGGATTAAAAAATAAGAATACATTTTTACTCTTTTATTTATAGAGCCAGATATACTGAACCAATTTCAATGAAAATTTTTCTGTATGTAAAGTATACATATCAAAATGTTGTGTAAAAATTTCATTCAATTTGATCCAGCCGTTACAAAGTTATATTTGTTTAGGTGGTCAAATTTTGTCAAATTTTGTCAAGTCAAGTCAAATTTTGGTCACACATTTTTTTTCATAATTTTAGACTGCGTACACCAAAACAGCTGATTTTTGGATCAGTAATGGTACATTATATGTAGCTTGTACCATAAAATTTTCATCAAAATCGGTCTAGTATTTGCGGAGATATAGTTGAACCCTGAGATCTGCAATTTCATAATTTTGCGCAAAGAGGATTCACAAATAAGAACACATTTTTACTGTTTTATTTATAGAGCCAGAGCTACTTAACCGATATCAATGAATTTCTGTATGTGAAGTATGCATATCAAAATGTTGTGTAAAAATTTCATTCAATTTGATCCAGCCGTTACAAAGTTATATTTGCTTAAGTGGCACCCGGTCAGTTTTTTTCATATTCAAACTGCTACAACTTTGAAAGTATTCATACAAAATGGCTCAAAATTTTACTAAGAACATATTTTCATAATAGTATTATACTGTAAAATTTTGATAAAAATCGGAGCAGTATTGGTAGTTCTATAATCAAAATTGTGCTTTACTGACCTTAAATTTCCGAAAATTTACTATGGAGCGTCTTTGTACAAAATTTTAAAAAGGTAGGTCGATGGTTTTATCTATATATCAACCAATACTTAATCGATTTTGATGAAAATTTTATGGTATAAGCTGCATATAATGTAGCATTACTGGTCCAAAAATCAGCTGTTTTGGTGTACGCAGTCTAAAGTTATGAAAAAAAAATGTGTGATCAAATTTTGTCCGTATCACCCTTTAATCATATGAACCAAAGTTCTAAGTGGTAGATCTTTTCTAGCCCTAAAACTTTGCCGATGAAAGTATTGCGCTATCTCTTATCACACCCGAGATAGTTGGCCACACCCCAAAAAAGCCGAAATCACATAAGCTCTTAGTCTCCTATTAGGCGGATTCCTTTAGCGCCCCCCGACCAGTGATCTTATAAGAGTCACGACTGTAAGACTATGGGTTCCCGTCCCCTACAGCCAAATCGGCCAAAGCGATGTATTTTTTTATCTGTATTAACGAGATTTTTAGCCCTACACGGAGAAACTGAAAAACTCAAACTTAAGTACTTTGAACTCAATTTTTAGTTCTTTTTCATCTCCCTTTTCCTGCGCATTTTCTATTGTTGTCAGAGAGTGAAGAGAGAAACAGTCCAACTTTTGCAGTTCAGTGCGTCAACCCATCACTGAGTTTCAAGCACAGTACTCAAATTTGAGTGAATACAACCTAGTCAAAATGTCGGTCGGGTGAAATAAACGTAAAATTAGGTATTTTTTCACATGGAAGCAAGCGGGAACAACCCAGCAAAAACATCGATTCCATCAACTCAAAATTGGCTGGAGGCACGCAACCCCGAAGTTGAGTGGAAAGAACTCACTTTTGTGTAGTTTCGTCTCCCCGTGTAGGCTAGTTCATCTCGGGACCCATGCTTTACTTCCATTCCGAAGGAAGAACTCACATTTTGCGAGTTTGTCGGGAGTGGGATTCGATCCCAGGTCCTCAGCGTGATAGTCAAGTGTTCTAACCATCACACCAGGTCCGCTCCACTCCAAAGCGATGTTGCTCCGGTGACGAACGATGAACTCACCGCGATAGTGAAGTCGCTCAAGGTGACCAAGGCTCCGGGTTCGGATGGCATGAGCCGTTTTACGAAGCGACAACAGTGGTGATGATGTGTTATTCTGTATTATTCTGACAGTATAGGCGGAGATTGAGGCTTGCCCTGACGGCAAAAGAACATTTGGTCAAAAGACATTTGGTCGAATAACAATTTAATCGTACTTACCTAATAATAATAAATATTAAAAAAATCAAATATTTCACGCAATTTTTTTATTATTGTTTTTCATATTGTAACTTATTACAAGGTGTAGTTTTCGTTGGTTTTGCTAAAGTAGCTGACTTTTTCATCGCAGATTTCTCCTTCTTTTGAACATATGCTGTCATTACAACTTTATTTTTTATGTGTGTTTTTTTTTTTATTTTTATTTTTTTTATTTGTATTAACGAGATTTTTAACCCTAGGCTAGTTCATCTCGGGACCCACGCTTTACTTCCCTTCCGAAGGAAGAACTCACATTTTGCGAGTTTGTCGGGAGTGGGATTCGATCCCAGGTTTTATGTGTGTAGATATTGTAGTACTGATTTTTTTCAGAGATTTTTTTGAGCATATTTGTACTGTGTTTGAAAGTTATAGGTGCTGTCTTTTCATTAGGTATTTGTCCTCCTTTCAAACATAGGTTGTTCTTTCAGGTTGTGTTTAGTTGGCGATTCAGTCATCAAATTGATTGAAAACGATGATTAAATTTTCATCCAACGTTTCGCTTCGTATGGAAGCTTCTTCAGGGACTCTAAAAGTGTAGTTTATTTACTGTTTGTTTGTCATTAGTGCTTAATTTCTTACCAATTTGTATCGTTTTTTTGTCTAGTCGGATTTGTTAAACGTTGAAATGTCAATATTGCTAGAGTCTGTTGTGGATATTTTACAAAGATTATGGTGTGATTTGTGTGAAATATTTTTTAAGTGTACTTACAATTTGTTTGGGGGTGGTAGCATTACGGAAAGCATTAATTTAGTAGGGTCAACTTTGGATGAATTATCTAGTTTGGAAGTGTGTCAATAATATTATGGTCTATGGTCTGTTTGTGTTAGGTCTATTGGTGTGATTTGTTTTGATTCTATTTTGAGCATTTTTAAATGTGTGTAGTATTCCTGCATAGGTTTCGTGTAGATTTTCTGTGTCCGATCGTTTGTTTACTGTTTTTTCAGTGTTGTATATGTGACAACTCTCTAGGAATTGGAGGTTGGTTGATTTGTGTGTCTTGTCTACTATTACTACTTCATCTAACTTAAACGAGTGTTCCATTGCTGCTGCGTGGTTAACTAATGTTGTCTTCTCTCTGATTTCTGCTATTGCAACGTCCCTGTTTGTGTGTCCCTCCTCTCTCAGCTTTTGCAGCTTCCTCACGTTTGATCGATGGCCAGAGAGCCTGCTCTTCAGTTTTGTTGTTGTCATACCAATATAACATGCATCACAGTCTGCGCAGTCTATCCTGTACACTACATTGCTCTTTTCCCCTTGGCTGATTCTGTCTTTCACCATGGGTAGAATGGAGCCAACTGTTTTTGCCTGCTTGTGTGCTATGTGTATATTGGGATATTCTTTTCGTATGGTTTTAGTTATTTGCTCTGTTAGGCCGTCGATATTGGTGAGTGAGCGGAAACATTTTTCTCCAGTGTCCTCTACGCTCACTTCCATACGAAAAGAATCGAACTTTGCGGCGATACCACCATTTCAGTTTCGCTGGTACCAGGGTACCATGCTGGCAGTGCCAGATACCCATTCGACTAAATGTCATATGTTTCCTCTTCTACAAAATGTGCTTCGACTTTCGATCAAACGTCATTCGACCAAACGTCATTCGAGCAAATGTCTTTCAACCAAATGTCATAGATCCATCCAAAAGAAGCAAAGGGGAATTCGCTATTGAGCATTCGTCACGCTAGATGTGAATCTGAGACGAGACTCGCGAAGAGGAAAAAAAGCAATGTCAAGTGCAGCCCAACTGAGCTGTCAGTTGTAGCCCGTTTGATTACGTTACCTAAAACGAGGAAAATATTGCTATCCGAGATAAATTCTGAAGCCAAAATTCACTCCGAGCAGCATTTTCTTCTCCTGTACTGTCAAAAATAAATTGAAAACAAAATATTCCAATGATTACTTTGCTTGGCGATTGTTTTTTTTTTTATTCTTAATCACTTAACCTAATTTACAGCTCTATTGTCCACTGGGGCACTACGTGAGCAATTTCAATTGACAGCTGCACTTACATTTTTGTACAGCGCCTAGATTCTATTCTACTTTATCGAACTGGTTGCCTTTCTGCTGCTTTCACTTTTTCTACTTTATACCTAGTAGAATGATGAGCACAAGGATGATGATGGATGGCCGTTGTTCTTTTCCAGTCCGATTGGGGGTCCATTATGAGTAGCAGCTCGCCGATGTCCAGGTATCCGGGTCCGTTTGAGCCATGGGGCTCAGAAGAGGGTCAGTGTCAGTTGCTCTCGGGGGAAAAGCAACTGACGAAAAATTGCAAGTGCCGGGGCTGGGAATCAAACCCATGACCATCCGCATATAAAGCGAACGTGTGACCAACTACGCCACGGGCCCCGGCACTTGGCGATTGTTGGCGATGCAAAATTTCACCTCAACATGATTTTGTGCGTGAATGGGATTCAGTCACACTGCATGTGAGGTGATGCGGTCACGTACGTGTTTGAACCACCAGCCCAAAACATAATGTCAACACAGATAGGAAGAAGAAAAAATAACAAAGTGGAGGAAAAGAAGACCGTCTTCGCGAGTCTCGTTTCAGATGTGAATAATACCAAAAGCTAGACTTTACAAATACTGGCGTGAATGAGAAATATGGACAAATTGGAGTGGAATTTGCGAAAAAGTTACTCGTCCTCTCGGTGAGACTCGAAGTCATGACTCTGTAGTGATATGGACCTGATAATGTTGATATTTAATTCAAATGTACATGATTTACGCACTCTTATTTATTTGAGTGTACCTACGGAGGAGGTTGCACAGCTCTATTGACCTTTCGAACACGAGCATTGGAATTCGGAGTACACGATAGCGCAGAGTGTTCGAAAAGCCCACCAGCGCTGCGTTGGCGGCTCGATGCAGAGAAAGAGAAGGAGGATGAACGAAAAGCGAATGAATGAGCAGATGGACGCGAAGCGGCACTCGGCAGTTTGTGAACGGATCTTGAAGCGGACGGATGTAATTGTATGATGGACGGGATGTATTGTTGGGGGAAAGGAGTTTGTTGGGGGAATTGTGAATAAAACAGTATGGAGAAATGTGAAAATTGTGAATTGTTTGAATTTTCATTGTTTGAACGGAAAAGTTTTGCGTGGGGAAAGATAAGATTTGTGTTTTTTTTGTGCAGCATCGTGGATTAAAAAGTGTGTTGCAGCAGAAGGGTAAGTTTCGTGAGGTTTCGATTTTCAGTATCTCGATTTTTGATGAAAAAAAAGGAGAAACACTAGTAGGAGTAGGAATCGTGAACTCCCGAAAACTCATCCTTAACGCTTCCGTAACGCCTCTGAATCCCGCCTAATATGCTCTGAAACTTGGTGAAATGCCTCTAAAATCCCCCTTCAACCCCCTCGGACCCCATGTAACGCACCTGAGAGGCTCCGAAACCTTCGAAAACTCCTCCGTAACGCTTCCATAACACCTCTAAATCCCGCCGAAAATGCTCTGAAACTTCCTCAAATGCTTCTTCTTAAATTCCCCTTAAACGCCATGCCACCCATCTACTTCTTCTTTTATGGCTCTACGTCCCCACTGGGACTTGGCCTGCTTCGCTTCAACTTAGTGTTCTTGAGCACTTTCACAGTTATTAATTGAAGGGCTTTCTTTGCCTGCCATTGCATGAATTTGTATATTGTGAGGCAAGTACAATAATACACTATAATACAATGCCACGCATCTAAGAGGCTCTGAAACCCCCGAAAACTCATCCTCTGTATCCCACCGAAAACGTTCTGAAATTTCCTGAAATGCCTCTAAAACCCCTTGGACCCCATATAACGCACCTGAGTGGCTCCGAAACCCCCGAAAACTCTTCCGTAACGCCTTTGAATCCTGCCGAAAATGCTCTGAAACTTCCTGAAATGCCTCTGAGTCCCCTCGGACCCTATGTAACGCACTTCAGACGGTCCGAAACCCCCGAAAACTCCTCTGTAACGCTTCCGTAATGCCTCTGAATCTTGCCGGAAATGCTCTGAAACTTCTTGAAATGCCTCTGAAATCGCCCTAAAACCCACTCGGACCCTATGTAACGCACCTGAGATTCTCCGAAACCCCCTAAAACGCCTACGTAACGCCTCTGACTCTCGCTGAAAATGCTCTGAGACTTCCTGTAATGCCTCCGAAACCCCCTTAAGACGCACTCGGACCCCATGTAGCGCACGTGAGACCTTCGGAAACCCCCGAAAACGTACCTGTAACGCCTACACAATCCGTCGAAAATCTTCTGAAACTCTCTGCAATGCTTTCGAAAACCCCCCTGTGTAGCTTTCCCTGTTTTTATGCAGGGCTTAAGGAAAGGTGCAAAATTTAACAGTGCATAAAAATAACATGCATAACAATAGGTTTTAGTGTATTTGAAAACTACATTTGATGTACACGATCGCGATTGTCGATGATGCAAAAGCTATCATAGCAATATACACTGTGGTGCATAATTGATCGGACAAAAGCCGATTTTCATACAAAATGGCCAAGTTTGAGATGCTGTAACTATGGTTTGCTTTGGTGGATTGAGCTCAATTTTTGACACGGAACTACAAGTATGCTGAATTTTGTGTATACAAAGTATAAAATGTTTTCGTTCACAAGTCTGGGCGTGGCAAGGCGTTGAAAATATTGCAAAAGTGATCGGACAGCGGCACGCGTGTAAATCAAAGGGGTACCGCTGTCCGATCACTTTTGCAATATTTTCAACGCCTTGCCACGTCCAGACCTGTGAACGAAAACATGTTATACTTTGTATACACAAAATTCAGCATATTCGTAGTTCCGTGTCAAAAATTGAGCTCATTCCACCAAAGCAAACCATAGTTACAGCATCTCAAGCTTGGCCATTTTGTATGAAAATCGGCGTTTGTCCGATCAATTATGCACCACAGTGTATATGATTCTCACTTTAGCCACCTACTAGAGTAAATATAAACTAATTACCTATATTCCGAAAGTTCCTAATCTCCTGAATAACTTAATAATAGCTAAAGTTACTGATTTAAAAGATCTCTGGGCGTCATGGCATGTAATAAAAAAAATCACGTTTTGCTAATGGATTAAATTCGCATAGGTACATACTTTTTTCGATTGCTGTCATCCACCTCTAGGATAGAACCCCATGGGATCTGGGGAACCTAACAATCTGGACGGACAGCCTGCCAGCTGCCTGCAGGCTTCCGTTCCGGATGGGGATAACGTTATTGATTAAATTAATCTTCCTCCGGCAGTCAGTTACAGTGAGTCAGCACAGTTGCAATACATACTCTTGCCTTGCGGGAACACCACCACCGATCCGGCACAATCGCGGGGAACCCGGACAGAGGTAGGTAGGTGGTGAAACTCCGGGCACCCACCGGGGTCCATCGGTGTACACACGCGCAGCGACCAATTCTTGTGCTCGAATAAACATCATCGTCATTCGCTTGATCCTAGGAGAGCGGTGGCGAATTCCTCCGTCTCATGCTGCCCAACCAACGAGCATTGGAATGGACAAGGACTAGGATGACCGACGGCGTCCAGCCAGCATTGCTGTGTAGCCAACCGGACGGAGCCAACTCATCTGCATATTTCAGACAAAATTGCCATTCGGGGATTAGGATGTTCGCTCATTGGCACGTCGAACATTCCTGACTGAGATACCTCGGGTGTATTGGTTCGAAAGTTTAATGCTCAGTTTAAAGATAAGGTTATTTGGAATCGGAGATTTGACAGTTTATGCAAGTTTGAATGATTCAAATAGGTATAAAAGTAATATTTCAATGGCATTCAGTGATCACCTCCTTCATCAATCAATTTTCATTTAAATTTGCCTGAGCATCAGAAGCTTGTCCCATTTCTAGACGAGCTTTTGCTTCAGAGAGAGAGAGAGCTCCAGTTTCGCACGATTTTAACGAGACAGGTGCGGTGGTACCCGTAGATGGGATCAGTAGCGTAAGCCCGACACTTGGATGATGACAACATTTTAATCGAGTCTGGAGCCAATTTTCATTTCCCCAGCATTTCCTGATTACTGATTTTTATTTGTTCCACCTTCCTTCGGTGTACAGACCTCCTGTTGCACGTGCGGAAGTATGCAGAAGATTTAATTAAGGCATACTTGAGCTTTGACGCGTTTGCTTTTCAAGGTTGCTGCCGTCGAAACTGCATCAACGAAGGAAGGAGAGATAACTTTGGTGTCTATCTAACCCATCATTGAACTACCGTAGCTTACGGTGGAGTTGATAACCTTTGACATTTTTAGTGCATATTCACGCAAACTTCAACGATTGAATTCAACCTTGACTAGCAAACATGTAGAATGAACATCCTGCCGCCATTTTTTCCATCCAATAATAAAATAGTTTTTTGGACAATTATAAAAAAAGATCATAAATAGCAATACCACTGAATCATAATTACAATAATTTCCATGTTAAGTTTTAATTAGTATTAGTTCAATTCTAGAATTATTAAAAATCAAAACTGTGATCCTTTTAAAAGCATAAGATTAAGAAGGTCAACATATTTAAAAAAAATATAATAAATTTCATTAAATAAGCCAATTTAATTTTTTTTCTATTATGACGAATTTCACGCCAGCTCGTCTTCGGGGTTGGCAGCACCCTCTCAGATTCCAATAAAAGTGAGGGGTGAGTATGAAGACTGTTTTTTTTTAATTTTGCTAAACTATCATTAGAAAAGGGTTAAAGCCTTTTTTTCTCGAATTTTTAAAAACCAGTGTAACTCAAAAATGGCAAGACCTACAAAAAAGTGATTTATGGGTGAAAGTTGTCTTAAATTTCATGTAAAAAAATAAAAATCGATTCCTACACCCAAAAAAATGTATTCAAAAATGTTAAGTCAATTCGCTAATTTTTTTTTTCTAAATTAACGAACTTTTTTCTGAAGAAAGACAATATAATTGTCTAAAAGTTCACCATATATCACAAGATGGGCACTTTAAGGAAAACAAGTTTTTCTAACAACAATGTTTTCATGTCTACATTCTAGGGGATATGACCACAAGTTGGATGGAACATCCTTTATATCCCTTTCGTGACGAACCAGCACAATTGTGATGTTGAGTGGTAACAGGTTTGCATACTTTTTTTATTTGTTTAGACTTTGTTTTAAGTGATGTAAACTGTTTCCATAATTCAGCCATTACTCATATGTACTTGTATGTGCGTCAACAAACTTTTGTTTACGTTGCCTGTGGGATTACAAGGTAGTTAAACAAAAAGTGCACAAAAACCGTAAGACATGAAAAAGTTTTATCTGTCGCATATTTTTGATTTCCGATTTATCTAGGTAGTCAAAGCTAGAAATCGAAAGATAAAGAGCAGTTCTTTCAAATGAGGAAAAATAATTGTTGTTTTGTTCGGAAATCTAAGAGATCTGGAGAGCCAAAGTTGAGCCATTTGTATGGGGATTTCACTTTTTTGTGCTCCGTCCCGAAAGGGATATGTTAAGGGAACAGAAATTCCATTGTTTTGTACCAATTTCAGAAAACGAATGGCGGCCTAATGACCTGCTACCGATAATTGAGTCATTACTCTTACTAGTATGTGTGCAAACAAAGTTTTGTTTACGTTATACAGGTCGGACTAGACTATCCGGGTGACTCCGAAAAAAATCACCCCGGATAATCGAATTTCCGGATAATCGAGCCATACTTTTTTATTAATTTTTTTTAGGGATTTGTCAATCAAAACAGTTTGATAAACATAGAAGCAAGCTTGTATGATGTTATAGTCCTTAAACTCAACGGCTGGCATGATATAACCATATTTGTTGAGAATAGAATTTTAGCCGGAAAAGCTGCATAATAAAAATAATTCTCAAATAGGCTGAATCTGATTTATGGGTATTGTATTTGACACTTGCTACATCTTTTGACATATTGCCATCTAAAATTGTGCAAACAAAACGAAAAATTATTCGCTCGCTGGATAATCGAGCCCCGGATAATCGGGCCCCCGGATAATCGAGTCCGGCCTGTATATGAGATTCGCACAAAAAGTGAACAAATGTCGTAAAACATGAAAAAGTTTTATCTGTCCCACATTGTATTTTTTATTTCCGATTTATCTAGGTAGACCAAGCTCGAAATCGAAAGATAAAGACAACATCTTGTAAATGGAGTCAAAGTGTTGTTTTGTTGCAAAGTCTTAAAGTTCTGGAGAGCCAACGTTTAGCAATTTCACCGGAGATTCCACTTTTCGGTGCTCCGTCACGGAAGGGATAGAGAATTAAAACAAATAGGAAGGTTGAGCACTTTAGAATATCACATGATAATGATAATCAAAACTTCGAAAAGGAATAGTATGCAATGTTGACCACCCTCCGCTAAACCATTTCCAATACTTCTACGATGTACACTTATCCCCAATGTTAGCTTTACCTAGCTACCCGACTGCAAAACTGTCGGATAAAAGTATCGTGACGGAGACGGAATGTTCATGCCGAACTTGTTTATTTTGATATAAGTACACCAAACAATTCTCACCCTACCAACACCTATGGAAATGTAATTTCGTTACGAAATAGCATTTTTATGTCTATCCTTCTTGTATCTACTACAATAAATACTGAAACTAACAATTTCGTGAAGTTTGAGATTTTTAAAGTAGTGTTACATATGGTCCAATTTGCCCTGTGTGGGCCCCTCATGATATGAAGAATCCAACTAAAATAGTCCCGTTGAAATCCTCGGGGGACACATTCATAACCTTCCCTTGTTAGATTGGTACTATCAAAATAATTCGCTCTCGCTTGTACAATTAGAGGGCACAACCACGAGCATGTTGAGGGGTTGGCATCAGAAAACTCTGGATGAATTGTGAATTTTGGATTTTCTCAAGGAATCGCTGGATGAATTTCTGAAGCAGCAGATTTTCTTGGGGAACCTCTGAAGGCTTTTCTTAAAGCCTTCAAATGGTATTTCTGCGGGAATTTCTTAAGCAATCGATTGCAAATTTAATAAAAGTACCTCAGCAGAATATTCTGAAGCGACCTTTGGAAAATTAACTGAAAGGATCTTTGGATACTTTTCAAAACGCAATCATTGAGAAACTTCAGAAGGGCTTGCTGAAACGGAGCCCTGGAGAAATTTCTGGAAGAATCTCTTGAGGATTTTTTAAGGAATCTTGAGCTTGGGTGCTTTCACATTGCTCGATTCCGGGCAATGAGAAAGAGGTCTCTCTGGCAAAGATGGGCGCTAGCGAAAGGCGACATTGACTCGTCAGGAGGCCTTGATCAGCTGGCAACACAAATGGAGAGATGGGTAAATGGCAAACATTTTTAAAATATGTAAATATTTTAAAAATTTATAATTTTTAAGATTTTTAAGATTTTTAAGATTATTAAGATTTTTAGGATTTTTAAGATTTTTAAGATTTTTAAGATTTTTAAGATTTTTAAGATTTTAAGATTTTTTAGATTTTTAAGATTTTTAAGATTTTTAAGATTTTTAAGATTTTTAAGATTTTTAAGATTTTTAAGATTTTTAAGATTTTTAAGATTTTTAAGATTTTTAAGATTTTTAAGATTTTTAAGATTTTTAAGATTTTTAAGATTTTTAAGATTTTTAAGATTTTTAAGATTTTTAAGATTTTTAAGATTTTTAAGATTTTTAAGATTTTTAAGATTTTTAAGATTTTTAAGATTTTTAAGATTTTTAAGATTTTTAAGATTTTTAAGATTTTTAAGATTTTTAAGATTTTTAAGATTTTTAAGATTTTTAAGATTTTTAAGATTTTTAAGATTTTTAAGATTTTTAAGATTTTTAAGATTTTTAAGATTTTTAAGATTTTTAAGATTTTTAAGATTTTTAAGATTTTTAAGATTTTTAAGATTTTTAAGATTTTTAAGATTTTTAAGATTTTTAAGATTTTTAAGATTTTTAAGATTTTTAAGATTTTTAAGATTTTTAAGATTTTTAAGATTTTTAAGATTTTTAAGATTTTTAAGATTTTTAAGATTTTTAAGATTTTTAAGATTTTTAAGATTTTTAAGATTTTTAAGATTTTTAAGATTTTTAAGATTTTTAAGATTTTTAAGATTTTTAAGATTTTTAAGATTTTTAAGATTTTTAAGATTTTTAAGATTTTTAAGATTTTTAAGATTTTTAAGATTTTTAAGATTTTTAAGATTTTTAAGATTTTTAAGATTTTTAAGATTTTTAAGATTTTTAAGATTTTTAAGATTTTTAAGATTTTTAAGATTTTTAAGATTTTTAAGATTTTTAAGATTTTTAAGATTTTTAAGATTTTTAAGATTTTTAAGATTTTTAAGATTTTTAAGATTTTTAAGATTTTTAAGATTTTTAAGATTTTTAAGATTTTTAAGATTTTTAAGATTTTTAAGATTTTTAAGATTTTTAAGATATTTAAGATTTTTAAGATTTTTAAGATTTTTAAGATTTTTAAGATTTTTAAGATTTTTAAGATTTTTAAGATTTTTAAGATTTTTAAGATTTTTAAGATTTTTAAGATTTTTAAGATTTTAAAAATTCTTAAGATTTTTAGGTTTATTTTTTATTTTTTTTTAATAGGTATATAAGATTTTTAAGAATCTCAGCTTTTAAGATTTTAGATATTTTTTTAAGATAGGGGTAGGCGAGGCATAATGATCAGGTGGGGCATAATGAACACCTTGTATTTTTCTGTAAATTTCCAAATTTTCGAAACAAATTGCTTGATTGTAGCTTGATTATCTCAAATCCAATGAATTGAGGACGAAAGATTAGTCAAACAAGCCGGTTGCTTTGAAAACATAATCAAAATGCCTGAAGTAGTCGTGTACTGGGGAAATATTATAAGGATCAGCTGACCTAAAATAAGGTTTAAGGAATCGAAATAACAACGTACATAGTGGGTATCTATCAAGTTTCTTGATATTTCCTGCACGCTCAAGATCAGTTTACCTATTTTTCTAAAATATGGATAAATTTTACTCAAATTTGCGTATACTTTACGCAAATATGAGTAAATAAAACTCATATTTTGTAAAAGTGCACATTCGCATTTATGGGTAATATGTACCCATATTTGGGTTACAATTACTCATATTTGGGTACACATTACCCATATATGAGTTTTGTTTACCTATATTTGAGTATCATTTACGCATATTTGCGATTGTGCACTTTTTTGGAAAAAAGGTTAACTGATCTTAGCGTGTGGGCCAATGAAATGTAGGTGAGCGATTCCAAGCAACAGCATCAAAATTAAGGAAATTTTTTAATTCATGATTTTCTATTGAACTGAAACTTTGCACAGTTTTTAAGTTCCATCTAAATCGTCATTTTCCGATATCAAATTTTTATTTTGAATCACGACTAACTTTTCAAAAGGGTGTATGTGAAAATGGTTCAAAAATATTCAAAAATCTGCACAGCCAAAATGGTTCGTTCGATTGCTATAAATTTTTCAGCAAAGTTAGATAACTAAATGGTGATTCCTAAGAAAATATACACTGTGAAAAAACATCTTTTTTAACATTAAAAAATATCATTTTTGTCACAAAAACTCAAATATCTCAAAACCCTATCTTTTTACCAACGTAATTTTTTTAGGGAAGACGGTCCATTGTATTAGCAATCTACCATAAAAATTTGATGATGGTAAACTAATAAACAAAAAAGTTATAACATTTCAAACATTTCACAATTTTCACATTTGATAAATATTTTTTTCTGTGTAAATTATTTCGATCAGAAATCGCAGTTAGATGCAGATTTTATTGTTCAGCAAAGTTAGATAACTAAATGGTGATTCCTAAAAAAATGTACACTGTGAAAAAAAATCTTTTTTTAACATTAAAAAATATCATTTTTGTCACAAAAACTCAAATATCTCAAAACCCTATCTTTTTACCAATGTAATTTTTTAGGGAAAACGGTCCATTGTATTAACAATCTACCATAAAAATTTGGTGATGATAAACTAATAAACAAAAAAGTTATGACAATTCAAACATTCCACAATTTTCACATTTAGTAATAATTTTTTTTTAGTGTAAATTATTTCGGCCGGAAAGCGCAGTTTGATGCTGATTTTATTGTTAATGGCCTTGCGTGAGTAAAACAATCTGTTTTTATTATGTATTATGTATATTATATGTACAGTACTGTTCCGATTTTATCACGCCCTCCGCGCATTAGTCGTTTATTGATTAATTTGCTGTTACATTTGAGGACAAGTGTTTTCCCTCTTCTTCAAGATGAATGTTGAAAGCGTGTTTTGCAACGTTAAAAATATTGAAATGGGTATAAATGTTGAAGTATATTTCAAAGCATTTTTGAAAAAAGGGGTGATTAAATTGTTTAAACAGATGTCGCTGATGGTACGGTGGCATGACTCTCTGCACTTAGCACTTCTGGCAATTTCTCAGTTGTTGTCGTTTTCGAACTTCCTGCGCCCTGCTTTACCGATGATATACAGATGGCTCGTTTGTCAAAGTCTAGACGGCAGGACGTGCAAATGCGTAAATTTGTATTCAATTTGGGCATAACCAGTCTCTTTCAGTTTATCTATGAGATTTCGTAACTCTTTTGAACATTTTTTTTTCACAAACGGTCTACAAGAGAGCGTTGAGTTGAAGACCTTTGAGAAAGCGACTGTTCATGTTGTTCGTTAGATTATAATAAACAAAATCACTTATTAGTTTTAACTGACTAGTTTGGTGTTGTTTGCTTGGACGAAGAAAAAATTTACTATAAAATTTTTAATATCCATAGCGGTAGTATTTTTTTGCTTTTTCGTGAGCATTTTCATGGTATGTATACAGACAAACAAACGTAACACTGACGAAATTTTCATTGACCACGCCTTTAACGATCATTTTCAATCTTGGTTGTGGCTTTCATAACCAGAAGAGTGCCCATCGTTTTTCTTTGCGTTTGACGTTTCACACTAGCGCCTTCTGATGACGATATTGCACAACGCAGTGTTTCGTGAAACATTTCCACCAGGTGGTGGTAGTGTGAACTGGGCGATGGATTTTCACGAAAATTGTTCTAGGCGTTTCGTCTGTTTGTCTGTGGTATGTACCTCTCATGCATTTGTTGTTGTTGAAGTTACTCGCATTTTTCCGATCATAAAGTCTGTTCTCTAAGAGGTATTTTTTTGCAGATCAACTAGACGTATACGCGTATATATAAAACTTTTATTATGCAGCTTTCGTCTTCAAAATAAGTTTAATTCCATTTTTCTTATGATCAACAGCTTTTCAACACTATCAAGGGATTTTTTCACCAGTCACGTACAATAAAAAGTATGACAATCTCAATATTTTTGATCACAACACTGGATCGCGTCTAAGGTTCAAATAGATACTATAGTAATTATAAATAATCAAACAAAAATATCATGAAAACTACTTGTTTAATTCATCCGGTAGCCTTTACAATAAAATCAGCATCAAAATATAGTTCTCCAAATAATTTACACAGAAAAATTTTTTTTTTTTGTTACTAAATGTAAAAATTGTGAAATGTTTGAAATGTCATAACTTTTTTGTTTATCAGTTTACCATCACCAAAATGTTATGGTAGATAGCTGATATAATGGGCCATTTTCCCTAAAAAATTGACGTTGGTAAAAAGATAGGGTTCTGAGATATTTGAGTTTTTGTGACAAAGATCATATTTTTTTATAGTAAAAAAAGAATTTTTTTACAGTGTATATTTTCTAAGGAATCATCATTTAGATATCTAACTTTGCTGAAAAATTCATAACAATCGAACAATCCGTTTTTGCTGTACAGCTTTTAGAATATTTTTGAACTATTTTCGCATACACCCTTTTGAAAAGTTAGTCGTGAGTGAATATGAAGGTTTGATATCGAAAAATGGCGATTTAGATGAAATTGAAAAACTGTGCAAAGTTTCAGATATTTTTGAAATGGTCGCTCAGGATCGACTGACATGACTCCGTGGAATTCCTCAGGTATTTGTAACATTTTTAATATATTTGTAAAGACTGGACTCGAAAAAAATGACAAAAAGAATAATGTATAACTTTTGATAGCGTGCACAAAAATAGCTGATTTATGACCAGGAATAGTACATTATGTGTAGCTAATGCCATAAAAATTTCATCAGTGTTGGCGGAGATATCGTCGAAACAAGAGACTTACCATTTGAGAATCTTGGGCCAAATAAACACTTTAAAAAATATCACTTTTTTTACCTAAAACTGTAGAGCCAAAAATACTGGACCGATTTCAATGAAAATTTTCTGTACAAAAAGTATGTATGTAGATGTATTGTGTCAAAATATCATTCAATTTGATTTGACCTTTAAAAAGTTATAGCCATATATGTAGCACTATGTCACAATAAGCAGATGTGGTTTTTGGTATAGTGACATTCAAACTGCTCTAACTTTTCAAATGTTCAATCAAAATGGCTGAAATTTTCACTGAGAACAGATTAACACAACGATTTTACACTGTCAAAGTTTCAAAAAAATCGGGACAGTGTTGGCAATACTACAGTTAAAATAATGCACACTGATTTTAAAATGTTAAAAAGTGCCCAAAATTTGAAAACCCCGTTTTTCTGTTAGAATTGTTAAAAAAAAGTACTGAACTGATTATAATGAAATTTTCACCACTTATTATGACTTACTTGAAGAACTTACAGTCAAATTTTCAGACGTTTCGATGAGCTAACAACCAAGTTATAGCCTGAACAATTTTTAAAATGGAAGCCCAAAATTTCCAAAATCACATTTTATTGTATCGACAATATTTGCGCCAATACTGAACCGATTTTGATGAAATTTTTAGGGCATTAACTACGCATAACATGCTATTCTTGGTTAAAAAATCAGCTATTTTTGTGAACGCAATCAAAAGTTATACATTATTTTGAGTGTCTTATTTTTTCGAGTCTAGTCTTTATAATTTTTATGTTGAAAAAATATACTTCTTAAAGTTGATAGTAGGGTGGGGCAAAATAAGCAACTGGCGGACGCCATCACTCCATGACTCCGTACATAGAACAGCCAAATTCTAAATCCAACAAGAAAACGAGCATATGTAAGTGTAGAGAGATAGGGCCCTAAACCGATAAGCAAAATTTGTAAAACGAAAACTGTTTAAAAATATCTTTTTAGAATCCTTGAGAAAGGTTAAATACATAACCGAAACCGTCGGGTTACAATGCAATAGCCGTTTTTGCTGCCGTTAAAAGACTGCCAAGGCCGAAAACACCCCCTCTGCCGGTTGTAATACCTACAGTCGTAACGAAACATCAGATAAAGCATTAAATCCGAAAAATATTAAAAACTCATCGGATTTGTTAAAGAACTTTCTGCAATACCCGATATTTCGATAAATATTTTTCAGTTACCAAAAATTTTTGAAGGGGGAGGGGGGGGAGAAAAAAAGTCAAAATTAAATTTGTATCAGCCTTAAAAAATCAGTTTCTGTATATTATCACCGATTAAAAATTCCTTAATAGTAGACTCCTTGAAACCCCACAGTTTCCAACAAATTAAACCCCGCAATCTCCTCAAATTCTCACTGGTTGTTGCAGGTATGCTTTATCATTGACAAGAATAGTCAATTATTTAGCATTTGATTGTATACAAGACAGGGATTGAGCATCCTGCCCCCTAGGGTGCTCATTATGCCCAACCCCCAAAACGCAATCCACGATTTTATACGCTTTCGAAAACATTAAATTTTGCAACATTTATAGCTTTATTCGGAATTTCAACGATTAGTTTTTATCATTTAAGGTTCAAATGAGGATTATACGTCAAAATTACATAATGATTACGCTTATTTTACTGGATTTGGTGGCAAAATGCTTAAGCTGCTCGCCTACCCCTATTATAGAAATGACAAATTTCGGTATGATCATCATCTTCATTTTATTACAATTTTGTCATTTAATTCAACATAGGGGTAGGCGGGGCATAATGAGCAGGTGTATTTTCACTGTAAATCTTCAAATTAACAAAACAAATCGCTTGATTGTAGCCTTATTGTCTAAAATCCAATGAGTTGATGACAAAACATTAGTCAAGAAATCAGTTTACCTTGAAAAATTTATCAAAATGCGTAAAGTGGTCATGTACTGGGAAAATATTATAAGAATCAGGTGACCTAAAATAAGGTTTTTGGTATTGAAATCACAACTTAGTGGGCTTCTATCGATTTTCTTGATATTCCCTAGGCCAATGAAATGTATTTGTAACACTTTTCAACTATTTGTATAATTATTTTGTTGAAAAAATGTGCTTCAAAGAGTTGGTAGTAGGGTGGGGCAGAATGAGCAACTAGTGAAAAAATAATGAAAATGGTAAACATCTTCAACTAACAAATTTTAATTTTGGTTTTCTCTGTTTTGATGCATATAGTAAGGTTTTGTCTGTAATTTTCAATTCATTAGCTTAAAAATTTCAGTATCTGTATATTATCACCGTTTAAAAATTCCTCAATGGAAGACTCATTGGAACCCCACAGTTCCCTATAAATTAAACCCCGTAATCCCTTCAAATTCTCATTGATTGTTGCCGGTATGCTTTATCATTGACAAGAATAGTCAATTAGCATTTGATTGTGTACAAAACTGATATTGATCATCCTGCCCCACCTAGGGTGCTCATTATGCCCCACCCCCAAAACGCAACTCGCGATTTTATACGCATTTAAAAACATAAAATTCTACAACATTTATAACTTTATTCGGAATTTCATCGATTGGCTTTTGTCAGTTAAGGTTCAAATGAGGATTGAACGTTAAAATTACACATTGGTTGCACTTAATTTACTGGATTTGGTGGCAAAATTCTTAAGCTGCTCATTATGCCCCGCCTACCCCTACCTGAGCAAGTATGGTAATTAGCTACAAAGAAAAGGGGAAATAGTGCAGATCATGAAAAAGTGAAAAATGAAAAAGGGTTACACAACGCAGAAACAAGTTCAAGAAAATCTCTTGAAACGTCCAAAATAGTTCAACAGTTCCATGCTATCTGGAGGAATCTGGAAAATTCTAGAGCAACTCCTTATGACATTATAGAAGAAATCTTTAGTGCAACTCATTTTTAATTCCTTATACATAGTCCCTTGAATAGCTAAAAGAAATCCGTCAATTCTCCGAAGAGATGTTTTTAGTTATGAATGTAAGAATTCTGCTAGAAATGCATGGAGAATTCCGTTGAGTTATCTCTGGTGTGAGTCTGATGCAACCTTTTGAATAAGTAGCAACAGAATCCTTTGCAAATCGTTCATTTACTACGCTCATTTTTATGTTTCAATCCATCCTTCACATTTGGTTTTGTTTTTTGCTATGTTATTTCAAGAACTTAAAAAAAACTGAGATATGGTGAAAATTTCCCGAAAGAATGCCAAGAGGAGTTTCTATGGATACCGATTGTAAAATATCGTAGAATTTGTACCAGTTAGACCTAAGAACCCCACTCTGTAACGGTCATCAGCCTAACTGAGGACCGCGAGCGGGGCTCTCATTCTCGCAGCTTCCTGCGTTTTGAGGCAGAAATAGGTAGTAGAACACTCAGCCTATCTCCGGCAGCCCGGAGATAGGAGAATGTAGGGTAAACAGGTATAATATGCCCCCCCTAAGCAGAAATGGCAATATATCTAAAACTTGCGCCTTATTCCATCTATTGTCCACTGCAAATCGTTGTTCCCAAAGTTTGTGAAGTGTTGCATGCAAAATTTGCCTTTGGGGGAGCGGCTATGGAAGCTTTGAAACGTTTTTCGAAAACGTTCCAAAATTTGCCTTATCAAAACAAACGGGGCAATATGCCCCATCAAAAGAAAAACCTCCAGCCCCGTGATAAAACTGTCCCAGGGAATAATTCCACTACATGCTTATCATAGGAGGGTCTTTTAACAAGTGTTTAACTGTATAAAAGTTGCAGAATATCACAAGCGAACAGAGCTAGCTTCGTTTACAATGATGTCAGTTTACAAGAGGTAAAATATTACGCCAAAAGCCTCGATTTCAGACTTTTTGATATTTTTATTGCTTTTCTGTACCAATTAACTAACGGATAAGCTTGATGGCAATTATTCTTCAATATTCAAGATTTCTAATCGATCACGCATGCGAAAAGCGCTTGAATCTCTAGAAAATGAAGGGGGGCGTTTTGCCCCGGTGGGGCGCATTATACCCTTTTACCCTACTTCAGATAGGCAACGCTATTGATAACTCAGTCAGTCTCCTCACAGTGCGTGAATAAAGCAGTCGCAAGAACACGTTGTCATCGCAATAAATTGATTTTGTACCACATAGTGATCCTCGGTGTTATAGATTGTAGTGGAAGAAACCTCTCGTCGGTGCGAGAATAATTACTAGTGCGATCACCGTGCTAAACACTCTGGGCCGCGGATATCCCTCCAGAGGCGCGAATCGGGAATAGATCGTTTGAGAAACGGTAGTCTGGGTCGCGATTGACCAGTGCGTTAGGTCGAAGACGGAACACCTATTCAGAAATTTCTGGAATAGTACCCAGAAAAATCTTTTAGTTCGGAGAAATGCTTAGGTGAATGCATTAAGGATTTTATTTTTTGGGAATCCTGGGAAATTTTTGTTTTGAAGAATTGCTAATCATGATTATTTATGCAGAAATATTTGGAAGGATTATTGAAACAATTCGAATGGATAATAAATCCTGATGGCAATCAATTCATTTAATTCATTTGAGAACATCTTGACCAATCCTAGTAAATACTAACGAATCTTGCAGGTATTCTTGAAGGCACTCTAAAAATAAAATTAAAATTATTTGTTGAAAAAATACTCATCAAGTATGCTCTTGCCCTTCATGTCGAATTGGGTATTTTTAGTTAAAAATAAATAATAATAATAAATAATAATGCCTAATTGGGTATACTCCTTATTTTCTTCTTAGTTAAGCCACTAGAGAAGTGGTTAAAGGAATCCATTGAAAATAAATGCTTGGAAATTCTTCCTCACAGTTCTTGAAATCCTTTTTTTTTGTTCAAAATGATTGAGGAAGGTTTTTGGAGAATTTTTGGAGAATTTTTTTTTATCTCTTCAAGAATGATCAAAAACCAATTCCAAGAATGAAATACACCACTGATGATAATTCTGGAAAAAATCCTAAACCAATCCCCATTTTTCGATAGAATTGCAGTAAATCCACTCTTAGATAATTTAACAAAGAAATTCCGGTCACACTTAATAAGAGGTGTTTTTGGATGGATTGATGAAAAAACCAAAGTTATTTGTTATTTGAAAGAGTATTTGAAAGAATTCTTGAAGATATTGAATCTTGCAGTATTCAAAATAATTAATGTAAATTTCCTAAAACAAAACGTCATAAGATTATCAACCTGCAGACCAAAGTTACTCCTTTTGACTGTACACAGAGGAACGCGTTCGTTAGGGAATACTTTTTCCACCGGGAGAATGTAGTGATGATAAATTAATTAAGTTGGGCTTTACATATTCAAAGCTCTAGGAAACTCTGTTTTGCCGGAGCAGTGAAAACAAAAAAAAACACTGCAACTGGTTTCATGCTAAGTCATTATCTTCGTCATCATGGCTGGAGAGGAGAATGTCAAGGGACAATTAATTGTACTTTCTCGTCACAGCAAATACTTTTCTAGCTACCAAACTTTCCAAGGTTGCGTACTAACTAGCTGTTGCGTTGAATGTTACCACACACCGTTATACAATGGCCTATTTTATCCACTGGGGCTGCTTTGAACAAGTTCCAAAGCCGAAAAGAGCAACGAACGACAGGTCGAGCTCGACTTATTGTCCCTGGTGCGCTTCCAGGACACGGACTTGCAAAACAACAGTAGTAAAATGCAAATCCGAGGAGGGCCCCGAACGTGACATCGCATCTCATCACGGACGAGAGGGCGATAGACGGGTCGTTGTTAATCGGATTTTCTGATTCGCTTTACGGAATTTTCCAGCTCTGGTAGAGGATTTAGGCCAAATCTTTTGGCCTGCTAAATCATTCTCTAATCCGCGGTGTTCGTGGAAATCTGGATGTCTGGTCATTGTCCTGTTGGTGATTTTTTTTTTGAGTGGATATTCTCTCTCATGAAATTGAAAGTGTCACACATAAGAATTGAAGTATGATAAAAAGATTCTTCCTGAATATGTTGGGAGTTTCTATCATTTTTGGTAGATACCCCTAGAATTTTACTAGAATCTCAAGTAATTCCACATCTTTAGGGAAATTCTGATTGACGAGAAAACTTGTGAAGAATAAAATTAAAGAAAATATCACTTGGTTCTGGTGGGATTCGAACTCACGACTCCGTATCGCTAGTCCGGCACAGTACATGTTCCGGTTGGCACCTACTCGAGAGATGTTGCATGGAATTTCTCGGCAAATGCTATGACAACTGCTTGCAGCTTTCGGGCTGTTTGCGGAATCCTTTTAAAAATTTGGCGAGTGAGATTCTGCATAAATAAAAGTTTTGCTAGAATGTCCATCGAGCTGAAATACTTCAGTACGATTTCCCCTCTCACGCATCAATTCCAACAATGCTCCTCCCAGTACTTATACTGCGAAAGCGCAACATTCGAGCCTTATTGCTCATTTGAGATGCTGTTGCTCCTAGGTCCTCTACCCACAGAGCTGCATCAATCAACGTCCCAATCTGTGATGGATTTATTTCTAGTCACCCTGGCAGCACCCCTTTTTTCGTACGTATTTCCCACTTTCTTCGACTCGACATTTGACTGGGAGAAGACGTTTCAACGGTGACAAATGTGTGACACGTTTTTGATGTTGAACCTCTCGGTATGGCGGTGCCTCATGGGTCCCACCCCCGTCATAGCCTCAGTGGCAAAGAAAAAATAGCAGAGCGCCATTTTGCTCATGTTTCCAAGTTCCCTTGTGACACCGATTCACAGAATCCATCATCAATCTAGCTACGTTAGTTGCTACAAACATATATGAATGTGGGTGGGTGGTTTCGGAAACCATATTAGGCTGCAGGCTGACAAAATGTAAACAAAACCTCACGATTTCCTGAGAGATGTTCTACGAGCTTGAACGCGCATCCGATTTGGAGATTTTACAGTGCGACCATCTCCAGACAGGTTTGAGAGTATGTCTGTTCAGAAGAACACAGCGGAGCATAAAAGATGATTAAAATAAATAAGGAAATATTCGGAGACATTTTTGAAAAATATTTGGAGAGATTCTCAAGAACCTCCGACAAGTTTTTTTGGGGATCGTTCAGGATACTTGCCAAACCTGCACCAACATTCCAAATAGATTCTTGCAGCTTCGACAGTGAATTTCTAGCAGATTCTTTGACGGTATTCCTTGACAATCGTAAAGCCATTCATATTGTATTTTCAAGGAGATTTATAACGAATTCTTTCCAAATCTCTAAATCTTTGAGAAACTCCAGTTAGATTCTTGAAGATTCTTCAGCAAGACTCTTGGAGAATCTCCAAAGAGATTCTTGGAGAATTTCCAACGAGATTCATGGAGAATCTCCAACGATATTCTTGGAGAATCTCCAACGAGATTCTGGTAAAATCTCACATGAGTTTCTTGGAGAATTACCAACGTGATTTTTGGATAATATCCAACGTGATTCTTGGAGTATCTCCATCGAGATTCTTGGCGAATCTCTATCGAGATTCTTGGATAATTTTCAACGTGTTTCTTGGAGCATCTCCAAAGTGATTCTTGGATAATCTCCAACGTGATTCTTGGAGTATCTCCAACGTGATTCTTGGAGTATCTCCAACGGTATACTTGAGGAATCTCCAACGATATTCTTGGAGAATCTCCAACAAGTTTCTTGGAGAATTTCCAACGCGTTTCTTGGAGCATCTCCAACGTGATTCTTGGATAATCTCCAACGTGATTCTTGGAGTATCTCCAACGTGATTCTTGGAGTATCTCCAACGACATACTTGAGGAATCTCCAACGATATTCTTGGAGAATCTCCAACGATATTCTTGGAGAATCTTCACGATATTCTTGGAGAATCTCCAACGAGATTCTTGGAGAATCTCCAACAAGTTTCTTGGAGAATTTCCAACGCGTTTCTTGGAGCATCTCCAACGTGATTCTTGGATAATCTCCAACGTGATTCTTGGAGAATCTCCAACGAGATTCTTGGAGAATCTCCAACAATATTCTTGGTAAATCTCCAACGATATTCTTGGAGAATCTTCAACGATATTCTTGGAGAATCTCCAACGAGATTCTTGGAGAATCTCCAACGAGATTCTGGGAGAATCTCCAATGAGATTCTGGGAGAATCTCCAACGAGATTCTTGGATAATCTCCAACGAGATTCTTGGAGAAACTCCAACGAGATTCTTGGAGTATTTCCAACATGATTCTTGGAGCATCTCCGACGTGATCCTTGGATAATCTCCAACGTGATTCTTGGAGTATCTCCAACGAGATTCTTGAAGAATCTCCAACGATATTCTTGGTGAATCTCCAACGATATTCTTGGTGAATCTCCAACGATATTCTTGGAGAATCTCCAACGATATTCTTGGAGAATCTTCAACGAGATTCCGGGAGAATCTCCCACGAGATTCCGGGAGAATCTCCAACGAGATTCCGGGAGAATCTCCAACGAGATTCCGGGAGAATCTCCAACGAGATTCCGGGAGAATCTCCAACGAGATTCCGGGAGAATCTCCAACGAGATTCCTGGAGAATCTCCAACGAGATTCCGGAAGAATCCCCAACGAGATTCTGGAAGAATCTCCAACGAGATTCTGGGAAAATCTACAACGAGATTCTAGGAGAATCGTCATTGAGATTCTGGGAGAATCTCCAACGAGATTCTGGGAAAATCTTCAACGAGATTCTGGGAGAATCGTCATTGAGATTCTGGGAGAATCTGCAACGAGATTCTGGGAGAATCTCCAACGAGATTCTGGGAGAATCTCCAACGAGATTCTGGGAGAATCTCCAACGAGATTCTGGGACAATTTCCAACGAGATTCTGGGAAAATCTTCAACGAGATTCTGGGAGAATCGTCATTGAGATTCTGGGAGAATCTCCAACGAGATTCTGGGAGAATCTCCAACGAGATTCTGGGACAATTTCCAACGAGATTCTGGGACAATCTCCAACGAGATTCTGGAAGAATCTCCAACGTGATTCTGGGATAATTTCCAACGATAATCTGGGAGATTTTCCAACGAAAATGAAGAAAAATCTCCATCAATACTTGACTCTCCAACGTGATTCTGAGAGAATATTCAACGAGATTCTCGAAGAATCACTCATAAAATTCTGAGAGAATCTCTCACGAAATTATGAAACAATCCCTCACGTCCCACGAGATTCTGGTAGAATCTCTCACGTGATTCTGGGAGAATCTCTCACAAGATTCTGAGAGAATCTCTCTCGAAATTTTGAAAGAATCTCTCACGTCCCACGAAATTCTGGGAAAATCTCCAACGAGATTCTGGGAGAATCTCCAAAAGATTCTGGGAGAATTTTCCACAATATTCTGAGAGAATTCCCAACGAAATTCTGGGATAATCTTTAACGAGAATCTGCAACGAAATTCTGGGAGAATTTCCAACGAGATTTCGGGGAGAATCAGCAAGTTTCTGGGAGAATCTTCCACGAGTATCTGGGAGAATTTCCAACGAGATTCTGAGAGAATCTCCAACGGGATTCTTGGAGAATCTTCAACACCATGAAGAATTTTCAACGAGATTCTATAAGAATCTCCAACGTGATTCTAGAAGAATCTCCAACGAGATTCTGGGAGAATCTCCAGCGGGATTCTGCGAGAATCTCCAGCGGGATTCTGCGAGAATATCCAACGAGATTCTGGGACAATCTTCAACGAGATTCTTGGAGAATCTTCAACGAGATTTTTGGAGAATCTCTAACAAGATTCTTGGAAAATCCCAATTCTGGGAGAATCTCCAACGAGATTCTGGGAAAATTTTCAACGAGTTTCTGGGAGAATCTTCATTGAAATCTTGGGAGAGTCTACATTGAGATTCTTGGAGAATCTCCGACGAGATTCTTGGAGAATCTCCGACGAGATTCTTGGAGAATCTCCGACGAGATTCTTGGAAAATCGCTTACGAGATTGTGGAATAATCACTGACGAGATTCTTGAACAATTTCCAGCGAGATTCTTGGAGAATCTCCTACGAGATCCTTGGAGAGTTTACAACGAGACTTTAGGAAAATCTTCAACGAGATTCTTGGAGGATCTCCTACGTTATTCTTACGGAATCTCCAACGAGATTCTTTAAAAATCTTCAACGAGCTTCTTGGAGAATCTCCGATGAGATTCTTGGAGAATCTCCGACGAGATTTTTGGAGAATCTTGAAAATCTTCGACAAGATGCTTGGAAACACTCCGACGAGATTTTTGGAGAACTTCTGACGGAGATTCTCCTTATATCTCGTTTGATATTTTTCAGAATCTTGTTGGAAATTTTCTTAGAATCTAGTTGCGGAATCTCTTTGAAGATTCTTTCAGAATCTCTTTGAAGATCCTCCCAGAATCTCGTTGGAGATTCTCCCAGAATCTCGTTGGAGATCTTCCAGAATCTCGGTTGAGGGTCTACCAAGATCTCGCTGTAGATTCTTCTAGAATCCCGTTGGAGATTGTCCCAGAATTTCTTTGAAGATTATCCCAGAATATCTTTGAAGATTCTCCCAGAATTTCTTTGAAGATTCTTCCAGAATCTCGTTGGAGATTCTCCCTGAATCTCGTTGGAGGTTCTCCCAGAATCTCGTTGGAGATTCTCCTAGAAATTGTCCAAGAATCTCGAGAATATCCAAAGAGATTCTGGTAGAACCTTCATCGAGATTCTGGGAGAATCTCCAACAAGATTCTGAGAGAATCTCTTACGAGACTCTAGGAGAATCTCCCATGATGTTTTTGAATAATATTTTCCAAAATCTTTGGAAAATCTTTATCGTGATTTCTGAAGAATCTACAACGAGATACGTGAAGAATTTCCACTCAGAGAGATGTTTGGAGAACTTCTAACGAGATTCCTGGAGTATCTTAAACGAGATTCCTCGCGAATCTCCAACGAGCGAGATTTTTGGAGAAACTCATATAAGATTTCTGGAGAATGTCCAACGAAATTCTTCGAGAATTTCCAACGAGTTTTCTTGTGAATTCCCAATGAGATTCCTGGAGAATCTTCATCGAGATTCTAGATAATCTAGGAATTTCCAACGTACTTTTTGGAGAATCTCTAACAAGATTGCTTGAGTAAGACTCTTGGAGATCTTTTTGGATAATCTTCACCCCTTTGAGAATTATAAACGAGATTGTCGGAATTCTACTAGCGTGCTTCTTTTAGAATTTTCAACGATTTTCTGGAAAACCTTCAACGATAGTTTTGGAGATCTCTGACGGAATCATTGAAGAATCTCCAACGAGAGTCTTGATAAATCTGGGGTGGATTTCGTGGACAATCTCTAATATAAGATTATATTTTTTTTCATGTGATTCGTTTTGTATCTGAATCGTTTAATTTTTTTAATCTTTTGTTTTGATGTATATTATTTTTGTGTTTTTATATCTCGATAGTTTTTTTTATTATAATAAACTAAGTAAAATCTTCGATAACTTATTCGAACCCAGAACAAGCATTGAAATATGGATCCCCAAAATGTAGCATTTCGCGCAGCCTGTTAGGGTTGAGCCTAAAACAAGATTTAGGCTTAACCCCAGCAGGCTGCGTGAATACATATCGATCCCCAAAGAAATCATCGGACAACTCCGTGAAGACCGCGATTAAGGTTCCTTTGTGTACACTATTGGCACAACGGGTGATACCTAAAGGCACGAGTTCACTCATCCGATTTGTTCTATGCGGTGCCTCTTTTATGACGTCAACCCAACCGGGTTCGAAGCGGAAATGACGGTGGCTATGCCCTGTGTGAGAAAGTTGCAAAGTCCTACAATCAATTCCGCATCGTCGCCATGGCCACCAATGACGACGATAGCTACCACTTAGCAGGTCGTCGTTCTCCTTGTTGCTTCGTCATTACTATCGTCCTTCGTATTCCGCTTAATGAGGGAAACTTTTCGATTTGAACTGATCGTGCAATTAAATTTGATGGCTTTGAGCATGGCCCTTTCCCCCATAACGATTGAACTGATTGTTCGATTTGTATTCATCTGACCTCACTTTCAACAGCCATTTGTTCTTGTTTCCTTCGACTTCTGCATGTTCTGAAACAGCCCGAGGACAATTTTGCCCCAACCTAGGACGCTCGGCATCAAAACAAGTGTGTGGCATAACAGTTAGGTAACAATCAGGGACGACGCGACAGGAAGGTAATTAGAAAGTTTCATCCAACACGTGCCAAACACGGAGAGCTGCCCTAGCGCGTCCGAAGCCCCATGGGGCTTGAGTTTGCACATCAGGTGAACGCAGACTTGTCCGAATGCATCAATTGTACAGGCATCGTCATTCCCTCATGCTCCTATACACTAGTGTCATAGCAAACATTCCCAATTCGATGGGACATTGTCAACAATGACAACGACAAGGCACGTTTCCCTTACATATCAGTTTTTACCACAATAGCACACGAATGGTAGCAAACTTTCGGGGATAGCCGCAGCTCCCAGGGGACATGTGTCACACATTCCCAAGCTCCAGGGCCGACTGAAGTACATGTATCCCCTCCGAACCCCGTTAGAAAATTATGTGGGATCGATGTCCTTCCGATTTGCCCTGTCAGGAATCAATTACTTGGGGAAAGTTTCTTCCGGTTGGATCTTTTTTCACGCATGGGTTAACTTTCCGGCCTTCAGCAGCGGTGGCACGGTCGGTGATGAAAAGGGTTTGCCCGAGTCTTCCAATTAGGCCAAAAACAAGCCCTGGCGAACGAACGAACGGGCGGACGAACCGGACCAGTCAGTGGTCTAGTAAGACAAACACATGACATACAACGAGCCCGACGGTGATAGATGCTCGTGGAAAGAAGAGGCGGGCTTCATCAAATATTGATTGAAAAGTGGATGTTGGCTGTGCGCTGTTCATGCGTGGGGCCGGTTTTCCGTAACGTCGTTCGGTTGAATTGAAGGAGCTGGAATATCGACCTTAAATTTGGAGATCCTCGATTTAGGTAGTTTACGATAAAGAATTGTAGAATATCATGGAGGATTATACAAAACTATATTGAGAGATTTTTAAACAAACTACCGATCTCTAGCCCAGGGATGCCATAGATACAGATTTATCTGTATTATACAGATTTTTGAGCATCAGTACAGATTACGTTATATAGAAAATACAGATTTTTCAGCTAGAGGGGTTGTTATTTTTTTGTATCGGATACAGATTTTCAAGTATATAAGTGATACTGATTTTTCAAAAAATCATCTGGCATTCCTGCTCTAGCCGGAAAATAAAACTACATCTTGCCATAGATACCACAAGTATCCTACCCAAAATTCTAATAGTGTATCATGGATAATCTCCAACAAGAATGCTTGGAGAATCTCCAGTGAAGTTATGAGAGAATCTTCAACGAGATTCTGGAACAATCTTCAACGAAATTCTTGTTGGATCTCCAACGAGATTCTGGAAGAATCTCCAGCGATATTCTTGAAGAATGCCCAGCGAGATTCTTTAAGAATCTCCAGCGAGATTCTTGGAGAATCTCCAGTGATATTCTTAGAAAATTTTCTGCAAGATTCTTGGAGAATCTCCAGCAAGATTCTGAGAGAATCTTCGGCGAGATTCTGAGAAAATCTGGGAGAATCTTCAACGAGATTCTTGGTTGATCTCCAGCGAGTTTGTGAGAGAATCTACAACGATATTCTTGGAAAATCCCCAGCAAGATTCTAGAAGAATGCCAACGAGATTCTTGAAGAATCTCCAGCGAGATTCTTGGAGAATTTCCTGCAAGATTATTGAAGAATTTCCAGTGAGATCCTGGAAGAATCTTCGGCGAGATTATGAGAGAATCTCTGGCGAGATTCTAGGAAACTCTCCAGCGAGATTCTGGGAGAATCTCCAGCGACATTCTGGGAGAATCTCCAGCGACATTCTGGGACAATCTACAACAACATTCTTAGAAAATCTACAGTGACGTTTTTGGAGAATCTCCAGCAAGATTCTTGGAGAATCTCCAACGAGATCCAGGGTGAATCTTCGGCGAGATTCTGGGAGAATCTCCAACAAGATTCTGAGAGAACCTCAGGCGAGATTCTGGGGGAATCTCCAGCGAGATTCTGAGACAATCTCCAGCAAGATTCTGGGACAATCTCCAGCGAGATTCTGGGAAAATCTCCAGCCAGATTCTGGGAGAATCTCCAGTGAGATTCTGGGAGAATCTCCAGTGAGATTCTGGGAGAATTTCCAGTGAGATTCTGGGAAAATCTCCAATGAGATTTTTGAAGAATCTCCAACGAGATTCTGGAAGTATCTCTAGCAAGATTCTGGGAGAATCTCCAGCGAGATTTTGGATAAATCTCCAACGAGATTCTGGGAGAATATCAGTGAGATTTTGGAAGAATCTCCAGTGAGATTCTGGGAGAATTTCCAGCGAGATTCTGGGAGAATCTCCAGCGAGATTCTGGGAGAATCTCCAACGAGATTCTGGAAGAATCTCCAACGAGATTCTGGAAGAATCTCCAACGAGATTCTGGAAGCATCTCCAACGAGATTCTGGAAGAATCTCCAACGAGATTCTGGAAGAATCTCCAACGAGATTCTGGAAGAATCTCCAACGAGATTCTGGAAGAATCTCCAACGAGATTCTGGAAGAATCTCCAACGAGATTCTGGAAGAATCTCCAACGAGATTCTGGAAGAATCTCCAACGAGATTTTGGAGAAATCTACAGTGAGATTCTGGGAGAATTTCCAGCGAGATTCTGGGAGAATCTTCAGCGAGATTCTGCAAGAATCTCCATCGAGATTCTGGGAGGATCTCCAACGAGATTCTGGAAGAATCTCCAACGAGTATCTGGGAGAATCTCCAACGAGATTCTGGACGAATTTCCAGCGACATTCTGGAAGAATCTCCAGCGAGATTCTGGAAGAATTTCCAGCGAGATTCTGGAAGAATCTCCAACGAGATTCTGGAAGCATCTCCAACGAGATTCTGGAAGAATCTCCAACGAGATTCTGGGACAATCTCCAGCGAGATTCTGGAAGAATCTCCAACGAGATTCTGGGAGAATCTTCAGTGAGATTCTGGGAGAATCTCCAGCGAGATTCTGGGATAATCTCCAGCGAGATTCTAGGAGATTCTCGAGCGAGATTCTTGGAGAATCTCCATCGAAATTCTGGAAGAATCTTTAGCGACATTCTGGGAGAATCTACAACAACATTCTTGGAAAATCTACAGTGACGTTTTTGGAGAATCTTCAGCGAGATTATCGGAGTATCTCTAGCGAGATTTTCGGAGAATCTCTAGCGAGATTTTCGGAGAATCTCCAGCGAGATTCTGGGAGAATCTCCAGCGAGATTCTGGGAGAATCTCCAGCGAGATTCTGGGAGAATCTCCAGCGAGATTCTGGGAGAATCTCCAGCGAGATTCTGGGAGAATCTCCAGCGAGATTCTGGGAGAATCTCCAGCGAGATACTGGGAGAATCTCCAGCGAGATTCTGGGAGAATCTCCAGCGAGATTCTGGGAGAATCTCCAGCGAGATTCTGGGAGAATCTCCAGCGAGATTCTGGGAGAATTTCCAGTGAGATTCTGGAAGAATCTCCAATGAGATTTTGGGAGAATCTCCAACGAAATTCTGGAAGAATCTCCAGCGAGATTCTGGAAGAATTTCCAGCGAGATTTTGGAAAAATCTACAGTGAGATTTTGGAAACATCTACAGTGAGATTTTGGAGAAATCTACAGTGAGATTCTGGGAGAATTTCCAGCGAGATTCTGGGAGAATCTTCAGCGAGATTCTGTAAGAATCTCCATCGAGATTCTGGAAGAATCTCCATCGAGATTCTGGAAGAATCTCCAACGAGATTCTGGAAGAATCTCCAACGAGTATCTGGAAGAATCTCCAACGAGATTCTGGACGAATTTCCAGCGACATTCTGGAAGAATCTCCAGCGAGATTCTGGAAGAATTTCCAGCGAGATTCTGGAAGAATCTCCAACGAGATTCTGGAAGAATCTCCAACGAGATTCTGGAAGAATCTACAACAAGATTCTGGAAGAATCTCCAACGAGATTCTGGAAGAATTTCCAACGAGATTCTGGAAGAATCTCCAACGAGATTCTGGAAGAATCTCCAACGAGATTCTGGAAGAATCTCCAACGAGATTCTGGAAGAATCTCCAACGAGATTCTGGAAGAATCTCCAACGAGATTCTGGAAGAATCTCCAACGAGATTCTGGAAGAATCTTCAACGAGATTCTGGAAGAATCTCCAACGAGATTCTGGAAGAATCTCCAACGAGATTCTGGAAGAATCTCCAACGAGATTCTAGAAGAATCTCCAACGAGATTCTGGAAGAATCTCCAACGAGATTCTGGAAGAATCTCCAACGAGATTCTGGAAGAATCTCCAACGAGATTCTGGAAGAATCTCCAACGAGATTCTGGAAGAATCTCCAACGAGATTCTGGAAGAATCTCCAACGAGATTCTGGAAGAATCTCCAACGAGATTCTGGAAGAATCTCCAACGAGATTCTGGAAGAATCTCCAACGAGATTCTGGAAGAATCTCCATCGAGATTCTGGAAGAATTTCCAACGAGATTCTGGAAGAATCTCCAACGAGATTCTGGACGAATTTCCAGCGACATTCTGGAAGAATCTCCAGCGAGATTCTGGAAGAATTTCCAGCGAGATTCTGGAAGAATCTCCAACGAGATTCTGGAAGAATCTCCAACGAGATTCTGGAAGAATCTCCAACGAGATTCTGGAAGCATCTCCAACGAGATTCTGGAAGAATCTCCAACGAGATTCTGGGACAATCTCCAGCGAGATTCTGGAAGAATCTCCAACGAGATTCTGGGAGAATCTTCAGTGAGATTCTGGGAGAATCTCCAGCGAGATTCTGGGATAATCTCCAGCGAGATTCTAGGAGATTCTCGAGCGAGATTCTTGGAGAATCTCCATCGAAATTCTGGAAGAATCTTTAGCGACATTCTGGGAGAATCTACAACAACATTCTTGGAAAATCTACAGTGACGTTTTTGGAGAATCTTCAGCGAGATTATCGGAGTATCTCTAGCGAGATTTTCGGAGAATCTCTAGCGAGATTTTCGGAGAATCTCCAGCGAGATTCTGGGAGAATCTCCAGCGAGATTCTGGGAGAATCTCCAGCGAGATTCTGGGAGAATCTCAAGCGAGATTCTGGGAGAATCTCCAGCGAGATTCTGGGAGAATCTCCAACGAGATACTGGGAGAATCTCCAGCGAGATTCTGGGAGAATCTCCAGCGAGATTCTGGGAGAATCTCCAGCGAGATTCTGGGAGAATCTCCAGCGAGATTCTGGGAGAATTTCCAGTGAGATTCTGGAAGAATCTCCAATGAGATTTTGGGAGAATCTCCAACGAAATTCTGGAAGAATCTCCAGCGAGATTCTGGAAGAATTTCCAGCGAGATTTTGGAAAAATCTACAGTGAGATTTTGGAAAAATCTACAGTGAGATTTTGGAGAAATCTACAGTGAGATTCTGGGAGAATTTCCAGCGAGATTCTGGGAGAATCTTCAGCGAGATTCTGCAAGAATCTCCATCGAGATTCTGGAAGAATCTCCAACGAGATTCTGGAAGAATCTCCAACGAGTATCTGGAAGAATCTCCAACGAGATTCTGGACGAATTTCCAGCGACATTCTGGAAGAATCTCCAGCGAGATTCTGGAAGAATTTCCAGCGAGATTCTGGAAGAATCTCCAACGAGATTCTGGAAGAATCTCCAACGAGATTCTGGAAGAATCTACAACAAGATTCTGGAAGAATCTCCAACGAGATTCTGGAAGAATTTCCAACGAGATTCTGGAAGAATCTCCAACGAGATTCTGGAAGAATCTCCAACGAGATTCTGGAAGAATCTCCAACGAGATTCTGGAAGAATCTCCAACGAGATTCTGGAAGAATCTCCAACGAGATTCTGGAAGAATCTTCAACGAGATTCTGGAAGAATCTCCAACGAGATTCTGGAAGAATCTCCAACGAGATTCTGGAAGAATCTCCAACGAGATTCTAGAAGAATCTCCAACGAGATTCTGGAAGAATCTCCAACGAGATTCTGGAAGAATCTCCAACGAGATTCTGGAAGAATCTCCAACGAGATTCTGGAAGAATCTCCAACGAGATTCTGGAAGAATCTCCAACGAGATTCTGGAAGAAATTCCAACGAGATTCTGGAAGAATCTCCAACGAGATTCTGGAAGAATCTCCAACGAGATTCTGGAAGAATCTCCAACGAGATTCTGGAAGAATCTCCAACGAGATTCTGGAAGAATCTCCAACGAGATTCTGGAAGAATCTCCATCGAGATTCTGGAAGAATCTCCAACGAGATTCTGGAAGAATCTCCAACGAGATTCTGGACGAATTTCCAGCGACATTCTGGAAGAATCTCCAGCGAGATTCTGGAAGAATTTCCAGCGAGATTCTGGAAGAATCTCCAACGAGATTCTGGAAGAATCTCCAACGAGATTCTGGAAGAATCTCCAACGAGATTCTGGAAGCATCTCCAACGAGATTCTGGAAGAATCTCCAACGAGATTCTGGGACAATCTCCAGCGAGATTCTGGAAGAATCTCCAACGAGATTCTGGGAGAATCTTCAGTGAGATTCTGGGAGAATCTCCAGCGAGATTCTGGGATAATCTCCAGCGAGATTCTAGGAGATTCTCGAGCGAGATTCTTGGAGAATCTCCATCGAAATTCTGGAAGAATCTTTAGCGACATTCTGGGAGAATCTACAACAACATTCTTGGAAAATCTACAGTGACGTTTTTGGAGAATCTTCAGCGAGATTATCGGAGTATCTCTAGCGAGATTTTCGGAGAATCTCTAGCGAGATTTTCGGAGAATCTCCAGCGAGATTCTGGGAGAATCTCCAGCGAGATTCTGGGAGAATCTCCAGCGAGATTCTGGGAGAATCTCAAGCGAGATTCTGGGAGAATCTCCAGCGAGATTCTGGGAGAATCTCCAACGAGATACTGGGAGAATCTCCAGCGAGATTCTGGGAGAATCTCCAGCGAGATTCTGGGAGAATCTCCAGCGAGATTCTGGGAGAATCTCCAGCGAGATTCTGGGAGAATTTCCAGTGAGATTCTGGAAGAATCTCCAATGAGATTTTGGGAGAATCTCCAACGAAATTCTGGAAGAATCTCCAGCGAGATTCTGGAAGAATTTCCAGCGAGATTTTGGAAAAATCTACAGTGAGATTTTGGAAAAATCTACAGTGAGATTTTGGAGAAATCTACAGTGAGATTCTGGGAGAATTTCCAGCGAGATTCTGGGAGAATCTTCAGCGAGATTCTGCAAGAATCTCCATCGAGATTCTGGAAGAATCTCCAACGAGATTCTGGAAGAATCTCCAACGAGTATCTGGAAGAATCTCCAACGAGATTCTGGACGAATTTCCAGCGACATTCTGGAAGAATCTCCAGCGAGATTCTGGAAGAATTTCCAGCGAGATTCTGGAAGAATCTCCAACGAGATTCTGGAAGAATCTCCAACGAGATTCTGGAAGAATCTACAACAAGATTCTGGAAGAATCTCCAACGAGATTCTGGAAGAATTTCCAACGAGATTCTGGAAGAATCTCCAACGAGATTCTGGAAGAATCTCCAACGAGATTCTGGAAGAATCTCCAACGAGATTCTGGAAGAATCTACAACAAGATTCTGGAAGAATCTCCAACGAGATTCTGGAAGAATTTCCAACGAGATTCTGGAAGAATCTCCAACGAGATTCTGGAAGAATCTCCAACGAGATTCTGGAAGAATCTCCAACGAGATTCTGGAAGAATCTCCAACGAGATTCTGGAAGAATCTCCAATGAGATTCTGGAAGAATCTTCAACGAGATTCTGGAAGAATCTCCAACGAGATTCTGGAAGAATCTCCAACGAGATTCTGGAAGAATCTCCAACGAGATTCTGGAAGAATCTTCAACGAGATTCTGGAAGAATCTCCAACGAGATTCTGGAAGAATCTCCAACGAGATTCTGGAAGAATCTCCAACGAGATTCTGGAAGAATCTCCAACGAGATTCTGAAAGAATCTCCAACGAGATTCTGGAAGAATCTCTAACGAGATTCTGGAAGAATCTCCAACGAGATTCTGGAAGAATCTCCAACGAGATTCTGGAAGAATCTCCAACGAGATTCTGGAAGAATCTCCAACGAGATTCTGGAAGAATCTCCAACGAGATTCTGGAAGAATCTCCAACGAGATTCTGGAAGAATCTCCAACGAGATTCTGGAAGAATCTCCAACGAGATTCTGGAAGAATCTCCAACGAGATTCTGGAAGAATCTCCAACGAGATTCTGGAAGAATCTCCAACGAGATTCTGGAAGAATCTCCAACGAGATTCTGGAAGAATCTCCAACGAGATTCTGGAAGAATCTCCAACGAGATTCTGGAAGAATCTCCAACGAGATTCTGGAAGAATCTCCAACGAGATTCTGGAAGAATCTCCAACGAGATTCTGGAAGAATCTCCAACGAGATTCTGGAAGAATCTCCAACGAGATTCTGGAAGAATCTCCAACGAGATTCTGGAAGAATCTCCAACGAGATTCTGGAAGAATCTCCAACGAGATTCTGGAAGAATCTCCAACGAGATTCTGGAAGAATCTCCATCGAGATTCTGGAAGAATTTCCAACGAGATTCTGGAAGAATCTCCAACGAGATTCTGGAAGAATCTCCAACGAGTTTCTGGAAGAATCTCCAACGAGATTCTGGAAGAATCTCCAACGAGATTCTGGAAGAATCTCCAACGAGATTCTGGAAGAATCTCCAACGAGATTCTGGAAAAATCTCCAACGAGATTCTGATAGAATTTCCAACGAGATTCTGGTAGAATTTCCAACGAGATTTTGGAAGAATCTCCAACGAGATTCTGGAAGAATCTCCAACGAGATTTTGGAAGAATCTCCAACGAGATTCTGGGAGAATCTACAGCGAGATTCTGGAAGAATCTCCAACGAGATTCTGGGACAATCTCCAGCGAGATTCTGGAAGAATCTCCAACGAGATTTTGGAAGAATCTCCAACGAGATTCTGGAAGAATCTCCAACGAGATTTTGGAAGAATCTCCAACGAGATTCTGGAAGAATCTCCAACGAGATTCTGGAAGAATCTCCAACGAGATTCTGGAAGAATCTCCAACGAGATTCTGGAAGAATCTCCAACGAGATTCTGGAAGAATCTCCAACGAGATTCTGGAAGAATCTCCAACGAGATTCTGGAAGAATCTCCAACGAGATTCTGGAAAAATCTCCAATGAGATTCTGAAAGAATCTCCAACGAGATTCTGGAAGAATCTCCAACGAGATTCTGGAAGAATCTCCAACGAGATTCTGGAAGAATCTCCAACGAGATTCTGGAAGAATCTCCAACGAGATTCTGGAAGAATCTCCAACGAGATTCTGGAAGAATCTCCAACGAGATTCTGGAAGAATCTCCAACGAGATTCTGGAAGAATCTCCAACGAGATTCTGGAAGAATCTCCAACGATATTCTGGAAGAATCTCCAACGAGATTCTGGAAGAATCTCCAACGAGATTCTGGAAGAATCTCCAACGAGATTCTGGAAGAATCTCCAACGAGATTCTGGAAGAATCTCCAACGAGATTCTGGTAGAATTTCCAACGAGATTTTGGAAGAATCTCCAACAAGATTCTGGGAGAATCTACAGCGAGATTCTGGGAGAATCTCCAGCGAGATTCTGAGAGAATCTCCAGCGAGATTCTGGGAGAATCTCCTGCGAGATTCTGGGAGCATCTTCATCGAGATTCTGCAAGAATCTACAGTGACATTTTTGGAGAATCTCCAGCGAGATTCTTGGATAATCTCAAGCGATTCTCTAGAAGAATTTTCAGCTAGATCCTGCGTGAATCTTCTGCGAGATTCTGAATGAATCTTTGGCGAGGTTCTGGGAAAATCTCCAGCGAGATTCTGGGAGAACCTCTAACGAGATTCTTGGTGAATCTCTGATAGAGCGAGATTCAGGGAGAATTCCCAACGAGAGAAATTATGAGTCGACAACCTAGAAGGATCACCTACCTCTTGTTTCTACGGTTCAAACGATAGCAAAGGCCGCCAGCCAAGGATAGTGTGCTTAGCT